>NC_092520.1:127607500-127920625 GCF_037038585.1 Patagioenas fasciata
CACTCACATACACATTTGTTAGAAAGACATCGCATGAATAAATCCCAGTCCCAAACGCTTCTGCCAAAGGCAAAACTGACGCTCTCTGTGTCACACCTCGCTGTTACGGAGCATTGCTCATCGGCAAGCCTCAAGGACCATGCGAAGGATGGTGTACACCAACTAACTCACCCTGCGTCAGGGAAGGGACAAGAAAAAGTTCTCCGCCAGCTCTTGAAACCGTAGTCCCATCCACAGAGCACTCAAGCAAAAGCTGAAGTGAGAAAGCACGTCTGGAAGCAAACTAAGTCACTCCCCACTCACGGGTTTAACAACCACTGCTCAAAAAGTGGGACTCCGCATTCAGAAACTGTGGTAGAAGAAAGGAAGGGGGGGGGGGGGGGGGAAAGGCAGGTATTACCAATCGCATTTCTCCCGCTCTTAAACTTTGTTTGCCCCTCCGGAGGGGGTTTGTTCGAGGGCAAGAAGGAGTAGATACCCTGCGGTGGAGCAGAGTTGAGATGGTTATTCGTACCACCTCCCAGGTTAGGCAGAAAAACTCCACGCCATGGTGAAAGCGAGGGAGGTTTTACACTTGCCAGCTACGGAAGGTTTTGTCAAGGTATCGGATCTTAATCTTATGGATAAGTAACTGTAATAAACACGTTGTAGGTCTTAAAATGCGCCGGCTTGTTTTCTCTCGTTGCAAAGCTCTGCTGTGGTTTGTTAGCATAGCTTTAGAAAAATACAAGGAACGAAAAACAATTCGTTATGTGATGTCTTCACAGAGAGATTAAAAAAAAAAAACTCACAAAAATTTGTTTTGTTTGTAACTGATGTGTGCATTTTTAATATATGCGATCAAAAACACCGATGTGATTTGTGATATGAGGACTGCACTGGCGAAATTCGTTTGCAAACTCTCTGGCGTATTCCTTTGCGAGGAACAGGACCGTCCCAAAGCCGAGAAATTACAAATTTTTAGCCGCACCATTTTGCTCTGCCTCTGAAACGCCTGTGTAGCGTCTCTCTGTAGCGACCCCCCTGCCTAAGGGAGAAGCTGTGTTTCGAGCGATGAGGGGGAACGGTCCGCAGGGAGAAGACTCCCCAAAAAGCCCTCGTCTTAAACTTTCAACGAGCAAAGGTGCGCCCTCGGCTCTGCCTCGGTCTGTCCCTGCGCCCCTGGGACGAGAGAGGGAAGGGCCGACGAAAGCCACCGCTGTAAACGATGGTAAATAATACATACATCACGGGAAGCAACGCCTGGGTCCCCCGTGACCTTTTCGCTGCTCAGGTTTAATCTATAAATACCCCGAAGACATCCGAGCCCATTGTTTTGCTGCCCTCTGAAACCAAACCTGACAAGGGGACAGAGGGGTGCCCGCCGCAGCCTGCGCCCCACCACCCTCCTGCCCTCCGCAACGGCGGCGCGGGCGAGAGTCGAGGGTCGGCGGAGGATGCGGAGCGGCCCGGCGACAGGGCAGGACCGGGGGAGGCTCCACCGAGCCCCGCGGCGAGCTCGGCCTCTCGCCTGCCCGGCCCCACGCACAGCGCGCCCCGAGTGGGAGCGGGAGTAAAAAGAGGGGGTAGAGCCACTGTAATCCAGAATTCCTTTTCACAACTTCGTGATTAAAACCCGCACGTTATTAAAATCCAGTTTTATCCCCCTTTTAAACGAGTCTCGTAAAACAGCACATTAACTCTGGCGACAAGATTCATGGCTGAGACATAAATAACTCAGATGTTCAAGAGATATTTTTTACAAACCTTGGAGATCTATCCTCTGACTTTTCTCACCTTTCCCAACGCCACCCCCTGACCGACACCTCCCTCGCCTCTCCTGGGAAGATGCGGCCGCGGGAAGGGTCTCTTGAGCACTCCAAGCCACTCGGGATCGCCAATATTGTGGCCGAAGGGTTCGGGCACGGCTGTAAATTCTTCGGATTTCGCCAAAACGGGCAAACGAGAAGCGTTGCCTCCCACGTCCAGCCGAAGGCTGGGTTTTGTACAAGCCCAGCGCAGAGCTCCACAGAGGCCGGCCAAGCCCTCACGCCGGCAGCTGAGCGGGGCCGCCCCGCCGGCCGCCCCCCGCCCCGGGTCACCGAGCACCACTCGCGGTGGGAACGGAGAGGAAAAACCCCTCGAGACGTGGCCAGCGTGTGGGGGAGAAATCGCGATACCCGTCTACATGGAAAAGAGCTGCAAAAAAGGAGAGCGAAGTTTTACTCTTCCCTCGGCGGTGTTTGTTTGCCCGCGGCGAACGGTTTCAGCCTTTCAGACCTTCCTGGGCTGACATTGAGGGCTTTTATGCGAAACGACAGATAAATCGGGCTAGACCGATTTACGTTATCACACGCAAAATCAACACGTAATTTCCCAGCGCACACTGTAATATTTGTGGCCTCTCTGTAAGCACACCCGCCCCAGCAGAAGGAACAGCCCTGTGTTAATGACTACGCTACACAAGGGCAGCGAGTTTGAGTTTTGAACCTTTGGGAAGCAATAAAAAACTCCTTTTCTTTTCTTTTTTTTTTTTTATATCGCTGGAGATTTGGCAAGATTAAAATACTTTAGGTGTAATTTTGTTCTTAATTGGGTCTTGTAAAGATGGAATTTGGTGGCCATTATAGAGCCGCTAATCAATTTTCACCCAGCAGCAAAGGTACACCGCGAAGGATTTAAGTTTAATGAAGTGACTGTGCAAATTACAGTCACGGACTTTAAAGTCTATCAGCCTCCTAAAAATGATTTCTCAAACTGTTCTTGATTTCCTTTGCCTTATGAAAAACATCACATTTGCTTTCTAGGGTTTCAGGCATTAGCAGCCATTCTCCTTCACTCTCCAGTCTGGCGCAGGGGGAGTTTTCCAGTCTTCTATTCCAAATTCATGGAGAAACGGGCAAATTAAACTTCTAGACCGTCCAGAACTATTTCTTATTGTGGCTAAAAAAATAATGAGAAACGGTTCTAAAAATAAACAATGAAATATTTTGAAAAAGTAAACGGATGCCCATATAAGCTCTGTTATTGGAAAGCAGATTTTCAACGTTTCGTTCGCGTATTTATTATTTTGAATGAATAAGACTCAGAAACCGTGAGCTATTTTTTTAGTGGTCGCTTCTGTACCCTCTCCTTTACGCCTGTCGCTCCGATGGATGGGAGGTAGCAGATTTCACCTACTTTCCTTAGGATCCGCACCGGGAAAGGCTGCTGCTGTTACAAGAAAATTGAAATGCGGTCCTTTGAGAGCGGAACGGGATGAGGTCTCCGGAGTTCCCGGGTTTGGGCTCACTTCAAAAACACTTAAAAATTTTTTTAACCAGATATTTTCTACAGCTCTATCTCTAATTATTTCCCCTTTTTTGTTTGTTTGTTTATTCGTTTGCTTCTTTGTTTTATGCTGGAGTTTGGGTAGTTGATGTTTATTGAGAGCGCGGAGAACGTCAAGAGAAAAAAAAAAAAAAGGTGTTTTCTTCTCCAAGTGCAGCGGGCTGGACTTGGACGAGTGGAGGAAGTTTCTGTCCTTCTTCTTGCAAGGTCGTGCACGGAAATCGTTTGACTTTTCCCCCACACACTCAAATATTAAAAGAATAAGTAAAGGGAAAGTACCTAAAATTCGCTTTCTCTGCACACTATAATTGTGAAAGCGGGGCTGTCCGCTCCGTCCTATTTTAAGGCGATAAAAGCGGGGCGGGGGGGCGGCGAAAAGGGCGTGGGGGCAGGGCGGGTGCGGGGGCAGAGGGGGGCAGCGCCCTTTCACCCCTCGGGGTCGCCGTGGGTCCGCGGCTGCTTTTGCGGGATGGTCGCTTTAGGCCGGGGCGAAACGGCGAGGAGGACAGAGCAGATCGAGGGCTTCGCTTGAGCCAAATGATCACTCCAAGCTACCAGCTCCCTTTTAAATAAAAATAAACAATCTAATAAAAATTTAAAATTAAAAATAGCACGGGGAAAGTCTCGTGCTCGCTCTCTCTCTCTCCCCAAATACCGTGCAGCCGACCAAGGGGCCGAGGTGCCGGCGCTGTTTCAAATGCTCCGGTTCCCGGGAGGCGCCGGGCTCGGTAGCCGGGGTCGGACTCCTCGGAGTCCCCGTCGCCCGCTGCCCCTGCTGCTGACTGAGGCCCTTTTCCCTGCAGGGAGCACTGTCCCTGTGAAGAGGGAAGACCTCCTTTCCCCGTACCCCCCGCGCTGCCACCGGCGGCCGCGCCGTTGAGCTCCGGTGGGCCCGATCCCGGGTGGGAGTTCGCCGTGGGGCAGGGGTGCGTGTGCAGCCGGTCCCCGCCGCTCCGCGGAGCCGGCGCCCCTCGCTTCGGCGCAACGCCGATCTGAGTGGCCCGCCTTTTCCTCCACCGAAACCTCCGGTTAGAGTGGCCCCGTCTCCGCAGGGTAGACTCGGCGCGGCGGCCAGTGTGTCGGAAAGCCGCGCGGCAGAGGAGAGGGGTGATCCCTCCTACGGGAATGTAAGTTGCGCCCCACTGTTATGCCCCCGATCAACATGGCACCACCGCGGTAGTCGGGAAGCTCCAGAGCAAGGGTAAACGTGTGTCCCGAGGCACCCGGGAAGGATCATCGCTATCGACAGGCACGGAGAGGGAGGAGGAAGGGAAAAGTAGGAAACGGGTTAGACAAGCCATTCCCTCCCGAGACATCATGGAGTTGGGATGGAAAGAACAGTAGTGAGCAAGAGAAAAGTCCCCGTAAATCGGAAAAAAATGAAAATCCAAAGAATCTCCGCAAAATCCCACCCCCCCTTTTTCCTTTACCCTCAGTCCCGGATGTTTTCCGGGAGGCGCTGCCCGCCCTGCCCGGCGCCGCTCTCCCGGCAGGGTTTAGAGGAGAATGGCGAGGAGGGAGCGGGACGGGGGGGGGTGTCCCAGACAGAAAGGAGTTGCACTAACCGGGGTTGAGGTCCAGGCACTGAGTCGGGTCTTCATTGTCCCCTAGCTGGCCGTTGGGGCTGAGGCTTTCCATGGACAAATCCAGCCCCTTGTCCTCCCAGTCTCGCAGTTTCCTCTTTTTATTTGTTCCAATCAAGGCTTCTACCGAGAAAGCGTGAGCTCGGGAGCTGAGGGCCACCGCCGATCTTCGCCTCTCACTCATCTTATCCCCCAGCCCAGACCCCTGGGCAGATAAGCGGCCAGTGGCTGGGAGTGTAGAGCTCGGGGACCAGAGGCAGAGCCTCTCGCCTCTTTCTCCCCCCACTCCTCCCCAGCTGCACC
Organism: Patagioenas fasciata; assembly: GCF_037038585.1. Taxonomy (NCBI): domain Eukaryota; kingdom Metazoa; phylum Chordata; class Aves; order Columbiformes; family Columbidae; genus Patagioenas; species Patagioenas fasciata. Next base: position 127,612,696 of record NC_092520.1, read on the forward strand.
CCCAGAAGAACCAGCCCTCAGTCTCTTGAAGGCACTACATGAGGTTGCAGATACTCCGTAGGCAGAGCCGGGAGGGTGTGCTCAGCCCAGGTCCCCAGCACTCGCTCAGAGGGGTTGCAGGCTTGATTTCATCTTTTTTTTTTTTTTTTTTTCTTCTCCCCTTTCCTTCTGTCTCTCTCTGATTGATCTAAACTTCTGGGATTTTTTTTTCCTCCAAGAGTTGGGCAGGCTGCGTGCGCCTGTCAAGGGAAAAAAAAAAAAAAAGAGAGAGAAAAGAAAAAAATGTCCCCGGCCAATAGGAAGAAGAGATCGGGAGAGACCCAAAAGCTGCGACCCAATGGGAAGGGGAGGGAGACTCGGGCTTCAGGGCGAGGAATTTTGGCCATGTGAGTCCTGGAGCACCGGCCGCGAGAATTAACTGTTTGAAGAACGGAGAGCCCTTAGGAAACCCATAGCTCTAAATGCAGAGAGGTAACAACTCCCGCACTCTCTCCGCCGCAATCCGGGTTCCTAGAGGCTTCTGTTAGCGAATCCCCACGCAAAGTACCCGAGAGGGGTTTTAGCACCCGGGGATGCCGGGTGAGGGGTTATTCTTAAAACGTCATTCATACTATGTATTACTTGCGCTTGCCGGCGGAATCGGTGTCTGACACGGCAACAACAACGTATCGGGAGAGTTTCACTTCAAAACGATGCGTGTCCGTGGAGCGGCGGGGCTGAGCGAGCGGCGTGGGCTGGCACCGGCAGAGAGGCAGAAGACAGACCCAGACACCCTCGAGCAGAGGAGCACCTTCTCTTTGGGAAGAGGGATTTATACATACACACACACACACACGCATATATATATGTATTTCCCACTTCAGCTGCAACGAAAACAAACGCACTAGCTAAAGATCCCGGCCGTTTGCCTGGATGATAGTCAGCATTTTATTTCTGCTCGCCTGTTCCCTCTGCTCTGAAACCCTTCAGGCTGCGGTGGGTCCGCAGCTGCTCCCGTGCTCCTCGGTCGCGAGTGGCGCGGGGGATTCGCAGGGTCAAGGTAAAAGGGCTGCATTTGAAAAGGTGAAGGAAGCACCCTGTGTTTTCATTAGCTGCTAGGACCACAGAAAAATACGTAAAGTCAAGCAAAACACCGTCTAGGGAAAATACAGCGGGGAAAGCCGCCGGGGGTTAATTCGATCCCGAGAACAGAATATAGGTTAAGAATTTTTAAATATATATATATAAAGTAAGGGAAGGAATTCATATGAATCGAGGCACGGTGAAAAGCGAGCGAGGATACACACCAAATTTCAGGAAGGGATTATTTTTCGCTGTTGTTTCTCCGATGCCCCCCCGAAGCCACAAAGCTGCTTCGAGCAGCGCCGAAGGAGAAGGAGGTTTTTCTTAAGCGAGGTTTTTCCATGGGGTTGGACACAAGCGAAGGGGGTAGGCGGGATGGTGGGGGGCACTTCATCAGAGTGATCCCACGGTGCCCATCTCTGCTTGGTACGTCGGGGCCGTTCAGCCCCCTCTCTCCGGCCTAAAGCTCTGGCTCTCGCCAGCGTTACAACAGCCCGCCGGGGTTCACACGCACGGAAAGGGATTTCGGATGAAAAGCGAGAAATAAGTCTTTTTTTTTTTTTTTTCGGGAACTCCCGGAAAAGCTAAGCCCTGTTATCTAGGCCGAGGAGCAGGGTTTGTACGTACTCATCACCCCCCCAACACGGCATTATCCCCTCCCTCCCCACCGTTCCTTTCCCCTCCCCTCTTGTATATCGCCTTTGACAGGTCACTCGCAGAGGGCTTAGCGCCGGACACAGTGGGACTGCCACAGGGGGTGTCGTGTATACCCCACCCCACATTGCCCCGCTCGCCGGCTCCGCGGGGAGCAACGCTGGAGCGGGAGCAGCGGGAAGAAAGGAGCGGCAGAGGCAGGGGCTGGAAGGGATCCGGCTGCGGGACTGACCAAGGAGCGGCTACCCATATGCGTTTTCCAGTGGGTCTCTCGGCTATGTGTCCTTTCCCCGGCGAAGGAATATCTCATAAAAAAAAAAAAAAGTTTTATCTGTTTCCAAAAGCCCCGGACACACCGATCAAGGCTTTTAAAGAGCTGGAGGGAGATTTTAGAAAGGGAGCCCAAGAAAACAGGATTATTTATAGAGTTTTAGCGAGAGAAAATTGTGTTGGAAAGGTATGGCGATTTAAACAAAATTTGGGGGCTGATTTAAGGGCCCAGAAACACATTTTCCACCACGCTAAGTGGGGGTTTACGGGTGGACGGTTTAAAACATCCCCGGTCCCTTTTTGGTCTCTTACCTGGGGGCTCTCCAGGACGGCGCTCGAGGTCCGTAAGCCCATGTCAGACCACGCCGGCCCTGTCAGCGGCACACAGCCCCCACAGCAGCAAGCAGAAACACATTAGAGTTTCCATGCCAATACGGTCCCTAATTGGCAGTCCCCAGGGAGCAGACCCTTTTGCCAGGGGCGAGAGAGCCTCTCCCCGTGGTCCCGGGAGCAGTGTTCGGGGTGGGCGCGGAGACAGCCGCGCCTCTCCCTCCTCCCTGCCGCTACGCCGATGCCCGGGAGATTGAGCACAGCTCGCCTTCCCTCTGCCCGTCTGCGCCGGGAGGTGAAAAAGCGATAAACACGAAGGCATTGCTGCTTCTCAGTGCGAGCGGAGGGAATGGGCAGCCCCTGCGGCGACCTTGCGGCCCTCGGCACAGGAGGATGTGCCGGGAAAAAGGCGAGGGATGGGGTGGAGGGGGGAAAGACAACGCTGCTCCCGCACAGGGATCTCTGGCACCTGCACTGAGAGGGCTCGCCCAGAGAAACCCGTGTTCCTCCAACTGAGGGATGGGATTTCGATTCAGGCTTTGCACCAAAATCTCGCTGAGCAAAACGCATTCGCGCTGCTCCGCCGACAACAGGTCCCCGGGACTCTTCTCAGGCGGAGCAGTGTTAGGGACCGCGTCCCAGCTTCCCGCAAGTGGGGTAAATCTGGAATTGGCCTAGGTTTAATCTGAATTCAGCCACTGAGATCCAACTCTGACCCCCGTCAGGGAGGGATGAATGCGTCATTTTGTCTGGTCTTTAGTCCAGACCCTTACTCGCAGGGGTAGTTCCCATTAAATCCAGGAAACTGCTCTCTGGAATAAAGTGGCAGGAGCAAGGGTCGCAGGGCCAGGCCCCGAGGTTTATAAAGAAATCATTCACTCCTGATTTCTAGTTGTCGCAGAGCGAGCCTGAAAATATTTGTTTATATATGGAAATATTTGGGGAAAAAAAAGATAAATAAGGGGAGCCGGCTGCGGGGCGGGAGTGCTGTCCAGATGTGCTGCTCGCAAGGACTTGAGGCCAGCTAGTTTCAAACCCTGCTCCACAGCAAGGAAAACTTTACTGAATGTCCTTTAACCAGACTTAGCACGGGTATTTTTTTTTTTTTTAAGTTAGTAATTGAAAACAATGTTAAAACTAGTCAGCGAGTGCAGTCTGTCTGATAATGTGAGCGAGTGATTTACTGGACTTTAATGCAACGTCGATTATCTTTTAAAATGGACCAGAGGATTTCGAGGCTCGTGGTCTCGTAAGAGCCGAGCTTAAAGCGAACATAAGTCGCCGCTTGGAAACTGCAGCGAGGTGATGTTCCCGGACTGCGCGGGGTCAGTTATTGTGACTGCGAAAAAAATATGCCTGCAATTTATTTTTATGGTCTACACAAACGGTATTGTTGCGTATTATTAACTAATTCATAATTATACCCCTATTATGCCATCGATTCGTTCCCCTCCTCCCTTTCCCCCGGTTTTCTCAGGCTTTGAGAATTGAACCACCACAAAATATTTACAGTCTCAAGTGTTTTTAAATGGTCTTTGTTTGTGTTTTACAGAATCAAAATATCTATTAGTGTTTAAACAAACACCATGCCAGTTTCTTAAGCCTTCCAGATGTTTGCAATAAAATGTCAGGTTTTGCCTTTGGGACTCGAAATAAAATTTAACTACCTTCACCCTGTAATTATTCTCTTAGCTCTCCCTTCATAAATTTATCTGCTTTCTATCAGGAGGGAGAGAAAAAAAAATCCGATTATACACTTGAACTATAAAAACCAGCCACTACTTTCCCTCCATTTTACCAGGACTTCTCCACCGTTTGTTTCGGCACCACAAACCAACGCGCTTACACTATTACTGGCTCTCCTGATTTCGGCACAGTAGAAGGAGACCAGGCAAAGCAGAAACGCATCTGCAGGTTTCCCGGGCTTAAGGCAACAAAATGCTCCGTGTCCTAGATATGTTCCCCCCTCTCTGCTCAGCCCCATCCCAGCCCCAACGTTCCCAGAGGGATAGTGAATCGGAAACTTAAATTGTCCCTGAAACTTCCTCCAGTTCCGAAAGTCACTTCTTCGCAGGCACTAATCAGACCTGACTGAATTTCGGATCCTACCCGTGGAGCAGTTTGGAACTAGGCAAGTATGGTGAATAATTCAAACAAAACACGTCCCCTCCCCGCAGACAAATACGAAAATCAGGGCTAGAAACCCTTCTGACTTCTCAACTTGGAACAACACAGGCAGGGTTAAAAGCCATGCATTTTGTATTTATCACTCCAAACCTCGGAACAACCCAGAACGAGAAGCAAGTGTCTAGATTATCTCTTCACTTGTCGCCGACAAACCCGTTCCGTGTGAGTGAAAGCGGGGTCGCCGAGTTTCTACAGCTTTCGGCTTTCCCTGCATGCATAAAACCCGCAGATACACACAGGCGCTCTTGGTCTATTCCTCGGTCCCTGTGCGCTGCAGTCCCCGAACACAGCCTGGGGGTGCGCCCGCCCGGGACACCACACTTCACACCCACGGGCGCCCTGGGACCCTCTTTCGGCTGCTCCTGACGCCTGCTTTTCTAGAATATATTTATCCCCCCCCCCCCCCCCAACTCCGCGCCCCGCTCCTTTCCTCCTCGGGAAGAAACCTTCCCCTGAAGATTTTCTCCCTGCCTTATGCTGAGATTTTGCTGACAGGTGAATCCGCGTGGCTGCTACTCTCGGGTGGCGAGAGGCAGGAGGCAGCTCTATGGAGAGCAGAGGCTGGCAAGGCCTCTGGAGAGCAAGTCTCCCTAAAAAGGCTGTGGTCCTCTTGGCTTCTCCGAGCAGGAGAGGGGCGTGGAGGAAAATAGGTGCTTAATCAGACATGTCAGCCTTTCCACAGCTCGCCGTCAGCCACGTTACCTTATAGACAGCAATATGTCCCCCCGCGACAAGAGGTGGCAAAGAGAGACGAGGTCGCTCACAGGGGAAAGCGGGTGCCGAAGCGAAAGGGGGGGTCCTGGGCTCTGCCGCACCCCTGCGCGTTCCCCGGGGCCCATCTGCGGTGGGTGGCTGGTGTTTCCTCGGGGTCTCCTTCTTCCTGAACCTACCCCCGTTTGCAGGTGGGCTCGGGGGTGGTGTTGGCCGGCAGGAAGGGACTGAGGGATCTCAAAGCGGTTCTTTGATGTATTTTTTTCTTTCCAATAAATAAACCGCCCTTACGGGATTTCCAAGGAGATCTAGAGGGTTAGGGGGACTCGGAAAGAACGGAGGAAATCCACCTCCAGGGCTGTATCTAGACAAGCTCTAGGATAAGAGCTTTAACCAGACTGATTGTCAGAACCAGAGCACAGGAGCCGGTCCCGGTGAGGCTGCCCACCAGACGACAAGCATCTTCCTGAGCCCAAAGGACTCAGACCTGCCGCGCTTGGGTCAGCACCGCTGTTGCTCCGAGCTCGGCCCGGGCCGCCGACGCTGGGATGCCGCTCATCTCAAGCCTTGCTGCGGCGCGGCCAGAGGGATGCCAGGCGCACCGGGAAAACCGCCCGGGGCCAGACGTGGGACAGCCCACGCGCGAGTCCCGGCGGGGAGATTTTAATCTAAGAGGTGGCTCTGCCCTGCAGGGAGTCTGGATCCACTTTTCTGCGGGGAAATAAAAAGAAATCGGTTTCACGCCGGTAGCAAACAGCATATACATGTCGGCGCGTTGAAGAGCTACTTCTTCGCAGATTATTGCCGCTATTCGAATTTTGGATAAATTGAGGGTTTTGAAGTTCGGAGGGTGGGTGGTTTTGTTTTTGTTTTGTTTGTTTGTTTTTCCCCAGCCTATATGCAACCTTCGGCTCCCAAACCCGCGGGACTGAGTGTGATGGGTGTGGAGGTCTGGGGCTTCACCCGCACAGGGTGTCACGGTACCTTGCAGCCGCCCCAGATGAGACTGTAGGGCTGGGAGGAGGAACGGGAGCGGCCCAGTCTGTTCTCTCCTCCCCTTGGTCCAGGCTGGACCCACCGGGTAGTCACACTCTCCCCTTGTCGTGTCCCCTCCTTGTCCCCACACCTCGCACACGCCGAAAAAGCGGCGTTCACCGGAAAACGCTGCGGGTCTCGCACACAATGGTTCTCGTATGGAGTGCTGTAAGCGGACAACTGGCTTCTTGTTACCGAGACGGGATCCAAGGTTCGCGTTTCCAGGGAAGAAAGCCGAGGTGCGCACAACATTTCAGTGTGTGTTCCGTCAAAAAATAAATATAAGAGGGTTATTTTTTTTCTCTTCAGGGTAGAGGTCTTTTAACCAAGAGAGGTCTGTGCGCTACTCTACCTCATACATGATGTGTTATACTGTAAACAATCCCGTTTAGGGTCGATCCTAAACGGATCGGACTTTAATGGGACTATTCAAAAGAGCAGTAGCTGCGGGATGTGATCAGTCTGCTACCGAAATCAGGCGTTTATCTCGCCTCGCTATCAGCGGTAGGCACGATCACAAAAACAGGACAGTGGTCCCCCGGCCTCCACGGTGGGCAACGTACATGGTACATCCCCGGGGAACTTCAAACACGACGTATTTCGCGCCACGTGAAACACGACAGCGGTGTAAAGCAGGCGGCTCAGAATCCCTGCTCCGGTCCTCACAAAACGTTCATGAACTGTCGGCCCCGGGCTCCCTTTCTGCATCGAAAACCTCGCCCGTTTTTGCTCCGCACCGGGAATTTACCCGGATTTATTATTAAGCTAGTTTTTCTTAGTTTCTAATACTGTTTTTATTAGTTTATAGTAACCAAAACGCTACTGGAGACAGGGCTATCCCAGAGCTGGGCTAGCTGGGCTGTCCCGGGAACCTTTGCTCTTAGTGCTTGCGGTCCCCCATTTGCCGTGCGCCCTGCTCTCCTCCCGGCTGGACGACAGAAACCTTGGAAGCGAACAGAGGACGACGGGCGATACTGCCGTGTGGCACCACCTGATTCAGCTGGACCTTTATCCCTCTCTCTGCGCAGCCTTCTCGCCTGCCACACACATGGCAGAAAACGCGGGGAAACCTACAAAGATTCCCCCGCTCCCGCCTGGTAGCTTTCGTGTTGGGGCCACTTTCTATCGCGATATTGTTGTTACGAGTGAATTTATCTCTTCATACCCCAGAGAAAACCTTGCCCCCAAGCCGCAATCCCGGCAGCATGTGAAATGCTCCCCCGGCTGCAAGGCCTCTACCTGTCCCCGTACCCCCGACCCTCGTGTTGCCCCCGGAGGGGGCACCGAGTCGCCCAGGGTCAAGCGAGCGACGTGTGGCATCCTCGGAGGAGGGGACGGAGGATCGAGCTTGCAGCCCATCCCCAGAGAGCTGAAAGCCCACTCCCGAGCGCTTTCCGGGCTGGAGGCGTGAGGCAGGTATGGAGTTCGCAGCCACAGCGAAGCAAAACCGGGACCAGCGGAGGATCAGGGGCTGGTGGGGAGGTAGGCGCGAGTGGGACGCCTGAGCTTGCAAGGCGCCGGCCGGCGTGCCTAGCCCGCCACGGGAGCCTGCACTCGCCCTCTCCCACAATGCCGTCTTTCGGGCCCTCGCAGAACAATGTTTTGCGGGCGGGGAGACGAAGGGGTGGGGTGGAGTGTGCAGCAGACAGCTCCTGTCCGCAGGGGCCGAATCGCACGGACACCCTCGCAGCAGAGGAGAGCGGAGCCCCTCGGCTGGCCGGGACGAGGGCAGGCAGCGCGGCAGCGCTTCCTGAGGCGGCCCGAGGTGGGCGCAGCAACCGAGAGTTTTCGTGTGAAACCAGTGCGGGCGGCTCAGCCGCACCGGACTCCGGCTTTTCGCAGCAGGCGCCGGCTCTTGTCTGGCACGGCCGGCTGGCTGCGGTGGAGCTCGGGCGGGTGAGGTGGGAGAGCTGGATGCGGAGGGGACAGAAGAGGCAACACATTAGAGAAGGATCTGGCAGATCAGCACAGGTCGGAGTGCGAAGAGGCTTCATCACTCCAAGGGGTCAGCAGACAGCGAGGGAAGGAGACCCGGCTGCAGGGCTCGGACCCACTGCCCGTGTAGGGGGTGTTCAGCCGCCTGCATCCAGCGGTTCTTTCGTGCGTGGGTGGCAGCGGCTAAATAGGTGCTCCTGACTTTTGGCTGCAGTCAGGCGGGATCAGCATGACGACAGCGGCCGCACTGCAACCAGACAAAGCCAGCCTGTGCCACACTGCAGCCGCGCTCGGGGAATAGGGGTTCTGCCTTTGGAAAACAAAAACACAATAGCAATTAAGCGTTCATCTGAGTGTGACTGCTTGTTTGGCAGACACTGACCGGAACCTAGAGCCTTTCCCCTTGCCAGCACACATATTTGCCCGCGTTTCCCTCCTTCTCCATCAGTGAGAGAGGCGTCCCGCGCCGGGACACCCCGCCGAGGGAAAGCTCTCCAGCGATCAGGACGAGCTTCCGGCTGTGGGTGCACCCAGATCCCACCCGAGGGGGCAGGCATGCGCAAGGGGAACAAGTGTGGCGTCTTAAAACAGCAGGGCCGAGCAATAGCTTCAGAGTCAAAAATGTCCCCGTAGCAATACTGATTGGAAGGTTTCTTCTTTACAGAAATCTTATTGCAAATCGGTGCATTTGTTAAGATCCCTCTGTGCCCTGATAATCCTCCACTGCCGCATTTGATGGCTTTCCGTTGATGTGGTTTCTCCTCTTGCCTTCCAGGATTATAAAAATCTCTCCTTCTCCTTTCCTCTCTTTTCCCTCTGAAGCCGGGTTTCAGAGGAATGTTGGCTAAACCTCCTCAACTGCTGCTTTCTTTCCCCTGTGATGGCAAATTCGGCGTCATTTGTGGACTTGCCCAATGCAAACATTGCATTAAGAAGTATTTCAAGGCATTTTATTGTTGCTCTGCAGTCCTTTGATGTGGTCTATAGGCACCAATTGTTGATCTCTCCCTGCGACTCCTCAGTGTCAGCGTCTCGTTTCTGGTGCTTTTGTCCTCCCCCCGTTTGAAAAATACTGTTTCGGAACGGTGGCGACAGATCCTGTCACCTGACCCGTGGGTCACTGCGGTCCCACTTCCAAAGCGAGAGCCATCTGCAGCGGTACCGGGCTGCCCCCTTCCCTGGAGATTGCAGATTTCCCCTCCCCGACGCTGTGATGGGAGGCGGCGGTGTGCCTGGTTGCCGAGTCTGTCCGGCTTTCCGGTGGCGTGTGCTTCTCTCCTCGCACCTCTGCCCCGCCGTACCCGGGCTGTGAGGCTCCCTGCGGGGGAGGGAGCGAGCGGCCCGCACCGTACAGGGGAGCAGGGGGCTGCGGCAGTGACAGCTCATCGCTCCGGGCCGCGCATCCGTCGCCGTGAGACACGCCAGCCCACGCGAGGATCCACCCTGCGGAAAGGTGTCTGCTCTGAGCTGCCTGGGCACTTTAGCCAGAGACCGGCAGCTGGAGGCATCTCACCCTTTCGCAGCAGTGGGGTCGGAGCCAGGTCATTGTGGCGCCGGTGACTCGCGTGGGCCCAGTCGGCCTCACACCGAAATCCTGACGGGGGTCCGTCTCCATCCGCGCCGAGGGAGAAGGGCGCATCCTCAGCGCATCCCGAGCGGGGTGCCCCCAGGCACGGCAGACCCTGGGCCCAGGCCCCTCCAGCGCGGACACTTGGCTGACAGGGTCTGGAAACAAATTCCCGAGGCAACGACAGGGTCCCGAGAGAGCAACTTCACGCTCTGCCGTGGGTTGGAGGGAGAGCGGGCTGACCGGAGTAGATACGTTCGGGACGGAAACGCCAGGCAGCGATTGACCTGCAGGAAAATTACCCGCGTTCAAGGACAGGTTCAACACAGCCCACTCCGGCACTTCACGGCCAGCAAGCCCTTCGGGAGCACGGCGCCGCTTCGTTTTTAAATGGCAGAGTGATGGAGTCGGTGACTCTCGGTTCCGCTCCCCCCTCCTTCCGCACATTTGATTTTTCTAAGCAAAATAAACTCCCGACCTGCGCGTGGGTGGGTCTCTCGCGGGAGTCGAGCCCTTAGGCAAGTGACTGTGGGTCGGTCAGGGACGGGGGTGTCCCGAGGAGGCCCCAGGCCCTCCTGGGGACGGCAGCTGGCAGACTGCCGTTCCTGTCCGAGCGATCTTGCTACTGCCCTTGCCATCACCGCGGGCCCAGCCCTGGCCGTGACCGTAGGAAACGGGAATCTCGTTCATGCCCCTCCGGGTAGGAAGGGGCAGACGACAGAGAACGGCGCAGGGCACCGTGTCAGGTTGGCTCTGGTAACGCCACCCCACGCAGCCCCGAGCTCGGATCATTGCAAGGAACTATAGGCTCCTGGTTTTGTATGGGGCGACCATTACTTGGGAACGCTCAAAAAGGATTGGCCATTGACCAGAGAAAGCAGAGGACTTCCCTCCTCTCCCGTCTCCTCTGACGAAAAGAGAACGGGCCCCTCTGACATGCCGAGCCTTGGCCCTCACCATGCCACCAGCCGCGCCTTTAACAGTTCCTGAGCCCCTCATCACCCGACGTGTGTGCGTCTCTCGCCGTGGCATAGCGCCCCTCCGCCAGCCCCGGGCAGGCGCAGGGAAGGGAAGCTCCTCGCACGCTCCAACCAGCCCTATGTGTACTGGCAGACGCTTATCCCTTGTGAACGAGGTGGGATGTAAAACTAGCCCTGAGCAGATGTTACCGCAGCCAGGCTCGTTTGGAGAGAAAGCCCCTTCCTTCCCCGCCACCTCCTTCCCGCGTTCTCGGCGTTTCCTCCCCGCCTCCCCGGGCCCTCCCCGCATTGCCCGATGACCTCATTCCCGGCATGTTTGCCATTACGCTCCGAGTTACCCAGCCATTTTCTTAAAAAATTAAAAAATATAAATTGCTGCTTCGCGAGATCAAAGTAACGATTTCTGATGCATATGGAGACTGGAGAAAAAAATTCGAGCAGCAACAGTTGCACAACTTCAAAGTGGTTTTTAACAATGATTTCTCTCCTTCCTCTCCTCCCCAATCTTTCAAGCATCAGATAAAGACAATGGGTTCCGTGGCTGTTTTCCAAAGAAATAACCTGCCTAAAGGGCCGTACAAAATCTCGAGCAGACAGGAAACACCTTACACAGCTTTTTTCTTGCGATCGAATAGAAATAATACGAGACTCGTCTTTCTACTAGCCCCAAGCCCACCGGTACTAAACGGCGTCTGCGGTGTGTGTTATAACGTGTAGGGAAACGAGTTTCAGGCTCGGGCTGCCACTAAGTCTTTATTCTTTTATAGAGGCTTCTAACAGCCCAGCACATGCCCCGTATAACACAGAAACTGAGTGTAACCCAATAAGTTGAAGGGAAGGAGCAGAGGGCGGCAGTGACGGGAAGATTTCACCAGCAGACGCCCTCGGGCTGATAGGGGATGCAGGGGACGGAGAGAGGCAGGTCCCGGGAGCGGCAGAGAAATGTTTGTTCCGTCTGATAGGAGGGATATGCCTGACCCGGGGCCGTCGGCATCACGGATCTCAGGGAGGGAGAAGAGAGCAGGTGAGGGAACCATGCTCTCTCCAAGCCCAGCTTGCCTCTGAGGTCACTTCTTCTGGAGCTCGGTGGCCCTCAGTGCCATCGATTTATTCCGTTTACAAAGATAAATATATTTCCTTTCCCTCTGTGTCTCTTAAGCCCCTGAGTCCTCAGGACGGGGTGATGCCCACAGCGACCGACTGAGGCCGAAAAGTGTAAGCCCTCAAAGGCGGCAGCTCCAATGGCTTCGACCCTGCTCTCCTGACCCTCTGTCACCCCGCACTTGTCCCTTTTATCCCCTTAATAACTTCAGGGTCGTGCCTTTCAACTTGGAGCAGGGGAGAATAAATACTTAAGGTTTCCCTAGACAAGGAAAAAGCCGATGGCGACTCAGGAGATGTAACTAAGAACCCTGGCAACAGACACCTTCGCGAAGATAAAGTTAATGGACATGTACGTAAAAGCAGAGACGGAGAAGAAATTCCTCAGAGAGCTGCAGAGGAGAAATTGCATCGTTTTGCTCTCGGCTCAGGAAACCAAGAGCAACTCAGAGGCTCTCCTCCAGCACTGGAAAAGGCCAAGCTGGGTCACCAGAAGTGCAAAAGCAGTTCTCACCCTGGGCCGGAGCCCCGGGCCTTTAGTTGTAAGTCTGCCTCCGAGGCGATCCTTCCCCTCCCAATGCCCATTGCACCGGTGGTGGAGCTGTGCCAACTCTCAGCTGTGCTTCGGCAGATACCACGCGGCTGGGTCACACCTTCCTTCCTCCCTCCGCCCTGACACCGGGCATGCGGGTCGGCTTCTACAGTGTAGGTTTTACGTGACCTGCTTTTATTGTAGCTACTTTTTTTTTTTTTTAGTTCCCGTTTTGATTTTTTAAACGCACGTCTCGGGTGGACGCCGTCTAGTCCGTATTAGGCGATTAACCCTCTTTATTGCTGCAAAGATTTCCAGGCTCTCCATCCCCTCTTTAAGTTTCACGACCGAGCCTTGGCGACTCGGTTTCTAGGTTTTGCGTGGCGCGTTTCATAAGCGAGGCTTCAAAGGCCGCCTTTTCGTTTTAACCTCGGCACTGGAAAACAATTTAGCAAACACTTCCCCCTCCCTGAGAGACCGAGACTGAGCCGGTGCACAAGCTCCAAAGCCTCGCTGGAGAGAACACGCCTCGGTGGTACCACATGAATCGTGGTGTCCCACCAGCTCTCGAGGTGTTTCCCTACCAAAGCAGAGGCTCTCAGTACCTCGGCTTTACAGCACAGTCCCCTTTGCGGCTGTAAACCTGAGCGGAGTTGCAATAAGAGCTCGACACCCCCACCTTCCCGCACCCGGTACAAATAATCATCATAATGAGCTGCAGAGCAAACGTTTCGAGGTCAGGATCTCCGCAGCTGCAGCGCTTCCCTCCTCCACGCTTTCACGGTTAAACGCCAAGCGGCTCGTCCTTTCGGAGAGCAGTTTTTCTTCAGAGTATTGACATTTTCTAAACTATGTCTGTCTAGAAACAGAGTTGGGTTGTTGGCCTTAACTCTTCTCGTCCTCTAAGCGTGATCCGAAACCTCGAAATCATTTATTTTCCGTTTGCAACGGCAGCTACACCACACACAAAAAAAGGGGAAAATACCGAGGGGAAGAAACGATTTCAGAAATCAGCTAATGTTTATTTCCGGAAGAAAGCAAACAAACGGAATCAATAAACAGGTAACCTATTTCAGATGCGGCTAGAAGAAGATGAGTGTTGTCTCTTTTCAGAAAACACAGGGGTTGACACCTCGTTTACACGCTGGCGCGTCTCGAGAGCTTTTTACGGTCTATGTTCGTGTATATAAACCTAAATACAAATACATTTCCTCTAAGGAAGCCCTCTGAATTTTGATTGCTGTGTTTGGGTTTTGGTTTCTGGGCCTTAGTTGTTCAGGAAGGAGACGGGTCTTTCTTTGCCTCATGAGTCAAATAAGAACGAATTTGGGAGCTCTTGAGGGGAGACACACCCAAACCAAATTGTTAAAGGACTGGATATATACTTCAGTACTCACTAGTTTGACCCAGGTTGCCTCTCCAGAAAGCCCGACCCCAAATGTAAATAGACAGACAGATGGACAAACTGGCAGGCAGGGACACAGATTTTGCAAGCTAGAAAAGGAGCTTGAATTCAGCCTGGAAAGAAGTGGCAGAGTTCAGAGAGTGGAGTTCACTCAGATATATTTATTTGGATAGAAGCATATATCGCTTTCACAGGCACTGCCTTGCACGAAATTAAACCACACCAACACTTCCCTGTCAAGTTCAGAGGAAGAAAGAACGCGGAGTAAACTGTTCCTGAGCAGCTGAAGATAAAAATCACACTCGAGACAAGATGGTCTGGCAGCTCAGACACAGCACATAAGAAGGGTCACAACCAGGGGCTATATCACTCATACTCACCTCCTCTGCCTTGCCCGCGGGTAGTGTGGAGACCAGAGACAACACTTCTAGATGCCTTCAAACAGAAACCAGGCACGGACACGGCAGCTTAACGCATATACACACACACGAGACTTGAGAGGCCGGCGAGCCCCTGGGTGCAAACTCCCAGTTGGGATGAGTTTCGGGAGTGGCACAGAGAGCCCTTGCAGCCCTCGAGGAGTGATTTGCGGGGACCCGGCAGCGTGATTTTGTGCCAGCTGCGGGGGTCCCCAGGCGGAGAGCCCTCGGCTCTATCGGGGTGGCATGGCAAGGCAGCGGGGGCCAGGCTGCCGACTCCGGGGCGGCCGTACCTGGGCGCAGGCAGACTGCCCGACACCTTCTCCACTCCGCCTGCCCTCTGCCTTCACCCCGGAGGGGTCCGCTCGCACTGCACATCACCTTGCACGCCAGACCTCGCATTAGCAGCCCCTGCCTGCACTCACGTCCAGCAGCTCTCCCGGCTTTGCAGGCATCCTGTTTCATAAGCGGTTTTACATGTACCTCTTTTTCTTTTATTTCCTTTTCTTTCTTCCTCTCTTTTTCTTTCTTTTTCTTTCTTTCTCTTTCTTCTTTTTTTTTTTTTTTTCACACAGAATCCTAACTCTTATTCTTGAGGTGTTTGCCATTACAATTCATCTGTCCGTGCTTAGCCTATTTTCTGCAACAGCAAAAACGATTTTGCAGGGCATTTTTAGCTCTGTCTTACGGACAGACTCGCTTTCTCGGAATACTGTTCAAAGTGTATTTGTCCTAGACTTAGTTTAATATCTCTGACTCAACGGATCTCTCAAACCATCCTATAACACTGCAGCGCCTTAGAATGTGGAAGGAGTCAAATACATATAAATATGCCTTTCCCAGCTCAAAGCTGCCCAGGTCGCAGGAATTAGGGGGAAAAACTAAACCATATGTGTACAATGCCACATTCCGTATTGCGCTGTAAGATAAAGAGCTTTGCAGCATCGATTCAATGGAAGTCATTAAAAAGAAAGCCCAGGAAGATTATATCCGTATTTGCGAGGCAAATGTTTGTTTAGAAAATTTATTTCGGACATAACAACGTTTGAGGAGTTTGCGAGGCGTAACGCGAATCCTTGATGTAGGCGCTTAGGTCGCCTGAAGTAGAAGAGGCAGTAAAGATACTCGGCGGCGCTGACCTCTGGGACTCCGGGAGAAGCCGGTATCGTAGACCTTCCGCCCAGGCTGAGCACCAGCAGGGGCAGGGGAGGGAGACCGGCTGCTCCGAGCCCCGCAGAAGTGACGCGCTGCCCGCACTCGGCACCGCAGCGCCGCGGGCTCCAGTATCCGCAAGTCGCCGCTGAAACCGCGGGGAGACCGGCGGGACTCTCCGGGCTTTGCCGATACAACAATAAAAATTATCAGCGGCATTTAACTAAGGCAACGGAACAGTGCCGGGGGCTCAAGGTTTCATTTCTCCAAACGTATCAACCCTCTTTAAAAAAAAGAAATTTTTTTTTTTTGTTCCCTCCCCTAGATTGGTTTTCGTCGTAGGGAAGTTGCTGCAATTTTCCCCGCTGAGATGTCTGAAAAAAAAAAGCACTGCAGCCCATCGCTGCTGCCTCTCCTATGCACGTTGTCTCTGGGGTATTTTCACGTGAACATGGAATTTAACCTCTCGCTCATCCCAAAGAGCTTAAACCACGGGGAATGTGACATGACAGGGTGCTCTGCAACTCGCAGATTAAGTCCGTACCTCAGCAAAACATGCTCGCTTCGGCCGAAATAGGATGAAGGCAATTATTGCCTTGATTTAAGAGCCCCCGAAAGCCCCTGGATGGGGACATAGACGCGTGTAGTTCTGCCCACCCACGAGTTTGGGACGCTAGGAGGACGGCAAAGACGAAGGGCTCCGGATTAGCCCCTCTCCTCCATCACCTCCCCCGCCATGCCGGGGCTCGGACACTTACAACCCTGTGAGCTCACGGAGGCGAGGAGATGCAGGGCCATGCGAGGTTTAGCATCACATTGCAAGTCTCAAAGAGGCTCAAGGTTGGGATACACGGCCAGGGTCGGACGTGGATTTCCAAACACCACGTCTCTGTTTCTCTTTCGAAGGCATATTTAGCTAGTCTTAGCAGAGGCAGCGGGGGACGAATAGTCAAGAGGAAAATGTCGTGTGTCGGAGCTCGTACTACAGCGAAGGAAGGCGGGCATCTTCATCTGCCGAAATATTCGTTCTGTTCTCGCTGCAAGTAGCGGGATCAGGTGTATTTTGCCCTTTCGATCCTATCGCCCTCCCTTGAAAACAAAGTAATGGAAGGTTTCCTAGGCAGTGCAGCACGCTTCTCCCTCTTTCTTCATATTTCAGAGGTGACGGCTCAGGCCCATCCTCGTCTCGTATTTTTATGTTTAGGGAAGCGGGAAGGGCTTCGCAAATAACACTCGAGGAGCAGATTTGATCGCGCCCGCACAGTCCCCTCCCGCATGCTTTCAAACCAGTCGGCCGCCGAAATCATCCCCAGCCTCAGGCTCGCTTGAGGGCATGTACGGGGGAATAATCGTCGGGAGACGGACCGAGAGGGGCTGAAGCCACCTTCGTTACCCTTGCAGGGCTTCAGTACCTTGAAGGTGGTGCAAGCGCTGCCCTATTTTCTGCTCTGAAATCTACAGGAGGGCGAGGAGGGGGCCCTTCGAGACGCCGAGATCTCGGGACGGCCTTGAGTGCTGGGGCTCTACTCCGTGCAGTAAGCATCTTCCCAAAGTGAGGGAGGGAGAGAACAAGGGGCTCGGAAAGCCGACGCGCAACTTGAACGTCAAGACGCCCCCTAAACGTTTTTGACGTTTGGAAGGGCTCGCTGGGTGCCCAGAGGCCACTGGGGACCTCGGGGACACAGCACAGCCCCTGTGCGGAGCCGCGCAGCGCCGCGGCACGGAGCTGAAGGGAGACCTCCTGCACTCAGCCCGCAAATAAGGGGCTGAGCCGGGCTCCCTCCCTGTGGGTACTAGTTTTGAATTTGGAACGCAGCGCTGCATCTCCGTGTACTCGTGGAGCCAGACAGCGGGCACGGCAGCGGAGCACATGCAGAAACAGCTCCGGGACACCACGGCCCTGTGCTGGGGCTCCTTCCGGAGGGCGGAGAGGGGGAGGGCCGCCGCCCTTCCCGCAGCCCCGCCCAGAGCCCACGGCTGCCCCCTGGCGCCCGCCGCCGCGCACTGCGCCCCCCCGCCCGCTGGCCGCGGAGGGACCCACGCGCGTCGCAGCTCCCCTCGCAGAGACTGAGCAGTGCTCCCCACCACTCTTTAACTCCGGTGACACTTTCCCCGTCAAACCTGTTTTCTCCATTGGTTGCAATTTTCGGGGAAGGGAGCCGGGGGAGGCTTGCAACAACGGCAGGCTGGGGCATCCCAACCTAGAGACACCCACCAGCAGAACGAGGGCCAAAAGAGCAGAGGAACCGGCTCCTGAAAAACAACAACAACAAAAAATAAAAACATAACAACCAACCAAAACCCACCAAAGTGTTTACTATTCAGGAAATTTAGCAATTATTTTTCCCCTCCCTGTAGTGGTATTAGCCTTCTTTTGATACTAGATCCTTGCCAGAGGCTCTCACTTGCATGCTGCAGGGACGAGACAAAGATTAAGGAGTTGCAGCAGAGACTGTAGTGTAAGTTTCTTTCGGAATATTTTCAGGCATTTTACAGTAGAACAAAAAGTTAGAAAGCAGGAGCCTACAGGTTTCTGTAAGCAGACAAATTGGATCCATTATTTATTACACTGGATTGAACTGTCTGCCCTCCAGCATATTTCATTGTTTATTCATGCCACAAGCACTGCTAATAGAGGATCTCAGGAAGAAATACTGTAACTCAGTGTCAAGTGAAGGCATCTTCAACTGGAAGGCTCAAAATGCTTAGCAAGTATTAGTTTAGCCTCCCAATACCTGCATAATGAAGTCTCCTATGCTTCATTTTATAGCAAAGTGTGGCAAAGCACAGTTAAGCAACTTGCTCAAAGGCATCACAGAAATAGAAGGTAAAACATATTCCTAGTTTTTCTTTGCTTAATCGAAGAGCAAAACTCTTCCTGCAGAAATAAAACTAAAGGAGCAGAAAACTGCAAGGCACATGAAGACCCAAATCAGATTAAAAGCAACAGACCAAAATGGCCTTGCTGATGAACATTTTGTTTTCTCTGTGAAGCTGCAGAAAAACATTCTGTTGAGCAGACAGGAAATCTTCCCTATTTATTTTAATTTGCAGCCACTGAGCTTCAGCTGAAGATGCATTTGATACATTTCACATATACTTTTTTTTTTTTTTTTTTTTTTTTAAGCTAACAAGAGCTAACCTCCCCTCCCCAACCTTCCAGCATCCATTAAATCTTCTTGGGTCACCCATAGATCTCCCTTGACAAACCACTCATCATCTACCAAAACATCCTCATAAACCACAGATGACATTCACACTTCAGCTAATCCATCTCCTCAAAGGCAAGCGGAAAGTAGAGTGAAGCCCTTTGAGTCAGGTCTACGCTGGCTTAAAGGAGTTCCTATTGCAAGGCAGCCTGCCAGCATGTGGTGCTGGTAAGCAAAACAGCTGTGATGCTCATCACCTCCATTTCACTGTTATTTTATGCAGGTATATTGTCAATCTGAAGTCGATTTTAACAACACTTCCTCTGTAGGAATTAAGTCCATTAGAAATAAGCCCACAGCAAAAGCACATTTCATCTTCAGTGGAGCCAGAGCAACATGCTCTGCTCCACAGAACACCGCTCCTGTGTCAGCAACACACCTCAGTCCAAGATCTTCAGAATCCCAGCACATCTCTGAGCCATTTCTGCACTGGTTATTAAACACCAAAACGATACTTTCCCCACAGGTCACACCAACACTACGCAACCTGCAGCCGTCACGCAGACCACAAAGTAAATTCATCCACTTCACAGCTTCCTCCTGGGGGTGGGCTTCATGCTGAACATAAGCCAGGAGTGTCACAGCTTGAATCAGTTGTCTCAATGGCAACAGTAACCCTCTTCCAGTAAATGTCTTCCCAAGGTCCACCAAGGCCCTTCTAGCTTGCCTGTCAATGCGCAGGCCTAGGAAACGCACCAGCTCTGACAAGGAAATGGGTTTAGTTGTTCACATCCAGCCTCTGACTAGACACTAACTTCAGTGCTTCTTGAGAACTGTTTTGGATGTGATGGGGAGGAGCTTTCTGTGCATCAAAACTATAGTTAAACTGTGGTCCTTTGAGATGCCTTGTCCACATGGATTCCACATATGTGCCAGGAATGCAAGACTGCATTCTTTTAGAGATACAGCCATTGAAGCCCAGCATTCACTCGGCACACCTTGCTTCCTGTTTGCAAGAAAAAAGTGTAGCCTATAATTAAGAACAAGAATCTCAGGAGTAACTTTCTGATCAGAACAGATGGAAGGCAAGACACACAGCACATGTGGACAAGTCTTGAAGAACCACAGCTAATGTAATGTAAACACTCACCTTTTCCCTCCCCAAGTATCCACACAACTTCAACACTGGAAGTTTGTAAGCACTGACATCAGTAACAGAAAGTTGATGAGGGTTGCCTAAAGAGAATGGATGCCACGCTGCCACTCACAGTTCACATTTGGCCCACAAGCCTGAATAGAAAACTGCTCTTTTTTTCCATTCTTGCTGTAGGAACATCTGCCAGACAGGCTGTGAAGTAATAGTGTGGGCAGAGAAAGCCTCAACCCACACAGAAAGATCCTTCTTGGCTTGAGTACTCAAGAGGCACTTATTGAGACCTTTGTTATTCATTCAGCAAACATCATGAAGGGGGTCTTGAAATACATTTGAACAACTGTTTCCAGTCACAATAAAAAGTCAGCCTCACAACATTCAATATACAAGATTTTACTTTACTCTGAATGAGATGTGGTTTAGGAAAGGAAACATGAAGGTAAACAGGATGAATGAAGCCAGAGGCCACCTACACCAGAAAATCTGGGTAATGCCAGAGAATAGCCTTGTTTTGATAAGTTTCATCTGTATTTAACTTAATGATATGTTTCTATAAATGCTGGGGCATCAGGAACAAAGTTTCACCCAAGACAGCAGAGAACATAGGTCCAATGTTTCTAACAGAAGTTCCATTGGTTTTATCAGCATGTGACCATCATTTCACATTGATGAATGACAGTTAAGATATGCCTCAGAAATTGGACTGACTGGAGCGTCGTAGATAAAACAGCACGTGGGACAAGTGACACTGTCCATGCGGGATCTTGTCTGTGCTTTGTGCAACCTGAAGTCACCACCCGAACTGCGAGTGTCCTGTTTCAGAATGGTTTAGAGAGATGTGGCAAGAGAGATCTGGTACCACCTCACTCTGCCAAAAGCTATTGCTTCCCACCTGTAAGGGTTAATCCATTAACCCTTCAAATTAGATTCATGCTGTCTTTACATTGATTGTATTGAAGAAGCAGATGGCTTATTTTACTCCACCATCACATACAGCCATATGAATCAAGCTAATATCATTCGATCATACCCAGGCTTTTACAAGCATGCTATTACTGCCAAACATTTAATAACTTTTAAAGATTTTGGTGCTGGAACTCTTGTCCTGACATTTCATCTTGCAGATGCACCAAATATAGCACATCTGGAACTAATTGAGCTTTCTGGTGTGGCATAGATTTGCTGTTCCTGTTTCACAGCCACACTGGAGTGCTGAGAGCACGACGGCACAATGGACATTAAGCTCAGTTTCATGTCCACAGGCAGCACAACACCACTCATGTAGTGGATAATCTCACCTCCAGTCATGGTGTTCCGTGACAGCAATTTATCACAGAAGCAAAATATCTTCCCAGATGTGAAACTGTTTATTGTAACTGGGCACATGTGCCCATCTCTCAGTGCAGGAGGTTGGCATTTTATTTTATATAAAATAATTACGAAATGAAAGCTGCTGCCTAAAAAGCAAAATGATCAATGAACCTGCCATTTGCATAATAATGTGAGATTGCTGCAGGTGGAATGATTTTTCATTGGCACAAACCAAAATACTGTTCTGTCAAATCTTCTACAATATGATCATTAGCACAACCAACAAAACTGACAGAAAAGACAGTGTTAATCAACACAGAATCTTTTGTGACAATAAAGAGAATTTTCCATTACTTCAGCTGTCATCTGGTCACCAAAGGACTATGCAATAGAAAGTTTGGTTGGAAACTCAGAAGTTTAACAAAAGTCTTCTCTCACAACCTAGTCAGTTAAAAAAAAAAGGCAAATGAAAACACAAAAACTTTAATCAGATCAATGGATGTCACATAAGACCACAGTTTTGCTGCAGCATTTCACCTGAAACTGGCTCAAGCAACTAGCAGAGTCCCACAATGTAAGTGACTTGTGAAATGATGAGAAGAGATGCCTGGCTCCTTCCAAGACTTTTGACTACACAATAAAGTAACATTCTTGTGGCAACTATTATTGCAAAGTGTACTCAGAAAGAAGCAAAAAACCAAATCATTTAAAGGAAATTAGATAGGCCAATACAGCAGAAAGTTTTTGTTTTCCTGGCGAGGTAACATCTTTCCTGAACAAACCTTTTCCACTAGAATCCCTATACTAGCATGTTAGACTCTTTGTCAAGCAATCAGTTATAAACAAACACGTAAGCAGCATCCAAAAACTCAGAGACATAAGTACAGGTGAAATATTAATTTGTTGTGAACATAAATCTAACCAAGTTGGACCACTGAAAGAACATGCTCACTAGATTCAAGACTCAAACCCACCTGGGTCCATATTGTTGCTATTGCCAGAACCACACACAGACCCTCTATGAATTTTGTCATGATTCCTAAGCCACAGGGCTAAGGAGCACATGCATCAGAGCAGTAACGAAAAATACAAATGAATTGTTCAGAACAGACCTCCGGGTCTTACTGGTCCTACAGCAACTACTGAAATTGGTATTGTAGCTTATAAAAATCAAGATGTTTTGGGAAAGCCTCATTTTGGGAGAACATCCAAAGGCTCTGGATCTGAGGATTAGGTTTGGTGTTGGCTAATTGTTTCCAAACAGATTTCTGCTGACATAATCATCTAGCAAACTGTAGAGACCAGAGAAGCTAAAGTTTCATGTTATAGTACAGCCCTCAACAAATCAGAGAGTTCCTACATAAGCTGACATAATGGCTTTCATCAGCACTATTTACTGCTGTACTGTTGTCAGGATCATGCTGGTCCCCACCAAGGATAAAAAAAAACCCACTTGCTCTGATAACCTATGGTCCCAAAACACTGAGATGTAGATCAGTCCCCAAGGATCCCATTTCACTGCGATTCTTTAAATCTTCAGCTCACTCATGTGAATTCCCTAACCTTATATGGAGGCAACCATAATCTTGCTAAGGAGTTTTGCTTGAATTGTTTGTAGGTAAACACACACTAAATCAGAACTATGCACAAGGTCTTCTGGAGAATCTGAGAACCTGGATCATGGAGTTTGAAAACTAAGTATACTTTAACCACATCTTTAAGAGTTACAAACAAATTCCAGGATAATGTACAATATACATACACTTCAGTTATTTGAGGCAGCCATGTATGCAGATGCTGGAGGAGTGCCAGAGTTAATATAGGAGGCTAATCATCATCTGGAGTCTCTGCTGAAGAAAGCATTGTTCCTGAATCTAATCTCCTTTTGGCAATTCCCCTTTGCCACACATTCCCTAACAAATGCCATAGCCCATGGGTCCCAGTCTGTGGGTCTTCTGAGGCCTAAGATCAGGGGAGGCTAACACCATTCTCCCATCACTGAGTTCTTTTGATGCTCAGTAGTGAGATTTCATAAAGATCTATTTAATCTCATTCTGTCTCTGACCTCAGCATAATTTTCTAAACAAGTAATTTTTACAGAAAGTTCTCTGATTTCTCAAGGTTCTCTAAGATTTCTTTCACACAGGATTACATCTTTTCTCTTGCACGTTTTGTAAGTGAAGCCTAGCATCCCTGCTAAACCAAACAGCAGGTGGAATAGGAGCAGTTGAAACACATGTTCTTTTTCACGGTGAAGTACCTTACATCTGACCAGCAGGATGGCACAGGTGGCAGAAGTGAAATTCAAGTTGATTCTTTGAAATGATTGTCAAAGAGGCCATCTAGCACAGTAGTCACAGTGAGTTTTAAGAGTACAGATACCTGTAAGACACACCGACTCAGTTCACGCAAACTAGACACAGATACAAAAATACACTGAGTTTGAAGACACCATAGGGAGAGGCAGTAAGTTTTCTCTTCATCACCATGAGCATTTTGATCTGTAAAACTGTGCTTTTATTCTGGTTATCCAAGAACACATTCAACCATCATATCAATGCTGAGTAATTACCAATGGAAGGAGTTGACCATCTGTAACAAGACCACATGCACAGGTAAACATGTTCTTGAGATTACAAATCTTTCTGTTAGATTCTGATCAGCTTGCCTATACCTTAGCTTCTTGCAGGAGACAACGGTAAAACCCAAACCCCATTTGGGCAATTTTATATTCTGCTTTTGCAGGTTTTCTTTGTGAATGATGACTGCTTTTGCACTCCCTCTTTGCTTATCCAGACAAGTTCAATGCTGGTCCCACTGGAAATATCTGGCTTCATACACATTTTTAAACGCAAACACCTTCAATGTCCTACTTGGATTTTCCAGGAAAAAGTTTTTGTTTCAAAGCAAAATGATTAAGAAGATACAAAAAGCAAAATATCTGCCCCAGGAAATAAAGTGTCCTTGCAACTACTCAGCAGTTTCTATTGAAATCCCACCAGATGTCTTATTTCTTGATAGATGGGGCCAGCCAGTTCTTTGGCTTTCTCTGCTCCATCATTTAAAACCTTCATCAGATGGGATTTGTCTTCCTGGAGTTTCTTGATTTCATTCCTGATAGGTGCAAATTTTTGAATAACTGACTCTGCTACCACCATTTTGTAGTGAGCAGTGTCGAGACCAGCAGATTGGTGCAGCACTTCTTTGATGCTAAGCCCCGTTACTGCAGCATGAATTGACACCAGATTGGAGACACCAGGGCGACCAGCTGGATCATAAGTCACCTCGGAGGTAAAGTCAGTCACAGCTTTGCGGAATTTCAGCACTATTTCGTCAGGGCTGTCCGCTATGTTAACAGTTGCTAACTTCTGTGGGTCTGACTTGGACATCTTCACTGTCGGATCTCTGAGAGACTTTATTTTCTTTGTTGTACCTTAAACAAGCAAAAAAAGGAATAAATATGAGCGCGCACACACACAGACAACAGTTTCTTATGACAACTGCTAAGAACACTTTGTAGCAGCATGATGAATTTCTCTGTTTTTCCTTGCTTAAAAACAAGTTGTGAGCATAAGTGCATATACTCCTGCTTAGTCCTTTTGCCCTCCCTGTCCTTCTAAGCCACTTTTCTGCTCCCATAAGCTAAAGGAAAACCTGCTCCATTTCTCCCCTTCTCACTAAGCAGAAAATTCAGCTGGGAGATTTCCTAATATTTTCTGGGGCTACGTGTTGATCTTCCCCCAAAACTCTCTCCTCCCTTGCATTCTTGGTGCTGGGGACAAGTTACCTAGAGAGCACAGACTGCACATTACTGAAAGGTTCTGTAACAGTGGAGAAGCAGGTTAAATCCACTGGTAAAAAAGAATCCCAGGACAGTTAATCTCCTTACCTTACGAAAATCTTTCACCCAAAATCTCCCGGTAATTCTCCTAAATATTAATAAAGACACTTTTTAAATGTTCCCTAACTGAACACTAATCAGCTCCGTTGGAGAGCATTGTTCAGACAAAAGAGGTGTGGGTATTGTACAAACTACTAAGATATATGCGCGTACATGAAATAGGATAGTAGCATTAGGGGAATATTGTAAAGTACTTTCTTTAACAGCATCAACACAAACTGTTTCAGTCTTTCACCAAGAAACATCATACACAAAGTACCACTGATCTAGTACCACTCACACAGACAACTAAATTACCCACATACTCCTCATAGATGGTCTGTGTACTCAGTGAAAGGAGAAGCATTCTTCCAGGGTGCAATTCAGACTGTCCCAGAAAGTGCTCTGTTTGAATCACCTTTCGGAAAGGTCTGTTTATTTTCTGTACACTTGAAGAAGTCCAGGTAATCTTAGCTGCCTACAGTCAGTGAGTCTGAATAGGTACCTAACTCCTCCATTCACCTACGATAATTCATTGGTTTGCATATAGCTTGTGCACTTATAAAGGTATGCTTTTCATGAGGAAAGTTTATATGTTCTGCTCCCCTCCCCAACTGAGTTTTTTATTTCCTGGGAAACAGTCTCATCTGAATCATGGGCTACACTTGGCTCCTCATTACAATACTTAGTATTTAATTCTTCATTAGAAACTGCAGAGCTTGCAATATCTAGTATTCTGTAGGCTCCACTATGAGTCTAACACCATTTTTTGTCACTGAGGCTTGAAAATTGAGAAAGGTTTATTACAGCCCATCTTTTCTAAGGTGAGAGCTCCTTGCCCTTTTAGGGGCGAAGGTCTCTGCTGTGCATTCCTCTACATTACTTACAATAAAGATGCAATGCTTCTTCCTTGTCCAATTCTTCATGTTTCTTAACAAACATGCCATTTGTGCCATCTGACTCCTCCTCACCCCCCGGCCTACGACCCTATAGCTTAAAAACGGCTGAGAAGATTTTCCTTATAAGTCTCCTGGAGTCTACAATTAAAAGTGGAAAGTCTAAGCTCTGTAAGAGACCCTTACTGAAATATGCAAGTATATATTAAACTCACCTAAAAGATTTTTGAGCATTGTAGCAATAAACCTACAAGCTGTTTAGCATGTTTAATATAAACATCTACCACTCAGACACTGAAGAATTCTGCTTGCTAGAGTCTCTCAGCTTGTTCCTTACATGCCTCCTGAACTACCAACATGGAGCAGAGGCCCTACTCTTAAAAGGTCTAGTACTTGAAGAGCAAGGCTGACTGGCAGCAGCCGAGTGCATCTGGCCCCCTGGACTAGAATACCAGACGTCGCATACATTCCTCTATCAGGGATTTGTAAAGTCTTATGCCGATCTTGGGAGTTCAATTTCACAGCCTCTAGTCTCTTGTTGTCAGTTTTTAATTTTCCACTCCCTTAGCATCAGTTTGCACCCTCTTCTTGGTCCGTGAATCTATTTCCACAATATTTAAAATTGTCTCCAACCTTGAAGTGTAGTTATGGGGGGAGGAAAAAACCAAAAACAAAACCAAGACCAGCTCACTTAAAATGGCTTTGGGCACAGGAAAGAATTCTCCATATTTCTTGTTGAAATGTTGTGCTATATCTTGGGCTAGTTCCAGGTGCAGGACTTGATCTTCTCCAACGGGAACATGTGTCGACCTTTTAATAAAAGACAGATACAGGAAACTCAGCAAAGCTCTCTGGTTCTGCTGAAGCGTTACTCAAGACTGCCATAGCTTCTGCCATGACTGAGGGTCAGATTGAGCCAAACACCCGGTCCCAGCTAGACATACACGCTACGGGAACAAGATCTCAAACTGACTGTATCCCAGGATGAGTCTGTTCTTTATGCTGAAGTACATCTCCAAGGGCAAAAATAGCCCTTCACAAAAACATACCATAAAGATATCAATAAGAGCAAAACATTAAATCCAGCTCAAATAAAGGTTTTTATAGTATCTCTTGCTGTCTATTTGGAGATGAGAGAGCACGTGTTACAGTGAGTAAACAAAATAAGAAAGATCTGCAAGGCACAAAGTGCAAGTACCTTGCCTTGTCAAGTTTCAGGAAAACAAAACTGTTGTTGAGAAGTAAGTACTGTGGATTTATCAGGGGAAGGAAAGAAGAGAGTGGTCCTTCCTCATGGGTCACAATCATGTAAATATCATGTGAGCCAGTGCCTCTACTGCCACAAGTGTTATCATTCACAGATTAGAACTGTTAGGATCAAAGATGATTTGATCTTTTGTATTGAACTCAATAGCCTGAATGCAGTTCTGGAGGAAAACACAACTTGCATCAGAGTACATGAGGAGGTGAAGAATCCATTACTTCCCCTGGTGATTCTTTCCCACAGTTAATCATACTAGCTAAAAATGCATGATTCTTTTAGTTGAGGCAGACTTGAAGTCTTGCCAGCTTCTGATTACTCTCCCTTCTCCCAGCAGATTTTTTTTTTTCCTAAGGCTTGTGGTGTATTCAGCTCTGAATCCTGGATATGTTCCAGCATAAGAAAGTTCACTATGCATCTTTAAAGTTCCCAGAAAATTTCAGTTCAACACGGTACTCCTTCCTTCCGATTCTGAATTACTGGGCTGACATCCAGGAATCAATTTATCCACCTTTATTCCCCACAAAACAGTCAGCAAGGCAACCTAAAAACAGTTACAGTAGCCAAGAGGATATCACAGTGGCCTACAGCTAACAAAATCAGCTACCATAGTCAATATGCTTTAAGCAGGTCAAAAGAAATGTTTCCATATGCCAAAACAGTTCCATATTTACAAATTTTGCCACTAAACAGAAAACATATTGTCTTTGTAAATGCTTCTGCATGATTCTTTGCATTTTTCCTTGCTGTTTGTAAAATATTTCTGTCCTGGCACTATTTTTATTCCTTTCTATGATATATTTACCTTCTGTCCATTTTCCTGTCTCTTTGATCCTTGGTTCATCTGAATTAGTACTGTTTTTCCCTCTCCTCCAGTTTTTAATTCTTCTTCATGACTGCTGTTCCCTTCCTGTGTTTCCATTTCTCCCTGATTCTTGTTCCATATATGATGTTTTTACATGAAAACATTTTTTGTTAAAACATAGTATGCCAAATTTCTTCAAAGAGATATTGTTTCTCTTTCACTTTCTTGTTTTGTGCTTTGTCTGGATGGCCTGCTGTTAACACACATGGTAGCAAACGAACCACAGGCTTCACTAAGGAATGACAAATCACATGATCTTATTAGAAATGGAACAGACATACATGGTTGAGCTCAATCAAAACAAGGTGACTTCTGATAAAGCTGCCTATATTTCAGACTTAGAACAGTGCTTGACTATCGAATGGGACTCACTGCTTAAAAGATTATCTTAGTGTTCAAACTTGTTCTGACTTTTGCTTCCCATTACTTTCAGTTAAAATTCAAGTGAATTCAAATATCATCTACTAGTCTCGTAACATCACTGTTTTCCCTTACTAATGATCACTTGGGATTACATTTCTCGAGATGGACTTCTGGGTTAACAGTTTGCCAAACTTAGTTAGCGTGTCCTTCTAAAGTCCCTGCCTTCATAGTTCTGTATTACCTCTCTGTCCCAACAAATATTCACAACTTCACTTCAGAACAATTCCACAAAGTACATATGCTCAGAACATAAAAATAATGAATACATAGTGCATTGTCTTTGACATTTACTTATTGAGACAGTTTAAAACATATTATGAAATATAACTAGTCATGACAATGTACTACAAGTTCTATCAGCTAGGTTACAAACTTAGGCATACTGAGTCACCAGTCCCTCATTAGGATGTGTTTCCACTTCAGCACACAGCGCACCACAGAAAAAAATGGAATTAGCCCAGATGCCACAAGATGCAGTAAAATACTCACTTCTTCATCAGTATCAACAGGTCTACACAGAATCCCACACTAATATGGGTATACTGTATTCAGCTAGCTTAGGTATCTCTACAATACACTGCATGAAATAAAGCATAACTACCTAAAAAAAAAAGTATGTGTGTGAACATGTAATATGTATAATTAAACATCAATGTGTTATAATTTGCTACGAATTGTTTTGAAGTGACCAGCTTTTTCTCTTTACAGCCCTTTCAGTTGCTTTCCAACCAGGCTAGATTTCAGCTAGCCACTTGACAGGTAAAAAAGCTGTCATCCCTTTCCAATCTTCTGATCTAATCACACCCAGCTTCCCCACTTAATAACTTAGCATGTTGACCTGATGAACATTCATTTTAATGCAGCTGAACAGACATTGCTCGTGGGCTCACATTCTGCCTCTTACTTGTACAGCAAAATATCTGCTGCTTGAAGCACAGGGTAAGTCAACAAACCAACAGTTCCTTCATTATTCTGGCTGGCACGCTTCATCTGTTTGCAAAAGAAAAACAGAAAGAAATTACCCTTTTGGTTAATGGTATCAAAGACTGTGATTTTAATTAATTAGAATTCTGACTAATTCGAGTAACTTATCATGTAACTCTAGAGAAAAGTGTACCATAAAAAATCTACTCCTTGTGAATACATGCATCTCATTTTATGTCCTATATTTAAGAATTTCCCTACACTGTTCTGACATTGTAGTGTGGAGAAAACAGGCTTGTGTTTTCTTTCTGTTTGTAACCTTACTGAAGATGATAATTATAAATGCAAAACAATCAGGCTAGGTCATTACACTGATTATTGATAATCCCTACTTTCTAAATATCATTTTCAGCAGTAAGTTTTTGAAATGCTTTATAATAAGCTATAAAAAAGCATTAATACCCGTGTTTCACAGAAAAGAGATCAAGACATAGTGGTCACACAGTTACCAGGAGAGTCAGTGACAGCTAGGAGAACCCAGAACTACAGAGGCAAAGCCCAGTGTTCTCTCCAGTAACTCACGCTGCTCCCAGCAATCCCCATTGTCCTGAAGTCCTTTACCGCTCTAGGTTATGGATCATTTAAACCAAGACAGTCAGAGTACAGATACTATTTTAGCAATGGCATATCTACTTTTTGCTTTTAACAATAGTTAAGCACACCAAAAGCCTTATAATCTTATTTGAATAGTCTTCATGAAATAATTATCTTGAGAATTTTCTCACTCTCTTGTACAGGTCCTGTCTTGTGTCTACATCTCTAAGTACCTAGGGTTCAGGGGACCTAAACTGCAAAGACTAGCACCTGAAAAACCTATTTGTAGATTTGGAAAGTCAATCCAGTCAAAGTTGGATTTAAGAGCTTAACTTTAGAACCTCAGGTTTGAAAAGGTTGGCTTTAATCTATGCCATGCATTAACGCTGGTTGCTGTATTTAAGTTTTACTGTTTTTATTTAATTAAGAAGAAAAACAAGAAAAAAGAAAACATCTGGAGGCATTTAAGACTGCTCTGAACTCTGCAAGCCAAACTGCTCTTAAGATTTTTTTCCTTTTTGATACTTCTCTCTCCTGCCTTTTGTTTTTTTTTTTTGCTTACTAAATGCTAAAATACAAGGAAATCAAATGCAAGAATTCAGTTGATGCAGTCGTGTTGATGCAGTACCAAGATTAAAAAGACGAATACTTGAAACTTGTAAAAGCAAACATTTAAGTTGCATTAACTTTCTCACTCAGCGCATTTTTAATATTTATCATCTCTATACTCTTATTTCAACATATGCTTCTCTTGCACCTTCTTCCATCAAATCTAGAGAACAGCCACTATTCACGGTGGAAAAAGAAAGGCTATTTATGGAACTCCTTAAACAGTAAGACTCAAGGTTTCCACTATGATATCTTGTAGTTGTTTTGAATTTATTAAATAAGCATTGAAATAACTCCAAGCATTATAGCAAAATCCATTTCACAACATCAAACAACTCTCCTATTTAGTACAATTTCTGCAAGTCTCTGCCAAAATTACTATCCTGTAGCTTCCAGCAGAAAAACATTCACTGAAATAACAGACCTGGAAAGACGTTTTCCTCCTTCCACCAAAGGACCAAAGAATTACTTTTACTTATAGGAAGGTGTTTCACAGATAACAAGTATTCCAAGGACAGCAGTTCTACTGAATTCCTTTCATCTCCTTTCTATTTATGAAACTGTCCATACCTTCCACTGGGGCAACCGTAGCAGACGTGGCACGTTAGTTAAGCACCCAAGAATCCACGCAAGTTCTGCATGCTCAGGAACCTGGAAACACAAGGTCAGAATGTATTTTAACCTTCTACATTTATGTGAATATTTTATCAAAATCAATACAGATAAATAGTATCGGAAGTAGATCAGAATAAACAGTATAGATCAGAAAACTATTTATCTTTGTCTATTATTTTTTCAGTAGAGTTAAGTGACATGCTAATGGGAAGTTCTGGACACTACAGGTATTGCACACACTACACTTAAGCAGCACAGTAAGGTTCTTGATCCTATCCACTCATATTCTAAAAAAAGAAAGAAAATGCTTTAGCAATAACAGAGTTGAACACACATAAACTAACCAACTACTAGCCGCTGTGCCACAGCATCCCCACACTTTCAGATAATACATTAATAGTTACAAAATCTCTTTGTTTTTCTTATTTCCAGTGCCAGTAAGTCACTTGAGCTTCAGTTCTTCCGCATCATGGTCCTGAATGTACAAATTTCCCTTAATTGCCCTCACCAGCCTCACCTGAGCCCTCCACGATACCCTCTGCCCACAGCTCCAGGAGCCCCATTTAAGCTCATGCCAGATTGCCCTTGGTCCTTGCCTAGGCTGCATTATGCTGCAGCGTGTCTGGCACTATATTAACCACAGGTCCTTCACAAGGAAGAGCAAGAAGAGCTGGGCTGCCCCACGAGGCTGTGGGTGCAGACAGCCACAAGCCAGGAAAGAGCAGTCACCCCCATGACCAGGACAATGTCCTGCAGTATTTCATCAGGGCAGGGGTAGTGATGGTGACAGTCTGGTGACCATCAGACATAGTAATCAGTCACATCTGAGGTCAATCCCTGAAGCTCGGGGATATTATTTGGGCAGCAATGACACGGTTGAGCACAGGTACACTGTGACATAGCTCAGATGAAGACTGGAGGCCTATGCTTAAGTGAAGCTCCTGGGGTACTGGACTGACAGAAGGTACATGGCTGAGACTTGTCAGGGCTCTGGGTGCATCAACAGGTCTTCATGACCTTGACCTGTCTGCAAAACAGGGATAACAGCTGAAGTCAAATTACAGTGGCTTTATTTATCCCTCAGTTCTGCAATCCTATCAAATCTAATACTGATCTGCAGGTGAAAGAGAAGGATTAGGTTTCCACATACCTTTCACTACAATGGTGGTTTGAAAAGATGAGAGAGAAATGAAGATCCCATTTAAGCTCATCCAACAAACCATTTAACATTCTCAGGACTGCAGTGATAGTGGAATTTTAATAGTTTCAGAAAGACAACAGAGTGATTGCCCCCCTCGTGCAAAGAGGAAAACTGCTACAGGCAAAGACAAGAAATGTGCTGTGCAACCACCTCTTTTGGATGAATCCCTGTTTAGCTTCTTTATATACACTCTTCAGCTTTTGCATTTCAAATATTCATTTTAGGATTAGTAAAAGAGGCAAACATTGCTCATGCAGATGCTGTTCTTCAATTTCTTTCCTGTCATTTTGTCTGTTGTTAGTTATATATACAATAATTGTCAAAAGAAAAAGTTGATATGTTTTCTGCTCTTTTGTTTACATGTTTGATTCACTTTTTTCAGCATTGGCAGGTTTGGATACTTAAGTGCATGTTAACTATCTCAAAGATATTCAAAGCTTCATGTTTGCCACATGATATAATAACCCAGATGGAAGGCAGTAAAGTGTTTGTTAACAAGTAAGAATTCGTAGCTTTGTTAATGGCAATTCCTTTGTTGTCACATTTTAAATGTAGTAATTTTCTAACTAACAGTCATTAGACTATTTAGGCTGTCAATGTTGTGTAGAGGTATCCAACCTCAAGACAACTGCTCAGCAGTTAGAGATATTAAATATTCCAGGTTGATTCTCTTTCCCCTCTTTCTGCCCTTCGCACAGTCTTTTTTCTTTTAATTTCCTTATGCTTGTTTGACCTCCAGTCTTCTGTGCACAAGCGCAGCAAGATGCACCAAATGTACCTTCTGCAAGATACAAAGAGTGAACTGAACGTTATAGAAAATACTAAGCTCAAGACCCCTATTTCATTTAGAAGGAATCACCATCTGGTTCAAAGTGGTTTCTCATTCCTTTCTTCTAGTCACGGATAGAGAGGAGATGGTGCTCTGTTGCCCTTGTGTTGACAAGGACTCCCTTTAAAAGCTATTCAGCCATCGATCCAGCTCTGTCAGACGTTGCTTCCACAGCCAAGACTGCACGTGTGTTTCATTGCGTCAGTGTCTTTGACATTACATCAGTTACCAAAGCACCAAGCGATCTAAACATAATTTGTTGAGTTGAATCCACAGTTCCGGGTCCTAGCAACTTATACTTCTCATCCTCAAACACATAGAGTCCTTTCCTGAGTAAGGCTAGGGTGCTAACTACTGTGAAGAAAAAGCCTCATAAAAAAGTGAGAAAATATTAAAAAGTGCACAGAAGGGTAGAGATTTCAGTTGGAAAACATTTCAGTACTGGAGCCTAACGAGTTAACATTCATCACCCAAACTGCAGTAACTGACTGTGTGTTGGTCTGTGGATCAGGCTTAAACCACAAATCATTTGTCAGACCAAATCATGGTTTAAGCTACTGAGTTTTACTTGGCAAGAGGGGCAGGTAATTGCTGCATTTGGTCGGTCATTGTGCATCAGCTCAAACGTGGTTACTCATTAAGCTACAGTACTCCATAACTTTGATTGGATAACTTCGGATACATAGAAACTGGAAGAAGTGAAGATGTATAAGATACCAGTAAAATAAAGGCACCACCTACTCTTCCTTTCTGGCACTGAGCAACATCAATGGATCACAATTAGGAGAAGCCATTCTCTCAACAAACTCAGTCAGCCACTTGCCCTGAGTCCATTTAAAATTCTGAGCAAATGTCTTCTTTAAACAACCAAAACATCAGAACATAAGAAATAATATTGTACTGGATCGCAACAGAGGTAGCTGTAGCCTAGCACTCTGTTTCTGGGAGTAGTAACATGAGACGGCATTGAGGGCAAGCACATGAGCCTATTGCTTCCTACAGAATCTTCCCCCCCTGTACTTCTCAGCATCCATAATTTTTGTACTATGGAATATGAGAATGTATTATCCCTGGCCCATTCCTGTTAGTATCCATGTTCCCCTTGAATGCGTCTAATCCCTTTCTGAACCTGCTGATCCTGCCCATTTCACAAGTACATGAAACAACAAGCTCCAGAGGTTCAAACCTGATGTGTAGAGAAGTACTTTTATTTATTCACTAAACTGATTAATAGTTTTAAATGCCACTTGTTTCTTGTATTGCACGATTTGATGAACAATTCCACATTCAGCTTATCCAGTGCTTTTCTGATTTTGTAAACTTTGATTGCATCTACACCTCAGCCTTCTCCTCTTTGAATTGAAGCATCCCAGAATTCTATAATAAATGTTTCCTTTTAAGGCAGCTACTCTATCCCCTGTAGCATTAATTCCCCTTCTTTGTATCATCTCTAATTCACAACTTTCTTCTTGAGATGTCAACATCAAAGCTCTACCCAGTATTCAGGATATGGGCACACTAAGGTTTTTTATAGTGACAAAACGTCACTTCTGTCTTGTTCTAAATACCCTTCCGGATGGTATGGCGACGATAACATATTGTTGCTTTTTTTGAAAATTACTTGGGCTGAGCCAATGATTTCAGAGAACTGCCAATGATGACTCCATTGCTGGACCAATGTTTTCTTCATGAGTGGTGTCACACATTTAGCTGTTGTTATTGTTTTCTCTTTAATGTTTGTGGTTTTTTGTTTTGGTTTGGTTTTAACAGATCAGGTGTTCGTTTTGGTTTTTAAACATGATCTCCAGGACAGCTGTAGGTTTCTTGCCTTTTGCTTATTTATTTCTGACGCCTAGCTCCCTTTCCTGAAATAGAACATTCACGCACTTTATTTGGCCTGCTTCTTCCAGCCACAATGCTACACACCACTATAATGATATTTCTACTACTGACAGTCCTCCACTAAAACATCCTGAACTGGGTCCCGTGCATCACTCAAAAGTAAATGTAGCATGGCATCATTTCTAACTGACTGTAAAACTAGGACACAATTTATTGCATCCAAAAATTTTATCTCTGTGTCCATCCTGATAAAGGCTATATGTGGACAGCTGAAGTGTAATACGATTGGTGTTTTGGTTTTGTTGTTGTTGTTTGTTTTTGTTTTGTTTTTAATTCATGCAAAATCTAACTACAACTCTAGCAAGTAAGATTCTACAGAGTTCCAATCAAATAAGGCTAATCTGTGTATACATGAACTTAATTTTGTTTGTATTTAAAAAAAAAAATCTGATAACAGAAGTACCCTCTGGAGCTACAACATACTTCAGGAATGCCTCACCTTCCCAAAAGATAACAGATAATAATAAGCTTAGCTCTTCTTCAATGAAGACATCAGTTTCTCAGCAGTGCTCTGTCCCCCAGATACCCCAGTATAAAAATGCTACAAAATGCAGGAAAACAGAATTACATTTCCAACAAACGAAACTTACAACCAGTGACAGTTCCTGAACTGTATGTCAAACCAGTTTCCAAGAATGTCACAATCACTGGTAACTCTGAAAAATAGCTATCTAAATCATTAAATCTTTCATGTCAACTCCAGCTACTTTCGTATCCTGAAAGAATATAATTGCCTGTTTTCAATATAAATATTTTTTTCAGGAAATATTTCTTGCAGCTCAGCTGAAAATACTTGGAGGACTAACAGTCTTGTAAGTCCTCTATTTATTGTTTCCCTTACAAAGCCAACTATTTCCCACTTAGCAGTTTTCACAAAAAAAGCTTAACCAGATCCATACAGTGAATCCATTTTTAGACAGTCCAAATCATACCCTCTGCTTTTCTCAGTAAATACATCAAGTTTCTCTCTTTTTTTTCCCGGTCTGTGCTCTCACACACTTTAACACAGTTTTCTTTCCTAATCTGTTGCAAGTCTGTAAAAACCATCAACAATTCTCAAAGGGTGGAGATGGTCATCTCCCTGCTATTACTAGCGACACATTTCCTCCTTCAATTTCCATTGCATTAAAGCATCCCCCACGATCTGGCTTACTAATCACTAATCAAAGAGTGATCTCCAGAGCAAGCTACTTATATTCCTTCCTTGTGGCCCAACAAGCCTGAGTCTGCATAGTCAGACTCCTTTTATTTTTTTTAAGCACGCTTATTTAACAGGGATGTCCACTAGTAAATGATAATGAGCAGTTATGTAGAAGGCTTTGTCCTCAATCCTGGCTATTCCCTACTGAGTTACTGCTGCTATTCCCTGGCCACAGCCACAGTTGATATATACATGCAAAACCAATAGGTACTTTTAGTTCAAATAATTCTAGATGACTTCTCATGCTGAGACATACAGCTGAGGAAGACAGTAAGCAATGAGATTCAAGAAAAACAATGGAGGGAAAGGCATGGACACTGTGAGCAGATCTGAAAGGAGGCCAATCAGCAACACTGAAACTCAGCTTTCTGAGGCTTATTATACAAAGTGTGTGTTGGCAACTGAAGTGGCTTCCTGCAAAAAGAGACACAATGTTTCATTTTCAAGATGGATTTCCTCAAGTTGCAACCTATAGCCCTTCTCTGTAAGGCACCACAAATCTGCTGCGTGTCTGTTACGTGGAAACAGCTTCCCCTCAGCAGTGTAACCTCATGATGGGCTACATTTTAAACGGGCAATAAATTTCAAAGATTTGATTTTGACAGCACAAACACACAGGTGTGGGGAGGTAATTTGGATAGCTATGTACTAAGAGAAATCTGAGGAGAGGAAGGGAAAGTGTCCTAAATCTCAAAAGAAATGAAACCCTTTTAGAAATTATTTTTGTCTTTCCTAGAAGCACCAGTTAGTGCTTCCAAAAAAATTAAGAGGCCTTTAAGCAACAAATGCTGCTCATGTTTGTTTTCCTTGAATAAGAGGTAAGATTTTTTTAATGCCTAAGGCTGTAAATAATATGTTCAAGATATTTAGTAATGCCTCTTTATACTACACAGCTAGAGAGAATAACAGGGCTAAAACCAAGACAAATCAGACTGCTCTTGAATCAAATGCACACAGTAACTGAAAGCCCAGTGAGATACTTTAATGACAGAAAATTTGACATGGTATCCCAAATTCCTGTTCAAAGAAATAATTCAAGTGTAGGTGGATATGTTCACAGTTACAAAGGCAGCATCTGATTCGTAAAACATGTTAAGCAATGTATTGAATAGGGGGGTGGTTATCTACCTATCATCGGTAAATCTATCAGTATTTACAGCTTCCACTATTACCTTTAAACAATTCAATAACTTATCCTCGTTTTGATAAAACTTATGGAAATAAGATCTGTTTCTCCTTTCCAAAGATCCTGACCAAGAGTACCCCTGCTGAAATCAAGTTATACTGGTTATAAAGCCAGACAGAGCACAGTAATTTGGTCCAGGAACTCTCTTCCCTCCTTTTATTCATTATGAAATGAACTTATTTTCAGAAACATTCTCCTGTTTGACTAATTAGCCTGGGGTATCCAGAAGACTGGCGAAGAGAGGAACATATAACAGCTGCATAATAGTATGAAATAAACCAGGTAAATTAAAGAAGAAGGAAAGGATACTTCTCTTCCCGCTGAGCTCTAGTTATGTCTAGTCCAGTGCTATGAGGGAGAAAACCGAGGGATGAGAGAAGCAGAATAATTTTCTACATTAAATAGTCACATAGTTCCTCTTACAACAGGAAGTTTTCAATGGACCATGCTAAATTAATGTACTTAAATGAATTTATAAGCTATGACGCAATGGAAGCTTTTAAGCCCCTCTGAAAATTGGACAAGAAGTAGTGTGAATCCATTCAAACTCTGCCCACAAAACAAAGCAGCTGGATATTTCTGGAAAATAATAGCAGTGAAACAGTTAGTGCGCACATTTAAATTGTTGTATTTTGGCTTTTGGAGTTAAAGCTAAGACAAATTGGCAAATTCCCACCTCCCAGAGTTACTGCTTCAATTTGCTTGCACACTGCAAGAATACTGCAGCTGATTATACTCAAAAAATAAATCACCCCATCCAGAAGGTTGAAAACTGCAATTTTCCGCCCTGAAACTGAATGTTACGTTGTCCAGAAACTCACAGAACTCCTCAGAGAAGTGTTAGTGCAGCATATTGCAGCATATCAACCACTGCTTGCTGAATCAACTCTGACGGAATTTTAGTTTCTCTTGGGACACTTACCATGTGTCTACTACGATAGGTGGGTGGACAGAAAGAACCGCCTGAGACCACATAAAAGCTACAGCCATTTCTAAAATTGTTTTGACTGTGAAGCAGATGAGATACAAGATGGTTATGGGTAAGAACTGAAATGTGTATTGTACCCGCCAGGAATCAGAGAAAATGGTTTATACCATATAAGCTTACCATGTGTGCAGATTGCTTACTGTCTTCCTTATTTCCCTCTCCCCTGTAGTCCTTTTTGTTTTTAATAAAACATTCAGGGTTTTATGAAAGACGACTGTTACAGCTTTTATCAGTTATGGTACAATTTAAGGAATACATTTGCTCTTTCTTCTAGTATTCTCAGGACATGTTTTATAGGTCATTATTCCGTTACTTTTATGCCTAGTAGGCAAAGGCAGCCACTCAGAGCTTATATTAACATTATTTTCTCTTATAGCTGTGATCCAAATAAAAAGCATGATTTTGAAATATGCATATAGTTTTATTTTTATTCTTACAGAAATTGTCACCTCCTATGACTTGTCTTCCTACTTAAGAAAATATAATTAATCAAGCTGCAATGAAAGAGCTGCTCTCACTGGGAGGCCATTCTAGTGTCCAACATATTCCACAATTGTGTTTTCATAGATACTCAAATTAAATGTGCTCATTTATAACCCTTCACAGACAATGCAATTCCAAATACTACCCTAAATATTAATAATCATCCTTCTTGCTTCTAAGTATTTTCAAGTTATCACCACTTGCTCTTCATAGCCACTACTCCCCTAAGCAAGAGTTCAAGTTTGTATATGGTAATAAAAGTGTGGGAGGTTATTTGGTGAGCTGCCACATATGGAGACCAAATATACAGCCAGTCGTTAACTTTCTGTTTATATATATTATAAAAAATCTATAATTTACAAATGGTAGATTCTACGAAGTATATAAATCTAATTGTCATCAAACTAGCACTTTCCATTTATAAGAAACTTGCTGCATATCTGATACATTAGAACAGATGCCATACACTGTATAAGCAATACAATAAAAATCAGTCTATGCAAAATTCCTCTGACTTCTATTTCATTTTACCTGCAAGGCAAGGATATCACTGAAATAAGTTCTGGGACTCCAAGACAGCTTCACCTGTATCCTTATTGTAGCAGCACCTTTTGAGTCTAGTGTAAACATGACAGGTATCTCTTCTCACCACACTTCTTCCCAGTAGTCAACCTGTGATTATTCAGCCTTTTTTCTCTTGCTTGTATTGAAAGGATGATAAAATGTGGGAAAACTATGGAGGCAGGTATTTCAGATAGCTCTGGATTAGAGATACGATCTGCATAAACCCTGCTGTAAACAGTCTACTGACAGTGAAACCCTTACCAAATGCGCGTGCCTTCTGAGAAACAGGGTAACCAATATTTTTTCTCACATATGGCAAACATATTCCAGAGAACCAATACAGGCAGCAACAGAAAGAACAGAAAAAGCCAAACAAATAAACAAACAAAACCCTCTTCAGCAATTCTAGACCATTCTTGCCCAAGTTAACCCAGAGGAAGTAAGAGGACACAGGAGCATTTACAATAGTGACTGTATGAGCAATTCCCTTAATGGGAGCTTACCATTACCAGCATACTTTTGCAGTGCAAGAATTTAATTATGCTATATACCAGTACAGAATTAGAGTGTTACCAGTCATCTGCTGTAGCTGGTTTTGGTGATTAAAACAAAAAGTTAGTATTTTTTAATAATTTCATTGCATGTTTAAAAAAAATGAGAAGCGCCTATCAGAAGTAACTGCAGTAGCACTTTTGTGATCTATAGATTTGGGAATTTTCACAACAGAACTGAAAATGCAGCACTAATTGTAGCATGTTAATCTACTGAGAAGTCTCTCAATTATTAGTTTGATCTGGTATTGAAAAGAGAAAGCTACTTTGCCCATAACCAAATACCTAAACCAGTTTTCTATTTGGAGCTGGATTTTCACTGCTTTCCAGATGACCTCTGGAAGTACAACCTATTTCAGTATGCAATTGGTTTTGGTCACTTTGCTTTACACCTCAGCCAAATGTTTGTAAGCAAATTTGTGGCCTTTTAGACCACACTTGGAGACTGCTACAGTGGATGAAAAGGAGAGACCAGCTCCTTTTTTGAAAACTGAGCAATTACCAACCCAAAATCAAGCAACAAACTTTTTTGATTAGCAGTAGCTGCAATCATCTTATACCTTTGTTTTTAGAAACAATCACCTCAATATTATGACATTCCATTGCATGCTATTTCATTACCACACTAAACCAACAATCACATTAGCAAGGTTCCTGTCTCCTTTCCTTGCATCAAGAGCTACACACAGATATTTCTTTTAATTGCTTCCAGAGGAATGATTGGTCCTGCCAATGCAACTGCAACAGACCATTGTGCATTTCTGGGTATACCTGACCACTACATACAGCTTGAATAGACCTGTTTTTGGGACGTCAATAAGCCACTTCAGCCTGAACCATTACTGAAACAGTCTGCATTCACAAACAACTGTAATAGTCCTTCTTCTGCTTGCAGTGTGACAATGAGCTTACAAAAGTATGCTAGAATCAGCCACTTCTGAAAGTTGTATTGATATATGTGTACTAAGTATTACTAAGAATATGATTCAAGACAGCAGACACTGGCCACAGAAAGCAAACAGTTAATGGCTTAGATTGAATAATAAGAAAAAACACTGTATCTGGACAGTTAAAAACACTCATAAAATTAGGATAAAAGATAGTCTATTTAACAGAGGCCAGCCTAGTCACCATAACATAAACCAGAATAATCTTTGGTGGAAACTTTTGTTTGATAAAGCTGAACATTCTTCAAGTCTAGCAATCCAAAGTTTTAATTGCTTGTTGACTGTATTGGTTCTGTAGAATCATCACTTACAGTCCTCCAATCTTGAGGCTCATACTTTCTCTTGGAGACTCAAAGACTCAATCTCAACATTGTTATATTGTGAAAGATACAATGTGCTTTCAGATTATTCTTACTGATAATCTGATGGCTTCCAGGGAAGTCTGTGTGTTGCTTTTAGCAAGACCTGGAAGAACAGTAGTTTAGTTTTTAGACTCATAAGAACCTAAGAAAAGCAACACTGGAACAGCTCAAATATCCATATCCGAAAGTAACCATCAGAAAAGAGCTCAAGTACAGATAAGCACAAATACTCTCCCAAATGTGGTTGCAGTACTTCTTGCAAAAGTGGTACCCTCAGGTATGTAACAGTCCTCAACAATTTTTTCAGATTAATTTGTAAAGTCCTTTTCTGAATTCATACATTTTTTTTAGCATGTGCTGTGTCCTGTGTCAAGAAGTTCTGTAGCCCAATTGTAGACTTCATGAAATGCAGCATTCTTTTGCTTGTGCTGAATCTACCAGATGTTAACTTATTTTGGTACCTGCTGTTCACATTCTTTAGTGGATAAAACAGTTGTTCCCTATCTATTTTCTCCATTTCACTTGCAGTTTTATAAACCTTTACTTTATTACTCTCTAACCGTAACCTGTAAATTACCTCTCTTCTAGGCTGAAGAGTATTTTCTGCGCATCTAGTTATAACACAGAGTCAGTTACTAATTGAAGAGTTCAGTTGCTTGAAAACAAGAATAAACAAAACTCCAGACTGGTTTTTACTGCGTTACTGCCTTGTAACTTACCTTGAGATTATTCCAGTTAATGTCAGCATCAATGTGAATGAAGCTAAGTCGGAGTAGAGCCAAATTAAAACCCAAGCTGCTAACTTATTTAAAAGGATAAACAGATTTGAAAAAGGATAAATTAATTTAAACACATCTGTGCTATAATTCTGAGTATAATTCTGACTGGTTTTTTTAATACAGAGGAAAAGTGAAGCAGGAAGTATATCTGTCTTCATCATATCAATATACACCAGGGATATGGAGCTATGATTGTCATTTGCAGTTTGACAACCACAGGAAACTCTGCCTGTAAAGAACCGTGTTCAAAGGAGGAATGTAATACCATGATTTCCTCTCACACTGATAAAATTCAGACCCTGTGCACACCAACTTTGCAGTTCCGTTGCAAGTTGGACATCAGTTTAAAGATGTCTTCACAAGAGCAGAAGCTATTACACATCTGTCACTGTGGGAAACTGCAGAAGTTTGTCAGTTTAGAGAGAACTACAGAGGGTTAATCAAGCAAGAAACTAAGCTGCGTCCCAGGAAAATGCAGCATGTGATAGACTACGCAGACAGATGCCAAGTAGAAAGGTAAGCCCTGTACCTCTTGACGTGGTCAGAAGATGCAAATATTTTACATAAGAATTATCAGATCAGGTGGAAAAAGGTACATATGAAAAGGAGCTTATAGCAGAGAAGGGAAAAAAAAATAGAAGAAAATGGCACTCCCTGGTGATTATGATGGAGCTGACACAAAACTTACCATGCCAATCACCTGTTGGAAATATTGTTTAGCTGGTCAGTTAAGTGGTAAGTGCTGATATGAAACCATAGAGACATGTTTTACTTGCCTTTATGGTAACACAGACTGTGCTTATGCCTTTATGAGTTAACCTTTTGTGACTAAAGTGACACTTACTGAGCTAAATTAACACTCTCCCAACAGGTCTTTTTGGTATATTACTCATAACCTGCACAAGCTTCTAGCTCTGTTTCGGAAATATAAAATGTATTTATCACTAAATGAACTTCTCAATCATGATTTCAGCCACTTCAAAACAGCAGGAAGGGGTAAGATTGAAATCCAACATTGCTAACATTTTCTAGGGCCACTGACACAAAGATGATAAAGAAGTTCAGTAATGCTATGCCCATTGATTAACGTGTCTGGAAAGCCTCTTCATGAGAAACAGATCTAATGTAACAGGAGCACTAACCAGTGACTGTCGGAACAGGAAACACTTCTTTGGGTCAATACCACAGGCAAGGATGGCAGCAGTGGTGTCCAGTATGTTCTGGCGCAGGACAGCTGGCTCCTTGGGCATGGTGAGAGAGTGCATGTCCATAATGCTATACAGCACGGAGCTGCACTCTTCCTGCAGATTCACCCAGTTCTGAATGGCTCCGAGGTAGTTACCCAGATGAGGTGTCCCAGTCGGCTGAATACCAGAGAAAATTCGATCCACGACCACATTCTGTCACAAAGCATTAGTAAAATTAACACATGCATTTTTTTGACAGATTCTTTTACATTTTAAAGTCATTAATAAAATCTCACTTACACCTGTCTCTTGTCTTCTCCTGCTAATATATTAATGTATACATGACCCCAGGATTGACTAAAAATAACTACAGACTAGTCAAAATACTCAATCTTCCTGCAGAGAGACTGACAACTACCATAATTCTAAGCTGTCAGACTGCATATGCAAACAAACATAGCTGTAAACAAGAACAGT
Source organism: Patagioenas fasciata (assembly GCF_037038585.1). Classification (NCBI taxonomy): domain Eukaryota; kingdom Metazoa; phylum Chordata; class Aves; order Columbiformes; family Columbidae; genus Patagioenas; species Patagioenas fasciata. The sequence continues at coordinate 127,656,373 of NC_092520.1, forward strand.
GAAAACTAGATCTTAGAAACCAATTGATAGATTCTTTCATCCTTTTTGTGCTGAAGCTGTATGTTTCTCTTTAGCGTATTATCCACTCTGATACAGAAACTTAGAATCACAGCACAGAGAAATTAAAACATTTTTGTTGTAAACATACGCAATGTCCCAGTAGATTGCCATCTTAACTCCCATGAACATTGAAGTCTTATTTTTCTAGCTGGAAAGAACATTTTGAGCTGTTCTTGAAAGAAACCTAGTCCTTGACCCGAAGGTCAAAGAATTATGAAAGAGATTATCGAAGTTCTGAAAGTACCCATCTTGGTAGCAGCAGAGTTTCTGAAAGGGCTCTACAAAGAAGTCCTGTTATAGTTCAAGATCACACCTGGAATACTGTGGATGCATCAGTACCAGTAAAATGTCAAAATCTTAACAGAGTTCACAGAGAACCAGCAAAAAATGAGTAAGAAGCTGAGGTTTTGAGCAAAGATTAAAACGCTTAAAGTGTGTATAGCTTGGCTAAGTGACAGTTACCATCTTGGAAAGTTTGTTTTCTTGCATCCCAGCCCTCCATCTGACCATTTTCTCACTGCCCCAAGCTGTCAGCATATGATCAATTACCTCCCCGACCTTTCCAAAGAATTCCACCATATTCAGAAAGTAACTCAGCAATGTTTTATGTGAAAACGTTTGTTATGTGCCAAGTTGTAATAGCATGCAAGACTGTTCAACTTATAAATGACGGTCCCACCAACATCAGCAGGGAGTCCCAGTCACAAAGCTGCACAATACAAACCTTCAGACTCTGTTGTGCAGCAGGAACATCAACTTCATTATGCCTCTGCCTGCATGACATTTTTTTTCCTGCTAAATTTTATAAGCAACATCTATAACAAAGTAGAGAGAATTTATTTACTGACATAGTTCGTCTCCAGTTCTGCGAATCTCTTAAAAATGTATGGGGGAGAAAAAAAACAAAGCCATACAATCATGAAACCACAGAAAATTGTACCAAAAGTCTAGGCCAAGAACCATTATTTTTAACTATTAAAAAGAAAAAGGACTTCAAATTGACTTAATTAATTTTCACTCGGACTCAAGAAAAATCAATGAGAAAGTGTTTCCAAGCAGAGTAGGACTGATTTTTTTTTCTTGTCTTTTTTACATGATCTATAGCTCAGAAAAGCCTAGTCCATTTCCTTCACAACTTGCTGAAAAATTCTCTTTGCTTTCAAAGTAAGCCTCTTTTTCAGATCAAGACAGTTTTCTTATCTAATGTTTAAGTGTTTGCAGTGACAAGAGCAGGTTTGGGCCAGTAGCATGCTAATTTTTATTGCTCACATAAATGCCTACGCATTTAAGTCCAGGTGGTAACCCTCTCACCCCATCCCAAATATCTGCTTGACTTTAAGGCATATTCTTGAGTCAGTTTCTAAGTGCCCTTGGAGAACCTCCAGCACAGGAGCTCCAAGGTAGTCTCTACAATGAAAAGCACACAATTTCCTCCAACAGCAATTCTAACTTCCAGTTCTTGTGCTACATGTTCTTGACCAAACATGACCTTTTTCTCCATTACATAAAAATGGAATTGTGCTACTCAGTTCCTTGTTTGCCATTTGATCCCTTATTTTTCTAGGAACCTGCATTAGAGCACTCATCACCACTTGCAGAAGCCCCTCACGTCCCATTAGGCTACTACATGGCCCAAGGACGGCAGCCAGTGTTTTTGTTAACACTAAGAAGGGCCAGGTGCCCACCTAGAAAAGAAGGCATACAGAATCCCAACATACATAAATTAAATTAAGCCTTGTAGAAACTTGAGGTCCACTAGGCTTCAAAGCTGTCCCTCTATTATTAATGGTGTAGAGCTGTTGCTAGCCAATGCAACAGGTACTTCACAGGCATAATATTTGTCTTCTGCTTTCCATGTACCTGCTCTTCACCAAGAGAATAAGAGCTCAAGAAGAAAACAGGCTATAAATAAATATGTGATCACTAAGATGATGTTCTGGCCCTACGGGGATCCCAGAACAGCTGGTTGTTTTTCAGAGCACATTTCCTCTTCCCCCAGCCTCCCCTCACTCAATCCAAATCCTGATGCTCCTTCCCACAATTACTTCTCCTCCCAGTGCTTCCTGCTTTCCATTGCCCATCTATATGCCTGTTTAATTGCTCTTTTCTATACAGGCTATAGCTTCTTACAGCCCTACTCTCCATTTTCTTATTAGATAGTTTAATTCCTCTCATGTTACTGTATTCTCTTCTTCCTCCACTTGTGGTTCCCAGAAGAGCTTCTGAAAGGTATATCAAGACAGTAAGGAGGCACAGAGAATGCCATATAGTAATGAAGCTATTACTGCCTTACTGCAGCAACTTCATATTAAATATGTTTCCTACCTGCACTGTTAGAATAGCTAAGGAATTTTATGGTGTTCTAGAAATCCGCTATGGATGTGCATCAAATAAAGAATGTTAGGATGACAGTGTGTGGGGGACTACGGGGGGTCCGTGGATTCCCTGACGGAGGGCATGGGAACAGAAATTAGCCTTGAAGATATGAAGGCCTACCCATGAGAAAGATGGGAGTAAAGGAGTATCTGGAGACGTTAAGGATGTACCCGTGAGAGAGAAGGGAGTAGAAGAGTAACATTGATGATAGCAAAATTAGCCAATGAGATGTTACTGCTGTAACTTGTAACCAATAGTGAAGAGACACATGAATTGGTAAAACTGTATAAAAATGCACTTGTGGCAATAAATGGCATCTACTACTTTCATCCTGGAAGAACTTGGTCTATGTCGTTTGTCCATCTCAACCACGACAACAGTGTTAAAGCATGATGCAGAAACTTGCACATCTTTCAGCTGCAGTCTAGACAAAGACAGCACTACCTGAAATGTCCCCTGATGTTATTAGTTCTCATCCCTGGGACCCTGAGTTAGTGCTACTTCAGTATAGAAAGAACTCTACCCCCTGGGATAACTGCCTGTTATACCAGAAAGCAGGAATCTCTGTGCAGTCAGCATAGATCAGCCCACGTGCCAATACCTTGACCTGAAAAGAGCTGGCACCCTGAGCCTGTGGAGAACGGTTCTGCCTACAAACCTTGTGGATCCCCAAGTCATGCAGACTCCATTCCCTTGCAGCTGAAGCCTCTGCTTCATATGCGTCCCACAACATGTTCATTAGCTGCCTTTTTCCCTTCTCAGATCACTGTAGATTAAGTCACTACGAACATATCTGATGTACTGGCAAAATTATGCCCCCTAATTTGAGAATCATGCACTCAGATGGTACAAATGCAACAGAGATATTTAAGTAGGTAGTTTGGGGACATTTTTCACCAAGAAAATGCAAAGTATCAGTGTTTCAACACACACTACAGATACAAATTCTGTACTAACTCCAAATGTTTACGGGTATCAATGAAGCTAATTAAAAATAGGTTTATTGTAACACTGTATTAGTTAGCAACTGGTGACACACTATATGTTGGAAACAAAACACGCAAGTACAATGTAAAATGGACACAGTTTCATATAAAGAGATAACAAAGATCTCTGTCTATCCAGTAAAGAGTGTACCTGTGAAAGCAAGTGTGGCATCTTTAATGGTGTTTGTAGATTCAAATGGTAAACAACTACTTATGAAAGGTTTGTTCAGTATATGGGCAATAAATACCACGTTAAACATGAGAAACAAACAGTAGCAGTATTATACTGAGTCTAAGCTCAGTGATTACTTAACCTAAGCATGGAATTTGCAGAAATGAAAAAATCCAATAATGAAAACTGAGCTAGGCTGGACCTGACTAAAGCACTAGCAAATACATTACAAAGAACAAACCACACAGACTCCCAGCTGAGGGACCAGTTGACTAGGAGTCTTTCATCTTTAACTCCTTTGATGCCATTTAACAACATGAAGCATGAGATGTTACAGCAAATAGGGTTGTATGAAATATTCCATTGTGTTAGCGGAAGTCTGTATTAAAAAAAGCCCCCACAAAACACCCTTAAATTAATTTTGGATTTCTAGCACTAAAAATACACAGAGAACATTGCTCCTTTGGAGACAGTTTATGTTCCCTGTTTGTTCACTCCATGAGAAGCAGCGGGCAGCATAGCAGCGTGGCAGGGGAGTTCTGCCTGGTACCATGAAATCATAGGGCTGGAATGCACTTCAATGGACCTCTTAGGTCAGGGGATGGGATGTGTGTGCTCAAAAGTACTGGAGTTGGAAAGGGATAAAAACAAAAGGAGTGAAGACTTCCCAATGGAGCAGAGTGAAAGCCACAAGACATGCAGCTCCAGCCCACAGGCACTCACTCATTCAGACATCTGTAGTAAGCACAGTGTGAGCCTGCTGTTCGTATGTTTAACTCTGTGTGGTGTGTGCACCTACACTAGTACTGCTGCATGTTAATCACCATGCTCTTAACAGGAGTGAAATCTGACAGATGTTTTAACATCCATTATTTGTTTTCTCTCAACAAGACTTCTGCATGGCTATTCCAAACACCACGGTATATTTCTCAGCAGCATTTCCAAATGAAGCTTGGCTCAAAATCGTTAAGATTTAAGTGTTCCCTTACCTAATCTGCTTTTTCAGGATGAGATGAACAACTGCTGGTCCTTCTACTGAAAATGCTTTCAAATAATGAGTACTAAGTATTACATTCTTGTCCCAGAGCAGGATGGCTAGACTCTGTCTCCAACAACCTACAGTATGACCACATCAATTTTCAATACGAAAGAATATACTGGAAAAGATGATAGCTTCCAAAATTCAATGCTGCTCTCCTGGACCCAAGCAGAGCTTTTCTCATATGCCACACCTGCAGTAAGGGAAGCTACAATTGTCAAGGCCTCAACTTGGAAGTCAAAACCACATTCATTCCCTGCTCATGAGACAAACGTGCCAGAACTGGAGAACACACCAAAGTTGCTAGAATTAAGGAAATCCTATCTGCATGCCTCCTAAAGACTATCGCAAACAGCTTTATTTTTAAAGGAAAGAAGGTGTTAGCAGCATGCTCATCTAACCGAAAGAATTTTGTGAAAGAATATTAGTGAAGTCAACCTGATGCTGTTCAGTCATATAGGGAAATGTACAGAAAATACACAGCTTTCTCATGTTATTAATGAAACGGGCAGACTGACTTGAAGACCAATGAATCTTTAAAAGAAACATGCAAACTGCCTTAAACTTATACGCACAACAATCTACCAAAGCAAAAAAAAATCTTCAAAGGGAGGACAAAAAAATAGAGCTATCTTAAACTGAGATTCAGTTTTGTTTCTTTTTTGTGTGTGTGTTTTTTGGTTGTTGTTGTTTTACCCTTAGTGGGCCAAACTTTTCACATACTAGGCATGATCAGCCATTTTGTATCAGGAAACAAGACCTTTCACTATTTATAGGAAACCTGGAGAAGGAGGACAGTCAATTTTAGGGGTTAAAATGTTCACCTCAGAAAGCAGACACAGTATTCTTTTGTCTGTTAAAAAGCACACAGAGAAGCTTCCAAGCTGTTCCACAGTCCAGCAGCACTAAATCCTAAAAGCAGCTATGCAGTTCTTTGGATGCTGGTAGCTGTACATATTGCATTTCCAATTGTGTTTAAAAGCCTTTTGCAACCTCCAGAGCAGGATGCCATATGCTCCTTAAACCATCTGCAGCTGTAGAAAAAGTTTCACGAAAAAGTTTCACAATAAAGTTACTCTATTTCATTCCATGACTTTCAGATGACTCAAATTTACGTTGTTAACACCCTCTAATTTAGATATCCATACAATTTGACTCCATATTACTCTTACATATCTATATACATATATATATGTATATGTATATATTTATATATAATAAACAACACAACAGCTACAAAACATCTTTTAAAAAGTTAAGAATCTACTCAGGAAAAACACTTACAAGCTTAAAAATGGAAATTAAAATATTAGTAGTTACTTTAGAAAAATCTGTGACAAAAAGTCTTAAAAATTAAAGATTAGTGAGTCTGGAAAATAAGAGTTCAAGGCTCCTTGAGCTCAAGGCATGGAAGCGTACAGCTAACCATAATCTAGAATTGTTTTTCCAAACTAAAAATCAAGTGCAAAGCAGAAGATGACCCAATTGCTGAAAGCATTTAATTGTAGCACTGACCATAAAGTTACAGGGCTCCTTCCATTAGCTCAGCACCACATCTGCAACATTTAAAATGGTAAGTCTCCTTTGTTTATTAGTATAAGACGACACCTCTGCCTCCTTTAAACCTACACGCAGTTACCTTTTTTCATTTAAATTTTATTTTTTAAAGGATTTTTAAGACTTCACCAGAAGATTTGTTGTTGTTTTTAAATTGACCCAGATAAGCAACAAGCAAACTCACGCATGACACGCTCATCATATTGAAACACAAACCATGGCTACAAAATAGAGCTATTTGGAGAGGTAACTAGTGATTTGGGAAGCCTCCAATTGTACTAATTCAAAAGAAGAAACCAATTCAAGCCTCTGAAAGTGCGGAGAATTCACACTGAAAAGATCCATGCAGATAAAAACATCCCATGTCACTAGCCAATTCTTAGTACCTTTCATATTTAGCTTTATGAACTCTATGAGGATTTAATACAACTATTTACCTGTTGAATACATGTATTTTCCTCACATGGCCAACGGAAAACTGCTTCTCAAATATGTAGTATAATCAGTTATGATACAGGTTCTCCAATTCACAAAGGTGTTACACAAATAAAATCAAGTGAAAGCATTCACAGGACTTAAGTTTTCAGAGCCTCTCTTCTTTATAACTCTACATAAAGATTGCCATCATACACTTGAAATGACAGCAGACAAGCTACAATTATAAGGAACCCTTATGCCTCATAAACACTTTCATCTCTTAGTGGGTTTTGAAAATAGAAAAAGCTAGCATCCAGTCAAGGAGGCAGGAGAAAGCTGACAGACAATTCTCAGCACTGCACAGGAAAACATTTATACAATTATATAAAAGTATACATAAAAGTTGGGCTGGTTAGATCCATTATTTCACACAACAGACAACAAGATTATGACATTAATTCTGCTCCAGGAGTACAGAAGCAGTACATCTCAGCTTCTCAATCTACCCAGTGATGGGGAAGACAGATGCTTACATTTTCAAGACCCCCACTAACCAGACACAGAGGTATAAGACTCCCAAAGAGTCTTTTGCTAATTGTATTCTTTGAGTAACTGCAACTAGGGGCAAGGCTTCAGACTAATTAATTTCTTTAGGCTTTGTTCATAAAGCTATCCAAAGCAAGCTAACCAATGGGAGATAGGTTTATGCCTCTATCTATAACGTATCTAATAAATATTTTCATCTTTACATTAAATAAAGACTTGCTTGCAAACTAACCCTTGGGCAAAAACACAAGCAAGAGATTCTAGACCTTAAAACCCCATCATTACAGAAAATCATTATAGTATTACAATAGCATCAGTACAAAAGCAGCTGCAACAGAAATCAGTCCACAACCCACAGTGGTGGTTACTATTCACATGTTATAGCATTTAGCTGCTCTGCTTTATTTTAACAGCTATTTATTCAGGGCAGAACAGGTGAAGAGCTGAGTGAGATCTGCAGCATCAGAGCTAATTCTAAACACAGGTGGTGGGCACGACAGAGAGAGCAGGAAGCCGACAGGAGAATCACTGCTGACATCTATGACAGAAAAGATTGATGGCTTCCCTCTCTAGTTTTCCCCACTGTGTAGGCACGCAGGGGGTGGGGGAAAGGGACGGAGAAGCTGCTGTGCTGGCGACATAACACACCACGCAGCTTCCACAGCACCAGTGCTGATTAATGAGACTGGAACAACTCAGGAAACAGCAAAGGATCATTCACAGACTTTGCTCTTCTTGCTATAATTTTATCCGTGGCGGTTCACTTAGCCCTAGTTGTCCTAAACTGAAGCAAGTTCAAATTTACCAGAGGAAAAGAAAATGTAAAAGTCAAAGCGAAGAAAAAGCAGCATTAAGCAAACACAGACACAAGTAAAATACAAAATGGAATACTTGAAATTTCAAACATGAAGATCCTCCCAACAGGGATCCAAAAGGGAAGGAAAAAACCCACTAAACCCAAAAACTTGCCTCAACCTCAGAGACAAAGAAATTCTTTGGCTGACAAAAGTCCCCAACTCCTGCATCTTCTGCATCTATGACATTTTTTTATTTCCCTCATTAATGCTGTGCAACTTCAAAGCTCTCATTGCTAAAATGATATGCTCGTCTGTTAATCTTGGTTTAGCAAAACCTGTCTTTAGACAGCTATTCAGCAGCAAAATGAAGTGAAACCAGACGAGTCTGATTTTACCAGCTAAAGCATAAATTTTAAAGCGTAACTGGGATAATTTAAGTGCTAATATTATTAGCGAGAGAAAAAAATATGAAGGAAAAGGGAAACACAGGAGCAGTCTATGTACTACAGTTGCTTCATTACTGCTTTTTAAGCAATTACTTCTCTGCAGTAGAAACCTTTAAAACATGTTTATCTTGATCTGGTAATTCAATACATCCAATTCATCAAGTACAAATGAAATTTCAGCATGCTTAATTCTTAAAATTAGGCATTAAAGAGCTAACATTAAATTAGAAAGAAAGATATTTAGACCAGAGCAAATTTTCAGATAGTTTCTGAAAAAGGATTAACTCGTTGCTCAGAAACGGAACTAAATTAAGATTTAAACAGCACTGCCTGGTACCCCTTTCTTGAATGTCAAATGCATTTATATTTAAACTTAAGTAAGATTTTAATATTTATATTTAAAATGAGAAACACATTTAAAGGAGAAACATTTACAGCACATACCAACCCCACCCTATAAATTTAACTCTGCCCTCCGGGGCTAGCAAAAGAACACAGTACAACTGTGTCTGGGTTAGGCTGCCCTCTCATGCTGCCTTGTTAAAGATGACTAAGCAAATGGATCCTTTCATGTGGTATGCTGCATCCCACAAATGTATTCTCTCATTTGCCTTTATGAGCTCCACGTGCCACTCAATGCGCTAGTGACAGCTGTACTGACAGACACATGGCTTATCTACAGCAGGTTGCCACAGTTCACACCGCCACACAACAGAAGGTACCTCTGGACCCAAGGCAGCCACAGACCCTTCCCTCCTGCACTCAGTGAAACAGTTTGTACAAAATCTGGCTAATGGACTTTGAAGCACTCAGCAGTCTACAAAACTGAAGAGCTGGCTCAAATATTCTGCAGAGCTCCTAGGACATGAAGAGGAGATAACACTTCACAGAGCGGAAAGGGTTTGTGCAGTCAGTGAAGGAAAAAACCAGTGGGTGTGCATGCAGCCAACAGCAGTGAGCAATCTTATTCTAAATCACGATGTCTTCCGTAGCAAGGACACAACCTGGCAGCCTTTTTAGGCTGTGTTCCCTACGGTTCCCCACATCAGCTGCAAGGACAGCATGCTATGGCATCTGTTCAAAGCTGAGGCACACCCCAAAAAGGTGCAGTTACAGAGCAAGCCCAATGCACACTGACACACACAGTACTTCTGAACCTCCTGGTTTTTAAAGACATACACAGAACTGCAGTTAATGGTTTCAAATGGTCCAAGACAAGCAGCAGCCTATATCAGCCTTAACTCTGCATTAACTATTCTCGAACCATTTACTTTTTTTTTTTAAGCCAAGGCATAAAGCTTCTTCAAGCAAACTACCTAACCACAGGCATTAACTGCAGGTCTTATCAACCCTTTTAACCCAGACTCAGTGAAAGGGTAAAGGACTCAGTAACACTATGTTCTTACAATGACCACACAAGTAAGGTGCTAAGAGGTAAGCCAAATTAGTGCCTCACTGACAGGAGGCTTCAGCAAGAGCTGAGTGTGCTGAACCATCAGCAGGAACATTCTGGTCAGCCGGGCAAGGCATGAAGGTCAGGCCTGTTCAGTACATGCTGCTTCCAAATCCATTAAAAGATGCACACAATGTTGGAAGCTGAAAATGTAACAGTTACAGTACTGTAGGTGTTGCTTGAGAAGGTGGCACAAGGGAAATAGAGAGTGGAGACACAGGCTTATTACACTGTGGAAAACACCCCTAAGACTCAAATCCATAGAAGAACTTGTTATCATTCATTGAACAATGTGGCTGAACCAGCAGCAACCAAACAATTAAAATTTGAGAGCACAGATGCCTTCCGCAAACAGCTCCCCAAAGCACTCCACCAGGTCTGCCTTCCTCCTGATCCAGATGCAGCCCTGTGGGCTGACAGAAAGCACACAGTGCAGCAGTGGGCAAGGGAAAGCAGGGAACCTCATGCTCCACTCTGGGACCTCACCTAAGCGGAGTTACTCTGTATGAGTCAGCTTAACTTCAATTATTGGAAAAATGCAGGAATAAAAAAAGAACTAAGAAGAAATTACAGCTATAAACAGCAGACAGCGGTATTTCTCAAGGACTAGTAATGTCAGACCACTCTAATAGCCTTCTATAGCAGAAGAGATACTATTAAGAGAATGGAGAAGTACTGAAGGTTATATCCTGATTTTCATTAAGTTCTGCTATTACCTCAGTTTCCCACAAGCTAGAGAAACAGCATGTAGAACACAGTATTATAGACTGGGAGGGTAGAACTGGACAGAAAAGAAAATAAAGCAGCACTTATCAGAAGAGTGCTTAGAGAGGTTCTTTCTCTCTCTCTCTGTATGTGTATATATATATATGTGTGTATATATATATATATATATATATAGATATGTAAGAGATGTGTTGATAAAGATGTAGGGGCAGTTAATTTTTATTTTGGGCCAGAGGAAGCCCTAGGTCATCTCTAGTTGGGTCTCTTCTAGTTGTCTGAGCCTCTGATCCTACAGAGGCATGCTTAAGGTTAAAGTGCGATGAACAAAGAGGATGGAAGAGAAATTAGAATTCTATTCAGATGGGCTAGATCTTGTGGCATTTCAAGATTCAAGTATTTCTACCTGCATTTAACAAAATTTATTAATTGAGGCCTTTACATGGGTAGCAGCTGAACACTGACATGCTTTGAAAAAACATGCCATGTTGTCAAAAGATGTGAAATATAGGTTAACATTTATCACTTGTAAACTGGTATATACTCACATTCAGACATGTATACTGCTTCAATAGAATAAAATTGATAGCAATAAGTGAAGAATTAGCACTCACTTTGCTGCAAGCTACAGGTGCTACTGTCAAAATGTAAAGAGAAGTGTATTGTACAGGGTATTTCAAAAAGATGGACCCAGTTTCAAATTGAAATTACTTCAAAATTGCATCCAGCTTTTCAAAACATCCTGTATTTCTTCATTATAAATATAGGTTGTTTTATACATGAAATGCTGATGTGATTTTAAGTTAATAGGTGAAACCATTTTAAGGACCCAAAACGTCACAATCTTAAAGCAAAACAAAAGCTGAAGAATGCTCTTACAACTAAATACTTCCCTTCCAGAGAAATTAGGTAGTTTTATGGTTTTGATCACAGTAGTATCCAAATCTCTGAATAACATCTGATCGCTCTTGCTCCTTCTCTGATCTCTAGCTGAAAGAGAGTTATTATTTTTTTTTTAATATATTTTCTTCAAGTGAGGAGTCTGCTTGCTACCAAGATTGCCCTATGGGATATAAACAAAGACTATCAACTTATATCTAGAGGGAAGTTTTTTAAAAAATTTTTTTTTGTTTGGAATGACTACATTTCTTCAGAATATTGTCCTAGAAACTCAAAGAGTAGTTCACTTCCTCTCTGTTATTTTATTTGGCAATTTCCTGTAACAAGGAAAAGCTGGCTTCATTTCACGTGGGGCCAAAATTAACACAGCTGTTCAAAAACTTTCACCTTGTGGTCACTGCCTGAAATTCATCTCAGGTGAAAAGGAAACTTTTAAAATCACCTGATGGCTATTGAGAGGCCTTACGACTTGTAAGTCTCAGTAAATTCCCTAATGGTGCACACATACACAAAAAACCTGTTACAGCTGATCCTTCTTGTCTATGCTGAAGAGAGAATTCTATCAATTTAAATATTTCAGATATCATAATCATAGTTGTATTGGGGACTTCTAAAGAATTTTAAAAACATTTTCTGAAGACAGACAATACTCATAGACTACCTTTAAATTGTATTTATCAGAGCAAGTTGGTCCTGAAATCACAAGACTGGGCTGTTTCCACAGAAAGGACAAACAAAAGATGAGGAGTGGATAAGGAGGACAAACACAGAGGTGTTCATTTGTGGCCAGGTCTTGCCCTCCAAGAGGATGTAGCTAAGGCACATTCCTGTGTCCACGGGCACAGAAGCTCATCTGGATGCCCTAGTTTAGATATAAGCACTGACCACAAAAAGTAAATGGTCAACAAAAGCTATATTCTCTTCCTAAGCAATTTCATCCAAGGTTGGGTTGAAAATAGGATGAGTGTAGTGTCTGTATGTCCACTGAACAAGCAGACTGGATTGACAACTGATGAAACCTTCTGTATACAGAGCAAATTTTTGGCTTACATGAGAGGAAGTTCTTGTAGTACTGATATAAAATGTGCACCACCATTTTCAGTCACTAGCACAATAAAACGCTGCTTAAAAAAGTATGCCGCTTGGTTACTAGCATCTAAGGAATGTAAAACAAAAGCAATACAGGCAAGTATTCGTAGCAGTACAATTAAGGGTTATCATATTTGAGATCTAGAGCATGTAGAAGTTTATAGAACATTACCTGTGAAACTAGAATGGCCACAGCACAAGCCACCCAAGTCACAGTCCTGCTTATTACACACCTTAAGCCAAAAAACATCAAATGAAAAGTTTTCTAGTTCATGTGTGACACTCACTGCTTTGTTATAAAAATGAGATCTCTCTTGCTTACTTAACTTACCTGTATTATTCAAACTGGTCCACAGGAAACCAGGCAAATTACCAACTCTGAATTTGGATGTACACATTGGAGCACATCAGTGTAAAAGAAGCTGACTGCCTGTAGTGCAGGTATCCCAGAGATGTGTAATACTTCGTGTGTCTTTGAGGATTGGTTAGTATTCTCCTAGAGATTTACAATCAGTGTTGTATGGCCAACTGTAAAAATGTCCCACTGAAGGGAGTGACAGCAGCTTTGGCTGTTCTGACCTGGCTTAATCCTTGATGAACATGCAAAGTACTGACATCACTTTAATTCTGCAAAGATATCAAATGCGGATGTCTTCCAGAAACAAATCAAACCAAAACAGTGGAAGTGTATGAAGAGCAGGATGCGTACTCATTCTTGGTGGCAGCAATTATGTGGGCTAATTTGTTGCCAGCAGAGATGCAAAATGAGATTCAGTCAGGAATTCAGAGGGCTGGACCCCTTGTTCACTTTACATAAGCAACAAAGAAGCTTTGAAATGTTTGAAATTGTTTTGTTCTTCCACACAAAAGGGAAGCACCCCATGGATGCCTATCAAGTAAAGTCTTTCCACATCTTGGCAAGTATGTGATTTCAAGAAAAATATTTGCAAATGGATAACCCAATTCAAGTAGAAGTCAAAGACCACCTATGAAAGAAACTTTGATGTGGCTATAAAAGGATTATATTTAGGAAAGATAGCATAATGTGCTTCTGTCATCAAAAGTTTGTACTTCCCCTATTTCTTTGCTGCTGTTAATGTAAAAAGCAATGCTGGTAAGCAGAAAAGTGAAAGCCCATGAGACCTAGGATTAAGGCAGAATCCCTGAAAGGAACTGTTCCTCCTGTTGGGTAAGCTCAAAACAGGTCATTTAGCAATCTCCGTGCCAAAGGACAGGGATATTAGAGTATCCACAAGTGTGAAAGCAAGTGACAGAAACAGTTACTATGTGAATCTTCGGTGAGATCATCAGGAAGCCTGGAGTTTTTTATTAACATGGAAATGTTGCTATACCATTTCCAAGACGCAGCTACGGTGGCAGATTCCAAAGTCGGAACTGTGCACCTGGGCAAAATAAAAAAAAAGATGAGCCTGGGGACGTTGTGAAGATGCTACCAATCAGGTTTGGTGTTTGTGGGTTTTTTGTTTGTGGTTTTGTTTTGGTTTGTTTGTTTGGGTTGTGTTGGTTTTTTTTTTTTTGAATGCTGGCCAACAACCTTTCAGATGAGATTAATAATTCAGCATCCAGATTGTGAGGAGCAGGCTATGAAGACCAAGGTATACTATTCGACTGTCACTGATGTATGTGACCAGAAGCGACAATGAGATGATTGCACTGATGGTATTCAAAACCACAAATATTCCATCTGTCAGAGTGGGAGGAATTTCATCTCACTTTAGCTTCTGAATACTTCTGGGAATTACAATAGTTATACAGGAGCTCTGAGCCTCAAAATGAAACTTATCACTACCTAAGCCTGGGATCTTTCTGTACAGGAACTTAAATATTGACATCCACTGATGTGGGTGAACTAGATGGGCTTACCCCACTTTGAAAAATCAATGAGAAGCACTTAATTCACTTTCTAATGTGTACTCTAAAGCTCCAAACCCCTTATCTATAAACAAAGTAACCGGAGCAAAAACATTTCCTAGTCTATACAGTTATGAAAGTGCCATCTAAGCTAAGGAAGCATAGCAGAGTTTTATCTGCCTGGTTATGTAGAGACGATCAGCATTGTGGTAGTAGTTCATAACATGACCTATGTGCTATACCATGAAAATTGAGGAAATCCCTGTTAGTGCTCCCTCCACACAACACTAATTCTTCATTTAGATATTGTACAGACATCACTGAAGCAATGAGGTAAACTTCACCTTTCCATTACTTCTGCCACCTCCAAGAAGTGGAAGCAAGCCCTAGCGCAATTCAAACAACTTGAAGTAAAAAATAGAAGCAGACATTTCATTTCTGGTAGCAATCATCACATTTCAGCATAAGAATGAATAAGAATTCATTGCATATTTTTGCCTGTGTGTATACATATATTCAAATATATATTTATTTCCTTTCCCTTGCAGGAAGAACTTCAGTACAGTCTCAAAGTGGACATCTCTGGCCACAAAAATGTATTTAATCGTGTCCAGTGGATGTATAGATTTGCCTGATACAACAGAAAATGATAAAATCTGCTATGTGATTTGTTTGCGTTTGGAACTCCAAGAATGATATTGTTACAGTTACCAAAAGTCAAGGGATCAAATGGCCAAAAGGAAAACAATTTCAATTCACTACTTATGAACTGAACAGAGCTCAAAACATATGTGATCTACACTGACTTAACTGACTTAATGTTTAAGGGTTTTCTTCACTTCAACTTCTGATCCTATTGTAATTTGAGTCAACTCCACAAAATGTTTGTTCTTCTAACCCTGGAGTCCTAGCATAAACCACAAGTTGTGTCATGGAAAAAGTAATTGTTGAATGTCTAGAATAGTACTTGCTGTATTAGTAAATGAAAATTCTATCTGAAAATGAAACAGCACTAAAACAAGACCCCCAGTCTACGGTCTAGAGGCAAAGGTGATCCACTACAGACCGTACAATCCACAATATGTTTGTCCAACATATGCACCAGAGAAATTTACACAAAACTTTAACATCCAGGGCTGCCAGAGTAGCATCTTTCATTACGTTCACTGTACAAAAACAAGTTAATAAAACCAGAAGTCCCTTCAGAGAAAAAACAGGATCAGCCAAGAAACTCCAAGCAAGGGCCAGCAGGAGAAAGAATGGTGGGACTCTACCCAAGCCCTGCCAAGACGCTGGAATAAAGGGCTGTTTCCTGCTAAAACAATCTACGTTTGCCAGACTTTATTGTTAGAACTCCATTATGGAAATGAATAGGACCCGTTCACGCCTCAAAGATCCTTCATTTCTGTCTTCAATGGGGGCTCTCTCCTGTGCAGCTACAACAGTGGCCAAAATCCACTAGAGACAAGGCATTAAGTAAGGCAGAGTAGGAGAAGTGTCTCTACGACTGGAAGATCTAATTTCTGTGTGGCAATCTTAGTTCTCCCAAATCCAGTGAAGACCCGAGAAATGCATATTCTCACTGCAGACTAACTTCCCTTCAGCTCTGAAAATGATACACAAGTCAATGATTTCACTCTGACTTAAAGAACACCTCCAATGGTTCATCTAAAAGATAAGCCAGTTTCCCTAGAAGACTAAACATAAATTATTTAGTGATTAAAACAAAATCAAATTACTTCCATTCCAGTGTGGATAGGAGACACTAGAAGTTTAATCCAAATAGCTGGAACATAATCCATTTGATTTCAGGAAGAATTGGGTAACCAAATAACTGTTAGTATCTGTGCCCAGCAAGAGTCAAAAACATTAAAATTCAGGAAAATAGGAAAACATGAAATTTTAAAAAACGTACCAGTTTCTACACTTGAATTCACATAGATGCTGCGCATACTTGGAAAGCATTTCTCAAGTCACTTAGATCTTTCCTAAGGGTCCTGTAGATTACAACATACTGAACGACCCCATACTGGATACCAGGAAATAGGACAGGTCTTTGCTGTCAAACCGGTATTCGTATTTCCAGCCTTTTTCTCAGTCAAAAGCACTTTACCACCTTCAACCTTCATGCTCTTTAGAAGAAAGGGATGCTACATTGAGGATGGCCACAATCATAAATCCAAGGCAGGCACTTAAACTGCCCGCTTATCTATCAATCTCAGCACAGGACTGCCTTGAAGTCTGTCCTGAAGTCGATCTGCTGCAGTACCCTCTATGTATGTGTAGCTTGTTACATGCAGCTGGGGACTAATTGAATTGATGGTTAACAAACTGACCCCTATGTGACAGCAACAAATTCAAGATGGGAACACGGATGCTTTTAATTGTTTGCATTTCATTCATAACATATCTGAATGATATTAAAATTTGAGCTCTCTCTCCCACTCTAGTTTTAACTACCATCTGAAATCTTTAAGGATTAGGGCCTGTTAATTTCAGTTACTTCCTTTCTCTGGAACCCATATGGTAACTATAGCTAAAAATTTCTGAGATTAAATTTGCAATCTGGGAAAAAGCATTTTAATGGTCTCCTCCACAACAACCCTTCAATTTTTATCTAACTGCCTTTTTCACAGCTATCTTCATTAAAAAATATGAAACATGACCAGTCACTAACATGACAAGCACAGTAACAATGGAGTGATCAGGTGGCCTGAATACAGAAAGAACAATACTTCATCAAAAAAATGAATCCAATTTAATCAGAGCCAACCAGTCTGAAGATATCTTCTTAAAATACGGAGAATAGTGGCCAGAATAATTGAGGTTCACAGAGGCCTAGCAAAGTATCAGAAGACCAAAAAAGGACAAATGTCATTCCTGTCTCCAAAAAGAGGAGCAGTCTGGGAGGTAGTCTGCTTAGCATCAATTCTCAGTGAACAATAAACATCTTTTGCAATTCCCTAGAAGATAACTAGAGGAAAACAACAGCAAGCATGGGTTTGTTAAGAGCAAAACATACCAGACTAGTCTAACTTTGGCCTCAAGACCCAGCAGGCTGTCACAGTAGAGGAAGACACAGTAAATATGTCTTGATTTTAGCACAATCTTTGGTCACAACCTGTAAAGCAAGCTAGAGTAACAACACCTACAGGGATCTACCCTGTGGTATTTTTCAGATATTAACTAAGGTAAAGAAACCGGAACATTCCTAAATGAGCTGCTGAGATTACCAACACACTGGCTAAGATTCCTTGGATTTGAAGGTCTCGTACTTGCAATGGTCCTGACTAAATGTCCACCAGAGATGACTAATTCTGTGCACCACTCACATAGAGGTAGAAGCATCATCCTTGTGACTTTGGAACTCAAACCAGTCTTCGCTTTTTATGACCCAAACAGTGCCTGCTAGAGTCACTGTCCTGAGTTTCATTACAGCAAATCTAACTTTCAGTGCTAGAAAAAAAATTACCAAATTCTAGTACAAAAAGGAAAGTATTTCGTGTTTAAAAATACCAACCCTTGTGGCTAGAAGATTGAGTTCTGCATCACATAAAACTGAAAGAGAATCCATCAGACCCTTGTGAAAATTGACAAGAGATGAAAGTTGTAGGATGTCAAAATGTACAGTGTGCAACAACAGCACAGTCATCACAATACATCATGTGTGAAGGCCAGGGAAGGCTTACCTACCAAAAAGGGAAAAAGAGAAAAGGCAACAAAATGAGAGGTTCATGTTTTCTTTAAAAGATGTTCTCAGAAAGAAAAGCAATACAGGTATTACAGTATTGCTACAATAACTGTAACAGTGAGAACTACTTTCCTACTAGAAGAGAAAAAATTTTTGCCACTTGGGTAACATCGAAGGTAGTAAAATATCTTCTGGTATATCTCAAACATACTATGTAGAAGGAGCTATGCAGGTCAGAGTCTGAAGGGGGGATGTGCAATGCTGACTAGGCTCCTCTCTGAACAAATTAGAGGGCCATTATGGAGTACAGAGGAGAAAAGGAGATACTCTGTCCAAAAGCTTGAGTTCACACCAGTACAGAAATGCTCTGCAGTTAGTCACTGGCATTGCTAGTAGTGCTGATAGATAAGATTTTTTTTCACCCACAGCACAAACAGTCCCTGTCGTTATTCACTTCCCTGGACTTTTTGCAGCAGCAGCTGCTATGGTTAAAAATGAAGGTCTGAACTAGAGAAAAGAAAGCTCGCACAGGCTGGGACTCGACCACTGACCACTTCTGATCTTAAATTATTTGGCTTTGCAACAGTGAGACTACAGAGAGATTATCAGTTGAAGATAACTGATGTAACAGCTAACCCATGAAATTCACTGACTGACAGACCCAATGTGAGGCCTGATTTAGTAAGATTTGACTGAATGCTTACATTAGTAGCAAGAACATCTAGAGCTTTGCTGACAGGACTAAGCCCAATTCATATTTTATCAGGTCATATACCAACAGCTGACTGACTCACCTTAGATTAAATTTCCCTACTGACAGGTTGTGCCATAGCTGGATTTCTCAGAATTTTATCTGTAATTCCCTGGAGTACCTGGTAGCTGCCATTTTTAAGAGTGTCTTATCAAAGAAACAGATTTGATGAAATGGCTTTCTATAACCCTGTCTTAGAGACCACTGAATAATAAATCAAGGAATTTGAAAATAAGCTCTTAAAAGCCAAGATAGCCAAAATACAATTAATCTCTCTAACAAAGTATTACTTTCTTCTTAACCACATATATTATGCCTACATATTCTAGTTGCATCTTAGAACTAAGTAAAACAAAAAGTATAGAGGAACTTTTCCACAGCATGATAAATCCAGCATAACGATGAACTTTGCACTACAGTGAAACAAAGCTGAAACCACAGAAATTATATCTCCTAATAACTGTGGCTGCATTATGAAATGCTTAAACATCAAAAATGTTAGGGTGCCAGTAGACATACACTGCTCAAGCTTTAAGATAAACACATTTCTAGCTTGAAATCTGAATATTCCTCATTAGCACATAGTAAATACACAACCTCTTCCAAGCTGTCTGCCATAACAGTTGAAATACTCTGAAGTCGAGTCTGGCAACAGGAACAGCATAAATTAGGAAACCAGTTTTTCTTCAATTCTTTTAGAGAAGCACTGAAATACCACTTCAATTCCAGTGCAATTCTTTCCAGTCAGACATAAGAGGGCACTTAAAGTGAGAAAGGAAAGCGACAAAAGCCCACAGCATATTGGACTTGCAAATTTAAAACTAGAGAAACAACTTAAATTACTACTGTTATTTGGGGGCAGGCAGTATGAATTTACATAACCAACTTTGGGTTTCTTGTTTTTCAAATTCAAACATTTGAAGAATAACAGTGAGGATGTACATTCTTAGATCTATCACATCTAAAGAACATCAGGTAACAATAACCAAGTGACAAAGTACCCAATGAGTAATCTCGATCTGACAGGCAACTCAGAGCTGGCAACGAAGTTCATGTCAGAGCGAATATATATTTAACAAAGCCAAGTCTACTTAGGGCAGATTTCTCTGTGATGTGGGATAAACCAGAATCCTTTGCTAGAGGAATGAGGGCAGGGGAATGTATCCGCTAGGATACTGAATGGATCCCCAAGAGCCACCATGAAAGATAAGCATATATAAACCTTTTCAATATTTTTCAAGGAACTTTGCAGTTCTTTTTTTCTAAAAATAGAGTGGTTTGAAACATCTTTGCAAGATCTGCATGCATTTGCTTTGGCAAATGTATTACAGGAACAGTGTAACTGTTCGAACTTTAAGTGTCAAAAACCTAGGAAGATTTAGGTACATATAAGTGCAATGAAATCAAAGCACCTAAAGGAATGGAAGCACTCAACAAGCTTACTGAGTATGCCATATCAAGCCCCTTTAGGTCTTCTGTATGATTAAAATTCAGAGTAGTATTGTACACAAATGAATTATGAAACAAAAAGTAAGCACAGAAACCTTACCTCTGCCTCACAGTAACACATAGTAGGAAGCACACAGTTACTAAATAAAATATCAATTATGAAAGTATCATAGGGGATAACAAGTCCTCCTTTTTTCCCTCCCATTCTACCTCCTCAATAGGAAGGGCAGAATCCAAGTCATTTGTATGATATTAGCTATCTTCATAAGTAACTGAAATATGCATTAATTTAACCTTAACACACCTGCTTTTAGTGTATTCATGTATGGTTTAGCTTGAAATTCTCAGAATGGCAACTCTGTGGTTGAGGGCAACTGGTAGAATACAGTTGCTGCAAGGTCACACATAGCATGGATAACACCAAGAAACTGAAAGTCACCTTTGGTCTTCTAATTATCCTGTTTCTTCTCACAAGCAACATGAGACATCTACCCTGATACCCATTCTGGATGAAGTATAGAAACAGCAAACCATTCAGGATTTGGATCATATATGAAGGTGAGCATGATTTTCATTAAAAAGCCAATTGTTTAGCTAACGGAAACAAATATTCACTAAATTGATGCAACATTAGTATTATTGTCAGGTTTTTTTAGTAAATAATTCTTCCACTCATTTTAAAACAAGATGACAAGCTACATAAATTGGTAAGGTAAATAATTTATAGACAGAAAATTTTATGAAGCAGGTTGCCTACAAACACATATATTCCTACCTGACTTGGCTGATTGCTGAGGGTACGTTCCCAAACATGATGAATGCAATCAACTGCTCCTTTATTTCAATTTTGTAATAGAATGGGGGAAGAGGAGCAGGAAAGGCAAGCTGTGGTTCCTTACGGTTACAATGAAAATCTACAATGCATTAAGCCAATTAAACCACTACATCTCACTGAACTTAAGTGCCAAGGGTTGACACAGAGCCTTTAACTAATGTTCACATACCTATATATATATATTTATTATTATTTTTAATTTCTTCCTGTTGGAGAAACCAGGAGCTTGAAGCCTGTAGGTACATTTAATGTGGGAACATAATGATCTGGGGAAAACTTAAGGCTAATAACGAAAATCTGAATAATACCCAGTGGTACCTCAGCGCTCAAACGACCACCAGGACACCGACCAGGCCGGCGAAGGCAGCCGCTGCGCGCTCACACCTCACCTGCCGGCTCAGGCCTCCCTCTCTGCCCTGACTCTACACCCCGCCTGCCCCGCAGCGCAACAGCCCCACAGCTAAGAGGCGCCAGAGACAACCGCCTGTGAAACAGCAGGGACTGCCCGACAGGCGACAACCGTCAGCGGGTCACAGCGCCCGACACGGCCCCGCCCTCCGCGACCGCCCTGGTCTCCCCAATGCGCATGCGCGGAGCCGGCTCGCTGCACTCGGGGCGGGCTAACGCTCGGGCAGGCCTTGATTGCAGCGCGGGCCTCAGCCAAGCCGGAGCACATCGTGAGGCGATCCCGCGTCCCCCCGGGACGGAGGAGGTGTTCCAGGCCGGTTACCTGGCCGAGGGTCCCGCGGTGCAGGGCCCGGATCAGGCCACTCGGTGTCGCCATGGCAAAGGCGGGAAGGGTGGTTGGGGGGGGAAGGGAAACAGGGTGGAAACCCGGAAGGGTCAGCGCATGCGCCCAGCAGCGCAGTCGTCGGAGCCCAGAATGCGCACGCGCAGCCCCGGGGTGGCAGCTTGAGGGCGCGGCCTGCCGGAGCGGGGGGGGGGAAGTGGGGGGAGACATCGCGTGACAGCCGCGCACTGGGGAGGGCGGTTGCGGCTCGGCCGTTGCTGGGGCCGGGCCAGTGCTGTTTTGCACGCGCTGCGAACGCCGGTGCGTCCTGTCCTCTCTTTAATGTGTCCTGCCTCATCTGCAGGTTGCCCTTGAAAGTGCCCTTCTCAGCGGTGTGTTCCCCCTGCCCCCGACAACCTTTGAGGGCTCCCTGACCCCTGCTCACCTGAGGCTGGCTCACCATGGCCGTGACACCTTTTCTGCCAAGAGGTCCACAGACTGGGCCCCTGCTCGAATACACTTGCCTCTGCATGTGTCAGGTCTCCTGTCAAACTAAAGTAAATCCCTACAGAAAACCCTGAAAACCTCTCTCTCCGCCAAATCTGCCCTGCTTTGTCCTGAATGACACAGCCAAAGCAGCTCTCATACTCTTTTACTCCTGGCACTGTGCAACCTCAAATTCAGTCATTGTGCCTGTGTTGCTCCTGGTTTGCTAGATAACAGTCAGAAAAATAAGTGACACTGAAATTATAAATGAGACTTAACATGCTCTTGCAGATGTTCTACCTCAGGGGTGGGAGTAGTTACATTTATATAGTCCTAAAATTACATTTGGCCCTTTGAAGGCAATCTTGAGGCTGATGTGGCCCCTGGTGAAAATGAGTTTGACACTCCTGTTCTACCCCAACCCTTCATGATGTCTCTTTTGGGAAGGGTGCTGGGTTTCTCCCCAGTTAACTTTTACCAAGTTCAATTTCTAGGCTGGGAAGGCACAGGATGTTTGTTACCAACGTTCAGAATATATGAACTGTGTCTCATCTGCCGGGCTGGAAACATCTGGGGCAGAGACTGGGGGAATCTGCTTCTGCAGGATTTGGGAAAACAAACCAGCTATCAGGAAAGGTGGTGCAGTTGTAGTTCTGTTATCAGTGGCACTATGTAGCGTAAGGGTGATTATTTCCAGTTGCAAACTCAGTACCAAGCAAGATTAGTCCAAACCCCATCACTGAGGATATTACCGTAGAATGTTCCTAACTGTGAAATCATGAAGTAATTTTCATGGCTAAAAACACTCTTAAGTTTACATAATTGTTTATTTATTTGCACTTTGCATTGGTTAATAACAATTCTTACATTTTAAAATTATGCCTCTACAGTGCTTACTACATTGGAGCCTAATCTTCATTTAGTTCCCCAGACTCTACTATAATACAAACTGTAAAAAATCTACTTTGCACAGTCAATAAAAACTTTAAATTGAACCCAGAAATTGTGCGTACTTTTATTCAGTCCTTTGCATCATCACTGTTGATACTGCTTATAGTTTGAGCTGAAATCTTCTATGTGTAATAGTCACCTTTGTCTGACATTTTTGTTCAGTGTTATGTTTCAGCAAAAATATGTCACTCATTCTTGAGAACATAACTAGGAAAAATCGCATGGAGCTGCTTGAATTATAGGAGACATCAGAGAAGAAGCTGAAAAATGGAAAATCCAGGTGATATTTTTTTTGATTTTCCGGTCCTAAGCCCAAAAAATATTAGACAAGAGCCTGTGGCTGCTCCCATAACGTGAGGCTGAAGACGTGCTTTGAGTGGAGTGTTAGTCAACAAGCCTGATAGTGGGAGGGATGCACAGATGCCTTGGCCTCTGTCTCACAACTAGAACTGTTCTTTGTTGGAGACTAATGGGAGCAAGTAGAGCTGTCATAAACTAACTTGATAAAGAGGGGGATGCTGAAGCAGCAAATGGGGTATAAGCTTATCTTCAAAAAGTTGTAAAGAAAATTGAGATAATGCGATAAGGAAATGTTAAGACAATTTTCAGTCGTAAAGAATTTAAAACCAAATGCTTTTCCAGTATGTAATTATCAAGGAGAAAGCTTTCAACATCTACTAAATATAAATATTATGATGTTATTATAAATAGATAAGTCAGACATTGGTTTCAGGCAAAATGACG
Organism: Patagioenas fasciata; assembly: GCF_037038585.1. Taxonomy (NCBI): domain Eukaryota; kingdom Metazoa; phylum Chordata; class Aves; order Columbiformes; family Columbidae; genus Patagioenas; species Patagioenas fasciata. Next base: position 127,680,443 of record NC_092520.1, read on the forward strand.
AAGAAAAATCTATGTGGCATTCAGTGTTAAAAGACTGAAGAATGAAGGTATAGTTAATGCTACTTAAAAAGTCTTAGTGTTCATTTTCAAGGTTATTAGAGTTTGAGTTAATAAATGGAATACTGTTACCAGTAATTTGGAAATAGTTACTGACTAATTTGTGTTGGAATGTGCCCCTGACACAAATATTGACAGACATGTAAATAATACTAAAAATAGGGTGAATCACTCATACCACTCTGATAATAGGAGTGTAATAAAACAAAGTATGTTTTAAAATCAAGTTGGAACCAAAGTAAAAACTTGAATTAAATTTGTGTTTGGTTTTGGTTTTTTGTTTCTTTTTAGTTAACCAGAACTGGGCCTGAATTATTACTTTGTAGTCTTTGTTGAACCCAAACTCAAGCTGAACAAAAAGAAAAAAATCAACACAATACTTACAATAGCTCTTCAACACAAGAGGAGCCCAGTAATATGACAGAAATCTAGCAGGAGTGGAAGAATAAGCACAAGGTATTAATGGTGCAGGCAGTGAGGGAGACTGGTGCGAATGTGTGAGGAGGGTGAGAAGGGAAGAGGTTGGCTTTGAGAATCTCAGAGAAAACAAGACAGCTTGCATCCTGAGAGATGGCCCAGTTAGGGGAGGAGAAGGATTCGCTGCTCATATTTATTGTCCTCTGAAATCTCACAGTGCTGCCAAAACTCTTTTGACCTTTCACATGTGTGATTCCTGGACACTTTTCCCCTACCCATATTGCCCCTACACGCATTGTGAATCCATTCAAGGCTGTTGAGATGTGCAGAATTTGTTACTGAGCCCAAATTACGAAAATACCACCAAGAGGTTAAGATGAACCAGAACTCAGTCAAAATATCACTAGTGCAATTCTCCATTTTTAATACTGCCAAACTGACTGTTGACTTAGAAACAAGAGTTCTAGACCATATCTTTCAGATGAGTGTGTGTCTCCCGGGACACAGTGATTCTGCAAAAGACCTAGAGTTTTATGTCGGAAAATCAGCTCTCTTTGATAGTGCAGATGTGTTGCTGAAATGGTCAACTAAGTGATCTTTAGTACTAAGGTACCAGTCAGTAAATACGAAGTCCACTTTGGGTTTCTGTGCTTAAAAAGACGTATTGAAAAATCAAGGAAAATAACTACATATAATAGCTATAAAATTATTTAAGAGAAGACTTAGGCATATGCTCAAATAAGTGATTAATGAAAATGCAGGATAATGCTAGGACCAGAATGGAAAGTGTGTGGTTCTTTTTTTCAAGGTAGAAAGACCTCTCTAGCTGGGCTACAGCCCACAAAACTTCTGTTTTCACAAAGCTTTTAAGAGTCAATGCTTTACACAGGACCCATTCTTGGCTGGTCTACAGTGTAAATGGGGTCCAGGGAATTAATTAATTAGGGTTGTGTAGAGAGATTTTATGCACAGCCTCTTTGTCTTATTCAATATAGAAATTAGAAATTGTTTGGTGGGTGTGGCAACAGATTGTAAAAAGGAAGAATGGGTAAAGGAGTGGAATAAATTTTGAAAACCCAGCTTTATTCCTTACTGCTGTCAAAAATCATAGGTACTAAAACATTTTGTGTTGCTCACCTGAAAATGTAGGACAGATTTGCAGAAATTCTGTGCACTCCTAGCTAACGGTTATTTTTTTCTACTATGCTTCTAATGTACTATATGCTAAAAACATGAAACAGCCTAAAATATTAGGACCTATGTCTATTAATTTAACACATAAAATTTGTCTTTTATGCTTAATGTATGTATGCTATAGCTCCCATCTTTAAAACAGAGTAAGAGGTATTCAAGTCAGCATTGTCAAAATAATTTCACTAATACTCTAGAATAATTCACATTCTCTGCTAAAAGTGACAAATAATGACGCAGAAGGAAATCAGTGATTTTCTGTTTACTGGACAGTTTCTGACAGAAAAACCTTATGGTAAGAAAGTTTTAGGATACTATTTTGAATAAAAAATATTTTTTTAAAATGAACGATAATCAATGAAGCAAGACCCTGGCAGAAAAATAGTGTGCAATCATATAGCTATCATATAGCTATAGACCTATCATAATATTTATACCGAAAAAGGGAGGGAATCAAATGGAAATCAAATCACAGAGTTGATGCTGTCATTTCTCAATTTCTGAGATCATGCCTTTTTAATGGAGCTTGGAGGAGGGGTAATTGCAATTAAAATTGATTTTGTTATTTGCTACGATATTGCTCGGGTACTGTCTAAAACTGTCTAAACCAGGATCCCTCTGTGCCATGCTTTGCTCAAGCACACACCAGGTGACTGTCACTGTTCCAAACAGCTCATAGTCTAAGCACACAAAATGGACACGGATCAAAGAGTCTATGACACATGGCATGATAAATTAATTTGTAGAAATTGCCATGTAAATATTGTGACTCCCATGTTACTGCTGTCATCAGCAAGGTACTACCTGAATGAAAGAGCAGGAAAAGGAGATTTAGGCAAAGTCTAGAGAAGTCAGAGAGAGAGACCAGGTAGGGTGGGATCTGAAGAATACGCAGTAGGAGGAGAAGTTGCAACAAGCAACCAAAAAGCACAGGAAAGAGTCCAGCCGATCCCTTCACGTTGTCATGCAGAAAGAACTTCACTTGAGACGTGTAGGTTGGCGTAGTTTAAAAGCACATCTTTGAAATTCTTGGGAGCCTAGAGGTTAGCAGCAAGACTGACTGAGGAGGGTGAATCAATTACTCTTACCTGTTTCATTTTACATTTTACACATGCTATGGAAGAATCTTTGGCCATTTTTATACATCTGTTCAGTGCAGCTTTGGCAGAACAGTCATTTGAAAGCTCTGAAGATCTGGCAGAGAGTATAAAGCAGTGTTGTATTATCTTTTGTACACTGAAACTGTTGATAGTATCATAGCATTGCGGAGAGCTATATCCTGTGAAGTTCATGGAAAAACACTGTACTGGTAGCCACTCAGAAATAAAAACACCTAGAATCTTCTGAAATCTGTAAACCTTTTCTCCCCATAATATGTTGAGAAAAAAGAAATCTTTCCTACATGTTCTTTTGTATTATCATCAGTTATGGTGACTGTGTTCTTTACATTCATTTTGAATCTGCGTTTCCTGTCATGAGCAGATTAAAAACAGAAGAGAGTGGAGTGAAAGTTTTCTATTGCAAACATCTGTGTCTGAAAAAGGATTGTATTTCCATGTCCTGGAACATCAAGGGGAAACGCTTGCCCTCCCCAGACACACACCTTTGGTTTGCAGCAATAAGTAGTTTATAGACGAGGTTGCTTTACTACAGTAAATAGAAAACCCAATTCTGCTGTTATTTCCAGTAGTTAAGCCAGTCTGAGTGTCTGAGGAGACCTTCAATCGTTGTTCCCAGAAGAGAGCTATCTTATTCTATATCTCTAAAATGGTTAACATATTTTGGAGTGTAACATAAGCAATGCTTTTAAGAAATCCTGTCTTTTGTATATGAAATTGTTTTATATTGCAAATATTGCTGTCCAGATAAGTGTTCTTAAGGACTATAAGTAGAAATGGAGAATGGACATACTTAGCCTCTCTGAGTTACATGAAATCCACAGACAGAAAAAAATTGTTATGTCAATGGACTTCACAAAGAAAAAAATTAGTGCTGAAGTATCATCCATATCTGTCTGCTTTTAAAGAATACAAGACTAGAAAAGGAGAGAAAAGATGCAAGAAGCACTGGGGGGCAGATATACAGTACTTTCTCATACTTTCTGGTATTCTTACAGGAATTTAGCCCTGGAAAGAAGGAATTTGTTCATTTAGATGCCGCCTTGAGACTTTCCTATCTCCTACACAAATGTCCTCCTCCTAAAACTTCAATATACTAATATGCATCAGTGCAAATACCACCCAAAATGTATTTCACTAGATTAATGTACTGTCTCACCCCATTGTACATGAAGATCTGTTGTTGTATGCAAAACAGGAACAAATCTGGGAAACAGTTTGATAAAATAATCATCTGGACTGGTTCTTCAGTCATAATTTTCTTGGGCACCAAGGAGGCTTTTGCTGTTTTGCTGATATGCAACAGTGATTCTCCTTTTCTGAAGCAGAAACATGTCTTCAAGTAACAGTCCATGGGCTAGAATTTTACTTTAGGCAACATTATCAGTGAGGATAGTGTTCTCTCTCCTAATAATTTCTCTCATCTGCCAAACCTCCTTCAGGCATGGTGATACCTGTGGTGATATCTGTGGGGATAACTGATGGTGATACCTGTGAACATAAAGACTCTTAAGACTGCAAATATCATAACTAGAATTCACGGAAAAATGAAGAAAAATTAAAAGTTTTAAACAAGCACAACAAAGTTAAGTAGGAAAAATCTCATAAGCAAACAGATCTGCAAAATTTTGAAATGGATAGAAATTCAGAGTCTGAACCCCTGCTTTGTAATACCAGTAATATCAGTTGTTCAAATTAGCAAGAGAACCTCACAGCTGCCTTTTTTTTTTTTTTTCAATAGCAATTAGCATGACATATCTCTTGCTTTCTCTAGAGGATATATTGCAGTGTGAACATTTTCCTGTGACTTACATGTCTGGCTAAGGTTCTCAGAAGAGACACTACAAAGAATAATGAAGTGAATCCTGGACCTGCTTCTTGGAATAAGGAACTTCAAGATGTGAGAGTAGGGTACAGAAAGATCTGCTTGCTTAATTTACATTTAATTTGCGTTTAAATTGGGGGTCATTAGGCACCAGACACTTTTGAAAAGGCATTGATGTAATACCTATCATATATTTTTAGAAATTGTTCCAGTTCCTAAAAAATATGTTCTATTTCCTATTTGCATTTGTCTAATTTCACTTTCCAGTTTTAGATTGTATAGCCTTATTGCCTTTTAAGCTATGTTTTACTTTCAGCAATCCTCCCTTATAATCAGAGTTGGGTTTTTTTTTTGTCTGTTTGTTTTTTTCTGTTTAAGAAATGGCACAGACTGATTTTTTTCAAAACTGTCATCATAAAATAGGCTTTACACATTTTAAATTGCAATTGTAGCTTCTTAATCTTTTCAGTTTTTGAAGCTTTTCTGTTCAGGGTAGGAACCAAAATGTGCCACAATACTACTGCAATACTTGGTATCATTTATTTGCTTCTACTCAACCACCTGCTAAAAAAAAAAAAAAAAAGAAATGTAGCTAAGAAAGTTCACTGATGATTCACAGATTGATTGAACAATAAATAACATTTATATATCTGAGAACAGTGTTAGCTGCTGCACTGCACTGAGAGCTCACATTCTTTCTATGTGATCTCTGCCTACCATTTTCAGTGTCAGTGGTTTCCACAGTCCCCAACTTGTACGAGTGACTTAGTTTTCTTTTGTTTCCAGGTGTGTGACCTTACATTTATGTGTGTTCAGACACATTGCTTGAATGATTTCCCCTTCCTACCAAACAACCCAGCTGTGTATAACTGGCTGTTTCTCAGTACTGTTCATAATTCCACCAAGCTGTGTATCATCTGCAAACTTTACTAGCACTTCTTTCATATTTTCTTCTATGTGGCTAATAAAAATACTAATTGCTAAGTTGAGATCAGAGGCTTAATGCCTGTTGAACCGGTAATGATTTAACATCCATTTAATGTACACTTCAATATACGCTTCACAGATCTTTTCATGTTAATTTAAAAAATAAGACTGTCACAAAGTACCAAAATAAACACTTTAGCAAAATGTAGATATGGCACACCCAAGTGTATTTCTAGATACTAGAGAGATTGAATTACATAAAATGCAGAGTTGTTATAAGTATCTCTAAAAAAATCACTCACATGTGTTAATATAATATTAAACAACACTCCTGAATAATGTTCTGTTTTCATTTGGTTTTTGTTTGTTTGTTTGTTTACTATTTATATGCACATTCATGGCTATTCTCTGACTATTGTGTTCCCATCCAGGGAATGCAAAACACCTATGGTTTATGGATATGTTGACTGGATTTGAAGCTGCTTTGTTTCACCAGAGCAATGAAATTTGCTGAAATAGACTCAAGCACCTTTCACTTTGTGCACTCAAAATTCCTGCTGATTTCTCACATCACACCATTAATTGTTCATACACAACCCCTTTGTTTGCATTGCTTTAGTCCGGCATTATCCTGTGAATGTATGAAATTCCCCAGGCTCACACAATCATGCTCCCCTTGTATGCCAAGCTGGCACTTAATTCAGGCAGAGTGACCAGCTACCTCAAGCACCAGGTTGGTTGGGGGTGACAGCAACACCTTCCTGTTCTGCCACCTGCTTTTCTTACGCCACAGACTTGGAGAGCCAGGCCAGCCATCGGTGCAGAGGGAGTGAGGGAATTGCATGGGCACAAGCTCTGCCTGGGTGGCACCACCAAGCAGCATCGGTCCATGTCTCAGTTCTTCTGGCCTCTTGGTGATGGCGGCAGTGACTGATGAGCTCTCCACAGCTTTTCCTTGACCCCTCTGCCTCCACTCTTCACCTTTGCTCCATCTCGTGGCAGAAGTGTCCCTGTGCCTTCTCCTTTGCGTAGCAAGATATGATGTTGCCCACATTGCATGCAAGCCTGGAGCCAGCCCTCTGCACATGTCCACTTCCCTCTCCACCACTGCTCCGGGAAGGGTGCTCTTGGCTTCCCCTTCAGCAAAGAAAATGAACATGCTGCCTTCCACCTCCCTCTCAGCTTATCTGTAAAGATGGTGTGGCACAATAGGTGCTTTCCTCCCAGATGCTTCGTATGAATGGCCATACTTGCTGTTATTTTTTTTAACTAAAAGTTGTTTTGTTGTTGTTGTTGTTTTCGCCCCCATGCAGAATTCTTCCCTTTTGGACTGGCCACCATCATCCATTGTTCTCCATGAAACTGCCATTGCCCTCGAGGGAGATGGTGGCTGCCTATACTGTAAGGCATCATAAAACACAGACCCCGTTGGGAACAATAGGGACAAACCTCCTCAACATGGCCACCAGCTGAGGCCTGCCCCTGCTCTTGGCCCATCCAGAGCACTGGGGAGCACCAGCCATGTTGAGGGGAGGCAGTGGTCCACCAAGCAGCCTCTGGGCCCTGCCTGGGGGGAAACAAGATTACATGTAACAGGAGAAATACCCAAAGGAAACAAGCTTAATTACAAGAAGCAAGTGAAATAAAGTCTTCATGTGAAGTTGCAACAAGTTCCACTTATGTGGGAGCTAGCAAAGGTTTTAGGCTGTTTTGTAGAGGAGGTTAAAGTCCTTTTTGCTGCTCCCTCCCACTGATGCCTCGATTCGCCCTTAAATAATAAGAGAATAAAATTATTATTTGACAGTTTTAATAAGAAACAATTTTTGACAGAGAATAATAAGCATTTCATCTGTGAGGATGTGATATTTTTCCACCCTTCCTTTTCACTGTGCAGCCTCCTGCCTCATGTACTCTTGGGTCACCAGAGTTAGTCTTCTTTTTACCAAGATAAGAGACAAAGAGAGGTCTAATAATGGGTGGTCCGTTTTTTTAAATGTCTGATTTTTAATGTCTAAGCAAATTAAGATATTCAAATGCATCTTCGAAATAACCGGAAAACTTGTTTTGTAATCAAACCATACATATTGTACTATATGGGAGACTACACTGTATTTTTCCTAGAGAGTAAAGAATAATCAATAAAGCATGCTTGAGTTTGAAAATTCACCCTTGACTCTAGAGTCTTTAATTACCTCTAAAACACACATTAAATGATAAAAAATATTGTAAAAGATTATGAAATTCAAGGCCATCCATCATCAATAATTTTGCAGAAACCATACTGTTGGAATGTTGTGATTATTTTTGGAAACAAGCATTGTGATTCAATGAAATAAATGGGCAGGATCTTACTTAATAGGAATTAAAACCATTCAGGTAAATGAAATAATAACTAGCATACTTAACCATATCAAACTGTAATCTGTTAAAATCCCACATAAATAAGCCTCCAGATCTCCATACTTTTACATTTATTATTGTAACAGTCATCTGCTGCCATTATTCTTCATAGCAGAAAACTTCCTCTTGAGCAGAAGTCTAAACCCTGCCACAGGGTGACACTAAAAAGTTTATAATTATGCCTACAGCCATTTCAGTGGCTTTGAACTTGGATTGATAAGGTTGATCATTAAAGAGTCAATATATTCTCTCTTCTCTTCAGAGCAGGGACCATAATTACTCTGGAAGTAACGATTCAACTATAACAATGAAATGGCATTCTCAGTTGAGACACTGAGCTACTGGTATTACACACCTAATTATGTGAGTTTGGGAGCTGAGAGGCAGATTTTTGGTTTTGAATAGTCCATAAATACCACTCAGGGTGCTAGGCATGCTTGTTGCCTTCCACACCGGCTAAATGAGGGAACACCCTGTGTTTAGTAATAACTTAAACAATGGAGGGTACCGCCTGAAGTAAACATTGAATGCAGGGTCAGAGAATCGATTAGAGTGAATGAAACAGGGGAAAGGAGGAGGAAGCAGGCAGGGAGCAAACCCAGAAACCACGGTACAAGAAATGGAGTGAATACACAATGGCCTTGAAAGAAAGCCAAGGGAAGGAGCTTTTTGAGCAGAGCTCTGACTGCAAGCAGATCTGGGATCATGAGCAAAGCAACGGATTCTTGTTCAATCTTGCTGTATTTCAAGAAGTGGGACTTTGTTTGTAGTAAAACAGGATTACTTCAAAGAAATACCTGGCTTTTGTAATCAATTTCTCATCCTAATGGAAACAGCATGCAATGCCGTGTATACAGGCTTACTGCTCAGGCCATGATGGAGTTAGACAATGCAAGGAAAACAATGAGGAAAAACAGGGAGGGGGGACAGAGGGAGATTTTAGAAAAAGACACGGCAAAATGGAAGAAAAATGAAAACTTGCAGGAAATTAATCTGAGGCACAGAGAGATAAAAGAATGTAGTCAGGATGTATTCTTCAGCATGGTGGTCAGTCATTTGGGAGATGTTAGTGCCTCTGGGGAAACATAATCCCTAAAGTGTACCCAGGTCTGAATTTCTGATAAAAAAGAAGACCCTGTTCCTCCTGTCCCATTGCAATTTCAGAAAAGCAACCCTCTCAGACAGACAACCAGGCACCATGAAGGAGGTTTAAAACACATGAAGCTGCTGCCCATTTGGAACACACTCTGTCTCCTTTCACATCTGCAGAGCATTTAGCTGCTTGCATCTGGTTGTGTTTGCGCAAATATAATTCCATATTCACTAATAATTCCCGAGGCTAAAGGCCCCTCTCCTGTAACCTTGTTAATATTCTCACAAGGCCTGGTGTGAACGCCTCACAGCATTTGGATTAGAATTCAGTCTGGTGGGTTTTTTTTTCCTCCCCGTCTCTTTCTCTCTCTCGTACTTTTCTGGCCTCCAGTTTCCTGGCCACCCACATGACGAGACACTCTCCCTCCCGCTCTCTCCCCATTCTCAGTTTCAAGGAATTTCCTTTTGTCAAAGGCAAAGTGTGATTGACATATTTTCCCCCTCTTAAGTGCAGTCTTCTTAATACTTGATTTAACTATGTCCTTATGGGGGTCGTATAATCATTACCTAGGTGAGAAAGAGACCCCCTGCTCCCTCTCTACCACCGTATCTTGGGCTTCAAACTCCAGACTGCTGGCTATTTAACATGCTTAATGTGTTTTTTACTCACTTTTTAAAGATGTTTTTATTAATTTGGTGGTGATGAGGGGTTCCAGATTGACAGCCTGGAAACTGAAGTCATTTGTTTGTCCACAAAACAGGTACCACCAAAGCAGCAGAACTGCCAGCTCCCCCATCAATGTACCTTGGGATCTCCTTTCAAAGCATCTCACACAGGCCAGAACAATTACCTTCTCTGGCGTTTCTGGGGAGAAGGCAATTCAATTTTCTAATCAGGCCTCAACCCTGATGCTGAGACTGATAAAAAACTGAGCCAGAGCTCACCCTGACCATTCTGTCACAGAAGTCAGGGATATAAGTATTTTGCTCGTTCACTTCTGGTCACTTCTAGTCTGCAGCATGAGAAATGATGATTTCCTGCTGTTCTCCAGGCTATTTTCCACGTGACCTGCATAGCATTGGCTCCGGCCAGCTGTCCATCCTAGGTAGAAACCAAGGTGTGCAATGGTGGTGGGGGCAAGGTGTTGAAGGAGAGTAGCCATGGGGCCTGGGAGGGTGGATGTGCTGCTGGCAGAAGGAGAGGAAAGTGAGTCTACAGGCTGACAGCCTGAAGTCTTTAATGATGCCCTGGCTAATTTGTATTGGGCACCCTGCTGAACTGCTCTGCTTTTATGTATGTCACGTATGGTGGGACAGGAAGGTAAAACTTCACTACGATGGCTGTGGCTTGGCTGCAGGAATTCAGTTGAAAAGGTTGCTCAGACTGAGCCAAACATCTTCAATGCAACATATTAATAAGTTTTTTGCTAAATATTTGCAACATCTTAGCACACCTTCTCATCAATATGAGGACAAAACAGAGTTTTGTTTCCCATTTGACAGAAATAGTCCAATATCCTGATTGTTACAACCAACATACAGTGAAATGTTAATGTATGTTGGCAATTTATGCCTCATCATTATGATGCCTTGTTTTCAGTTGTGTATCAACTTTGCTACATTTGAAATAACTAGCCTGAAATTTCCCTTGTCAGGGATTAGTGTTTCTGCCTTGCATCCTTCTTTTTCGCTTTCTTTGAAAAGGGGAGGAAAAATTATTGAGTTTTCAGAAAAAAAAAATTAGGGAGACTTTATTCTCATGGATATGCTAAAAAAAAAAAAATCTCGAAAGGGATACCAGTAAGAATTCATAATCCCTACCTAATTTGGATGAAAGACTTCTCTTTTGATCAGCATTTGGGGCGGGGGCTTCCTCTGATGTCAGGAATGTACACTTGGCTATTTCCATGAAAATTTTCCCACATTTACTCAAGTTATGAGCCTCAGAAAGTCCAGCTTCACACAAAGACATTGGAAATGCATGTTCTCTGAAGGATTTCTGCCTGTTTTCAAACTCGGGGGAGGATAACAACCTTCTCTCCCACTAGAGCAGTGGGATGCATGGTGTGGCTGCTCTGTCTAAGGGCACAGGAGATGAACAATGTTGCTGCTTCTGCTGTGGTTTTGGAGTTTCTCTGTCAGCATGGGAGAGAAGAAGGAACCTTTCTGACAAGACTGCAGAAGGTAGGGAGCTGGGACCAATGTATTGGGAATGAAGAAGACATCGGGACAAAGAGCTGCTGGGCTCAATATCCTGGTGTTGTGGGGAAGGGTGGGGGACTTACAGGTGGGACTGGAAATGACAGGGGAAAGGCATGGACCTCAGATGCTAGTCTCTGGAAACAGAACAGGAATTTGCACATGTTGGAAAAACAAAAATTAAGTGTAACAGAAAAAAACCCTAGGAAATTAATGATTCAGGCTTCAGAATAGATTATTTGCAGTAAATAAGACATGAACTACCTATTGAACAATAAGTATAAAAGAAGACCTCAAATATACAGGTTATTTAACAGAGATCCAGTGGAAAATTTTTATGTGGTTATGTAATTAAAGACGGTAAGTTAGTTCATAGATAGGGCTGAAATAAGGTCAGGCTTGCTGCTGATGACCTTTAAGATCTGGATGTTTTTGGCTTTGCAACATTAATAGTTTCTTGACATATTATTTATATAGTACATAGACATAGTATAGTATAGTATAGTATAGTATAGTATAGTATAGTATAGTATAGTATAGTATAGTATAGTATAGTATAGCATAGCATAGCATATAGGCCAGGACCTACACTGCTGTGAGTTAGATTCCGTATCTTATTAATGACTTAGATAAATTAGCAACTATTTACCTTAGCTCTGGCTCTAAGCCACAAGGATTCAAAAGAACACATCCTTTGCTAAGCCAGCATCTGTGTATGCTGTAATGAGATGGGACCAAACGGTAATGATATAAAAAAATCCTTTCATTCTTGTCTTCATTTCTTCACACAAAGATGTGCAGCTGTGCCCCATAGCTGCTGAAAATAGTCATCACCACAATATGGCAATGAATATTTTCAACCATTCTTTTAAGAAAGCTTTTATCTTTTCTTGGCCTCACCATGTCTCCCGGCAATCTATCTCCATTGTCAGGGCCTTATTTAGTGAAATATTGTTTCGAGAAGCATAGTCCAGAACTTTTTTCTGTTATGTGCCTGGGAAGGAGTTAACTTGTAGATGGCTTCAGCAGCTTATCAGATCACAGTCCTCAGCCTTGCTGCTGCCATGTGCTGGGACTGACTCCCTTGTCACAAAGAACTTATTCCCTGGCTTTGCACACATTTACCTTGCAAGCTGGCCAGAAACTGATGTCAGGTACCTGGCCACAGATATTGGTAAAATAGTGAGTTCATGCATCATGGGAAAGCACAAAGTTCCATTGCTGCAGAATACATGAGTTCATGAAACTGTGACTGAAATGCTTCAAAAAGGTGACGTGAGAACTCTTGTTTCTAGCACCGAGGCAGCTTTATGTTGTTGCAATGGTTTACCCCTGCTCCAGGCTCTCATGGTTATTTCCATAACTGCAATTGCCAGGAGCTTTTTAAAATATAAATTGCAATTTCTGGGATGTGGTTTATGGTGAGTTCTGCGTAGGCTGCAGAGCTGTGGGCAGCAGGGGCTCTGACTGTGCAGCCGAACAGACTGTTCCCCACCAAGCCAGCTCACTCCACTTGCAATTGCTGTTCTGCTCTTCCCTCCTTATGCCACACTCTCTTGTGCACATCCCCTGTGAGATCAATACTCCACCCTTAGATTCTGTTGGGCCACTCTTCTGGTGGAGTGTATCCCGCCTTCACACTAGCTCAGCCTCAGGACTGTGGTGTGATGTTCAAATGGTTTCTCAGGTTTGCAGGACTGCCTTGCAAACAACAGCGCGCTAGGTGAAAACACAAAAAGCAAAAAGCAAATTCTGGATAACTGTGAAACAGCCTTGACTTTCAGAATGACCCCAAGTAGCTCAAGAGACAAGCGACTGGAAGCATGCTAGAGTATTTGTATTCTGTTTTTTCCTGAAGAAAATCCTCTCTGTTCTCTGTTCTAAAATGTTGGCAGTAATAATAGTTTTGTTTTGTTTTTAATTTCAAAGAAGCAAATAAATACTCCTGCACTTTTCCTGCTAGATTGAAATACCTTTTTTTTTCTCTTTTAACCACGTGTTTGAAGGATGTGGGGGAAAGCAGAAAGAGTGGCTTGAATAAGTTGGCAATGGAGTGCCTCAGTGTATCAGGTGTTTTCCAGGCATTGTGTAAAACAGTCCTCGCCTTAGTGTGCATAAGGTCTCAAAGAACAGGGTCCAGAAAATCGGTAAGTGGAGACTGGGCATGGAATGAGGCTAGAAGCAAGCACCATTATGGTCCTGGAAAACAGAATTGGAGGATATCTATCATCACCAGGGGCCAATTTAGAGAAAGTGGAACACAATCCAGAAAGCATTTGAGTCCCTCCACTGTCATCAAGTACCTGTGAAGCCCACAGACAGAATATACCTCACCCCCTTTAATAGCCAGACCAAATCTGAAATGGCAGTCTGCTACTGCTGCGAGCAAATTGAGAAACAAAGACATCTCTGTGCCTTCATTCTCCCCTGAGCAAATAGCAAGCAAGCAAACAAGCAAGAGGGATCCTGGGCCTTTTGTTATTAAATCAGTAGTTCAACAACTATACTGTGAACATTGACTGATAGCAAGGAAAAATGGCTCTGTTAAGATGTGGATCAAGAGACTCCCAAACAAAAAAACACTTTTTCCTAAGAAAAAAGAAAACTGGAATATGGCAACTGGTGTTTCTGTTTAGACAGAAGTGATCAGGAACTCCCTTCCTCATCTGATATTGAGCTGCCTGCAGACATGCAAGGTGGTGCTAGGGGCTGAGGTGTGAAACAGAAAGCCTCCTTTAGGCTTTTCAGAGACAGCTCCTGTTCCTGTGGATGCTTTGGACAGTGAGTGGCATTGTTCTGGGAGCTGCAGCTTGCACAGAGTGAATTTATACACAATGTCAAATCCCTCCTGCCCTGACCCTTCCCGACTCCTAGACATCTGTGAGGGAACACCCCTGAGAAGGTAACTGTAAAGAACCGTTTATTTTGCAGTGAAGGGGTAATCTCATAATAACCAGAGAGTTCCTTCAAGTTCCTGGGAGTACCAAGTGAACGTTGCCCAGTGTTGCTGGCTGAAACGCTGCAAACACAAATACAATGGAGGCTCTGAAGAAGGCAGAGCAGCTCAGCACCCACAGCCCGTGTTTATTTTCTCCAGAGATGAAGGGGAGACTGCAGGTCAGCAGGAATTGTGCATTCTGACTGGTATTTATTGACTCAGAAGTCCTTGCTGACAGACAGAAAGACAGGCAGGGAAGGGTTCCATTACAGTGACGTCTTTTCTTTCCCTCTTCACTCCTGAGGTTTTCACTGCTGACACTCTTTACACATAGCTGTGGCTTCTCCAGCTGGTGCTGGGGTGAATGGCAGCTGCCTTTCACCTTGCTGACGCTGAAAGCCTGGGTGCCCCCAGGGAACACAACTGTCAGGCTATCAGTGACATACTGCTGCACATCTATCAGAGGTGTAGCAACAACACAGAGCTTCATGTTCAGCCTTCCCCTTGAGACCTGGGTTAAGCCTGGAGGTCTGGGTCAGATGCTGAAGGTGAACTCTGGGTGGCTACTGGGGGTCAGCATACAGGGTCTAGGTGAAAGAGAAATATATCCCTGTGCTGTGCTCAGCCACATTTCCACTTTCTATTCCCTGATGCAGTCACTACTAATAAGGTCTTTGATTGCCCTACTCTAATATTGTGCTTTAGGAGAGATTTGAGTCCTTTCTGTAAGTGATGGTGAGGCAGATCTACTGTCAGCTGTTCACAGGGATGCCACCATTTTCTAAGCAGCCTCTGTTTGAGCCAGGGGTCATGGCTTCAATACATTTGATTCCTAGTATGGTTCCTCCAGAGGTCTCTTTGGATTTAAGACAATACTGGAGACTTCTATCCATTGCAAGCAGTACAGTCCCTATGCTTTTAGCCACACAGGGCAGCCTTTTTTAATGAGCCCTCACTGGCAATGCAAGATACTGGATCCCTCATCCTTTGTCAGAATGAAGAAGCAAAATGTCCATGTTTAAATACCATGAATTGTTTATCTCGTCCCCACAGTCTCCATTGTTTTTTTAAGGTTAATTCTCTCACTTTGAGTCCAGTACCTTCTTTACTCACTTTGAAAACATACTTGCAGCATGGATAAGCGGATCATACTGATCTCTTGCTTAGTGAAATTTACATTAGGGGTGCTAAGAAGTTGCCAGATGAGGGTGCCCTTTCAGATTCAGTCTTCATGAATATGCCGTCTCTGCGAATACAATGTATATGAATGAGAACCCAAGCATCAGATAATTTAGTCTAGTTCTTGACTGCCAGTGCAAGATTATGTGCAACAGTGCATGTTTTGTTTTAACAGCCTTAAATGATGAGGTATCTTCCACATTTGGATTCTGTCTGTTTTTCTAGTAATTCGATTCATGCAGTGAAGCATGGTTGCAACACTTTCTGTTCTGTGACAGAATGCTTCTTACATCACCTAACATATATGGAATTCTTTTCAGGCTCTACTTCATTAAAACCCGATGCTTAGATCTAATGTACAGGGGCAGATCTAGGCATATTTTCACTTTGAAAATATTTCCTCTCCTTTTCATTAGTGACAGCTGTACAGCTGTCTAAGGACTGTGGAGATTTCACTCTGCATTGCTGGATGTTTACTGTCTTGGTAATCTATTTGTGCAGTGCCACATGCTTTTGTTTCCCCAGTAAAGCTCCTTTAAGTGTAACCTATTTTCCCTAATGTGGCCTTCCCAGTAAATAGGAGTAAAGAGGGTGGGGGGTTCAATCTGTATATGGTGGATGCCAATGATGGGATGGTACTGCAAGGGAAATGCTTTCCTGGCTATGTCTGTTAGCTGCTGAGGATGTCTCGTGTAAAAGGGCTGCAAGAGTGAAGCTCTCTTCAGGAAGGTACACAAAGAGCACCTTCAGGGTGCTTATAAGTGCACATCAACTTATAGTTCTAAGTATAAGAAGGCCAAACCAGCCTCTAAGCATTTTATCATCTAGCCTTGCTAAGCTTTAGGTGTAATGGGACAAAGTATGTTACAAGCATGAAGATATTGGGGACAGTTAACATCACTCTGATGGGCTTCCGTGCCTGAAGAGGGAGTACCTGGACCACCCAATCTTACCTGTGGGCTGACTTACACAACTGGCATGCCTGAAGCTAATTCCTGTTTGAACAAGAGCACATATGTAGAAACAAAGCAAATCTTAATTTAAAAGCAAACCTGATGATTACCACTCTGTTACGAGACTGGCCCACTGTAACTTTCTTTTTCTTATGTTTAATTCACTGTTTTTCTCATCTTTTCCCACAAAGTGCAGTGCTCTTATATCAGTGGCTTTCAACTTGTGATCCACGGATTTCTAAAAATTGGGGGACTGCTTCTGGAGGGTCTAGGAAAGAAAAGCAATTTATACATGCAGTTCTGTAATCTACATATGTGAGATTTCTAAAGATGATACCACATCTGTGTGCCCACTGGGGTAGGCAGGAAAGAGAACATGTTTCTCATGGAAAGAAACAGGGAATTTAAATCCTAAGTTTGTGGCAGTTTTGTAATATTTAGGTTCCTTTAGTTGTTCTCTGTTTTGAGAGGCACGCTGGCTGGTACTTCATGGACTGACTAACCTCTCAGGAGTGTCCTGTATGTGCAGAAAGAGGGGATGCACAGTATAAGGGGTGCTTGCATTACACTGAAATAGGTTCCTCACTACTGAAGTATACTGTACCTGGCCCAGTTTCCTGTGTGAGGACATTTTGGACATTACATCCATGCACAGGGAAGATGGTGACATGAAAGAGTGAAAGTTATATCCTTAACAAGACCAGGCACAGGTGCAAACATGTCCTGTATTTGGAAGTGAAAATTTTTTGATCTTGTGCAAATTACTGCAAATCAGTTATGTTTGATCTCTAATCCAGAGCCTATCTAATCCCTTTGAAAGACACTCTATTGTGTTTTCTTTCTTCTATGCTATCTCTTGGTCAAAGTGCTACTATAGCCTGTTCAGCCACCATGTTAGCCTTTGATCCTAGTTTTGCTCAGCACCTTTAAGCCCCTTTTATTCAGAGCCTGTGATTGCATCTATTTGTGGCAGCTGTATTGTAGAAACAACTTCTTTTGCTGTTCATGCATTCCCTCCAAAATAAGTGACTCCAGGCACAACGGATGTAACAAAAGCTTTCGCGCATCTTTACCTTAACTTTTCCTTGCAAACACCAGTAAAATCTACTTTAGTTACTTCCATTGCTGCAGAAGGAGAAACAGACTTTGCTATTTTGTCTTCTACCAGTGAATCCTCACCAATGAAGGATGCTGACCCATATAGGTTTATGGTCTTACTATTGTGGATCTGTGGCTTAAGCCTAGGAAAAATTAATTTTGGTAATGAGATCACACAGCCAGATTGAAGTGTTTTTGACAGACCTTTGACAGATCTCCTTTTATTTATGTTTCCTTCCCAAAACATCTAGTGATTTCCTGCAAACAGGATAATATCACAATTTTGTAGGCTTATAAGATTAGATACCTTAATGGGTGCTGGATATCTGTAGATACTGGATATTATGTTTGTACAGAATGAAAGTAAGGTACAGTTATACAGAGGAAGCTAATTTAAAATAGCCCTGATGAGATCAAGTTTGTCTTTCAGTGATATCAGAGCACACTAGCTTATATTAACACATTAGTTAAGCAGATTATTTGAATTTAGGTCAACAAATTGAAATGGAACCAGACAATAGCTGTTTTCTCTCTGGCTTGCACATACTTGCACATTCAGGTCCTACTCTGGACAAGCAGAGCTCAGTGCAGTAATACATTTCTTTTTTGCTAGCTTTGCACTTCACCTGACAGATTCTGGAGAACCATTAGTTTCCCATGTTTAACACTGCAAAGATTCTCATTTCAAGAAAGGCCAAACTGTGGCTTGCAAGATAAATGTTTCCTGACATATGGTTAGTGCAGCATGCAGCCCATTTCTTGTCCTCTTCTGAAGGCTCTCAAGGCATGTGTACGGAGAGCAGGTTATACGCTTTGTGAATTGTTCCTGTGGTTAGTGCCACCAGGTCGTTCCTGTAGTCCTCATTTCCAAAGATACATGTAACTGACATGATGCCAGGTGATAGAAATCCAGCTATTGGTCAAATAACAGGTACATATCTGGGAACTTAACAGAAATCCCAAAAAAGTCCCCATAGGAAGCTGTAGGGCCTGCCTCAGCAGAAAGGTGGAAAGCCAGTGGTTTCCCAGGGCGTAATGCACTCCAGCCGTACCTTGTGCCCTCTCCAGCACATTGTCCACGCCTTTGTGCCAGATTCTTCAAGCAAGCAAGATGGCCCAGGTGAGCAGTGCTATGGAAACTCCTTTGTGTCCCGGGGATTTCCAACTCGTTAGTTCTGTCACTCTTTGGATGCAGAGGCCACAGTGAAACACAGCCCTTGTTTTTGTACATTAATCCCCGCACTTCAAAGTGTGCTGGTTCAGCAGAATAAAAAATCAGTAGAAGTTAAAAGATATTTTTCTGAGTAAAGGAAAAAAATCAATCCTCAAGAGATGAATTTGAGTTGATGATTGGAACACGAATAATGAAGATGTAACATTGCAACTTTTCACTTTATTGAACATTAGTGTATTTTGGCAAATGTGAGGATAAGAGAAGAAAATAGTTAATTAAATTGTGTTGTCTAAAATAAGCAAGGGTGCACTCAGCTAATCCTGGGCAGAAACACATTTTTTGTCACTAGCTCTTGAGAATACGTATTTAAATTGGAAACCCCAAAGCTTTTGGGTTCAGGTTTTGCAACATAATTCATAATTATGAATCTGGAATTATGAAATCCGAAGTGGCAAATGGTTGTTGTTGTTGATGTGTTTTTTTAAAGGCTTGACTGCTTCCCCTTTTGTCTAGTTTTGCTTCTGTTTGTATCCTGTGTGTCCTTACTTTGTTTCTGTGTCTCTCACCTGCATCTAACATGCCTGTTATTAGCATGTACTGTTAATACTGTAGACTTAATTTTTAGAGGGTCTATACAAAACCAAAAGCAGCTCCTTTTGTCTTTGACAAAAGCATCTCTGAAAATCAAGCACTAATTTTTTTTCAGTTGGACAACCAAATTCCCTTGTTTAAAATAATGCTTTGCATTTACAAGTTAAATAACTTCCAATCTATGTAGGTTTTAAAATGCTGTGTACACACTATGTTTGCACAGGAATCTGGCAGCCATTTCTAGAGAGCATTAAGCAACAAGATCTTGTAGTGAACAGAATAATTATTTTTTATTTAGAGATTACATAACTCCGACAAAATGGGAACTAGCCCCCATGCTTCACTGTAGACCAGAACTTTCTCTTCCCAGATGGAGGATGACCTTTAATTGTGTCAGTTCCACCCCACATCCTCAGAAAACAGGGGCAGCTGCTTCACACATGAGGGTAAGCAGACGCTGAAGCAGCCATGTTGATCAAACGTAGATCATGACTGAGGTAACCTTACAATAGCTACATGAATTAGAGCCCCATCCATCAGTCAGGTCTGTGCGGGTCTCCAAGAGAAAACCAGTTGATCTTAAATGTTGCAAACTGAATTAGTCCCTGCCTACCTCTGTCCCTTTAGCAGCCACTGTCACAGCAATACTGATGCATCCAGAAAAATTGCCTGTCAGAGTTAACCCATAGGGGATCAAGCAGTGTTTGATGCAAAAATGACACTGCAGTGGAGCTGCTCACTCAGTAGTGGCTGTACGGGAAGACTGGGCAGATGGGGAACTGATGGTGCCCTTGGGCTCAGTCTACTAGAGGAGGAGTTGCCATGTGGACTTCATGCAGCTGGGACTTACAGCAAAGACAGAGAAACTAGAAACCGAGTTAATTCATCAGTACTCCCATACCTGCTTTATCAATAATTGTCCCAGAAGCTCTGACACCACTTATGCTCCCCTATCTCTCACTCCTTTTGTTCCAGCCACTCTCCTAAACATTCAGGTTTTCTGATTCTCTTTTTCTGTTCCTTTAATGTCTTCATGGTGCTGAGGGGGTGGGTAGGCAGGAGGTTCTGGGACCCCTTCTGTGGAGCAGCTGTGATTGCTTCCCCAAGATGTGTGAGAGTTGGGAAAGATAGCCAGGCATGATTTTTTGCTGTATGCTGAAAGGCTTTCTCTGTCAACCTGAAGAAGGACCTGGAAAGTGGTGAAAAGGTATAGAGTTGTCAGCCCTGAAACAAAAGTATTTCCACAGTTGGGAAGTAACTGGGCAATGTCTGCATCCACTGATGAGCTGAGACTATTCTATCACCCACAACGTGCCATAAATCAGCAAGTCCTCTCTGAAATGGGCATTTGGTGTTTGCTCTGCTGTTCCTTAAAGTTCAGGGCTCTTGGTCAGAGAAGTGACTTCAGTGCAGTGGTTGGCATGGAGTCACAGCAGTAAAGACTTTATCATTTCTTTTGACAAAGTTGTCACTGAATGCAGTCACATGCTAAAATACAATTTTAAAATATGAATTCACTTTGGCTATATTTATGTTAACTTTCTGTGAACAGTCAAGCAATTTACTTTTATTGACAAGAAAATCTGTAAAAAGTCAATGTCAAAGATACATATGTGTGCATTTAAGCAAACTAGTTTTAAGTTCTCATGCATAAGCATTCAGTTTTGAAGTGCTTACACATTTCCCCAGCCAAAGGAATGGAAACAATACAATGTGATTTATCTGACCAATCAAACCTAACCCAAACAGCTGCAGTGCAGGCTCTCCTGCTGGCTGCTATTTCCATGCCAGCAGAAGAGGGGAGATGCCTCGGATGATTTTTGTTGTGAGCTGGTCACTCGGCCCTTCTTGCTGATGACTCAGAAGCTAGAAAAAGCACAGCCTGCCTTGAAGAGTCAAATGTGAAAATGTAGGAGCCCACTAAACATGGTGCTCACCGAACAACCGCCTATTGGTGGTATTCACTAAACTGGGCCTTTCATTTCTATATTAAACACGAATATATTGATAGGGAACAATTTGCATACTATGCTGGATATGGCATCTCCCCCCACCACAATTGATTCAAAATCATTAAAAGAACTGTTGACAAGTTCCATGCAACAAGTAGCATATTAGGACAAAATGGTGAAAAATATGCTGACATTTGGTGTCACAGTGTTCTTCTTGTTTAATGTGGGCATGCGTGATGTCATCACTGAAATAACAGCTTCAAGCTATACCTGTGTAACACTCCTGTGTGAATATTCCTGTGAACCATTCAGAAATGAAGTCCAAAGGCCTCATCAAAAAGGAAAAAACACCACCAAGAACCAACATCTAGATCACTGAAAGATATGCCAAAATATCAGCAAAGCTGCTGCCAAACCTGAAGATGTCTAAATTCCTTGCAGAGCTATACCTTTGCCAGCAAAGCTCCTTGTGATCTTGAAGGTCTGCCGCTGAGCAGTTAAATCTTGACTGCATTAGGTATCACAGCATGTAAACTGCAAGATCTGGAGAAGAAAAGCAGTGTGGTGTGAGTAGGATACTGCTGCGCACCCCTCAGGTTCCTGTGATGCAACAGAAATCCATGCCCAGGATCCAGGCAGGTGATGTGTATGCTCATCCCATCGTCTGCTCTGTTGGCGACCCCCACCTGGCAGCACAGATTAGGTCATAGCTCCCTGTCCACACTAGTTGTTGCCATCTCTCTTACTTGTCTTTATCTTCATCCATAGCAGGGAGTGTCTGCTAGGAACTTGGGAGAAAAGGTAGTCTGAGGACAGATCTTTATTTTCAAGGGGTGCATTTCGACTAAGGTGTGGATTTGGAACAAAATGGCAATCAGAATACAATGTTCCTCAAGTCACATACTTAATCAGCTCTGGTAGCACGACCCGCTTGCTGAATTAAGTGCATTTTCAAACAAAGACCTCCCTTTTATAAAAACATTATTTTGAAAATAAAAAAGTGGTGTTGTTTTGTTTTGTGGGTTTTTTCTTTTTTTTCCTCTCTCTTTTTTTCCTCTCCTTTTTAAAACCAGAAATCAAACCCAGATGCTTTTATAAATTTGTGAATACCATGCTTTTTTTGGCTTTTCATTGAACCCCTCCACCCTTTGGCATATTTCAGGCGAAGCCCGAGTGCAGCCCAGTGTGCCCGTTGCAGGGAAACAACCTTTTATGAGGCAAGGGAGTGTCGAAGTTCTTGGGGCTGCTCTGGTGGCCAGCCCAGCTCAGACCCCGCAGTGGGTGCCAGGTGGTGGTGGGTGGGTGGCTGGGTGTGCAAGGGGAGCTTCTGGTGGCCCCGACAAGGGCAGCAGCGGTGGACATCTGCTGCACATGTTTTATTTATTTCTTGTTTGGAACAGCTATGTGAGTGACGCGGTAAATCTCACACATTTTCTCAATCTGTAGCCCAAGCAGGTAGGATTGACAGCTGGAGAAAACTGTATATTCCGAGTGCTAAATAGGTTATCCACTGTCCGTAAGAAAGAAAAGCGGTGGGCTTTACAACTGTGCCTCCTGGCCATGCCCTTGTTTTTGACTTTGCCACTGGCAAGGCTGAATGCCTGACCCCTGCTAACATGCGGTGCCTTTAATAAGGAGAGGGAGGGAAGTAATTTTATACTCAGCGTGTGAGTGATTCATGTTCTCAAAGGGGATAAAAATGTTATTAGAAAATTCTCCTGCCAAATGTGTGGCAAACGAAACCAATTTATTAATGCTGTGAAGCCAATGTGTGAAATTGGGATAAAAGGTGAGGTGCGGTCCCACCACGGTGCTTACTGTGGCAGAATGTGTTGGAAGACAAAGGGCTCTTGTCCTCAGAAAGGGGATGCTGCACTAACAGCAAACAAACGAAATGTTTTCTTCAGCTCAGATGCACTTCAGATTGTCGGGGTGGGAGATGCCGAGTCTGAAAGAGCAGACCTTGATCATGAGCCATTGAACTGCTGCTTGAAACCTGTAAAACATTGTCAGAACACCTTTGAAAATGCTTTTATTATTTCTGTAGTTCAAGTTTTCCTCTTCATTTAGGGTTCTTATTTATTTTATTATGTGTTAAGCAGTTTCAGTGTGCTCTGTGTTGAACAAGGCACAAAACAAAACCAGTACCAGGCCCCAGAGTACTCTTGATTTGGAGCAAAGTACACAACAGTAATGCATGGTTTTGGAGCCAAGGAAGAGGGTCAGACATGGCCCACACTTTTATACTAAAGTATTTTACATGGGATAATGATGAAGGTGACCATATGTTCATGAGGTACCTATAAAGCAGGTGCTGTACTATTGACAAAAGCAAGGTGAAAGAAGTTTATATTGAAGTCACTCCTGAAAGGTCAACAGTTCTCTGCCTGGTGCCCTTAAACTGAAAAAGTCTGTGACTCTTCCTGCATGCCTCTAATTTTTGCTGTCTTTGCCAATGCCGCGTTTGATGCAACTGAACAAGACTGAAACAGCAAGGATGGAGCTGTAAGCAGAATGAGCAAGTTTCAGCCCTGCATGCTTTTACCTCATATGCAAAGAGCAACATCTCCCTGTTTTCAGCACCTGGAAAACATCAGCATCCGGACAAAGAACAGTCAGACAGAGCCTGTCAGGACAGAGGAAATCTGCTGGGGAATTTCTGCCTTTAAAAACTCATCTTCTCCAGAACAGAATGTACTCCTTCGTATCTGACTTCAAACTACCATGTAAGTAGGCATGCTCAGGTCTTCTGGATTCCTTTCTCTTCCTGAACAGCCCCTAAAATCTAGATATTAATAACTCAATTTCTTAGGTGCAGATATCTAGAAATCTGTGCCTTGTTCAATCAGATTTTTATTTCACTGTGCCAATCCTCATCTCTAAGGTGGTTTGCTACATTATTTTACACTCAGAAACAATGCTGAGGATTGTTCTGATCAGCTTCTGGAGAACTATAAGCCAGCCGTTAGCTCACTTAGCCCATCCAAGCCCAATCTTTCTGCTCACCTTTCATTCAAGAAAGCACTTACCGTATTGTCACCAGACTGGGCAGTAGAGCAGAAGAGGCGATGCTTTGAACAATGAAATTAGATGTACTCAAAATATTCCTGAACAAGAAGTGTGGAAACTGTCTGTTGTTCTTTCATGCTAAAGAAGAACACTCAGGAATTTGATGAAAGACAATAAAGAATAAGATTTCGCTGCTATAGTCTAGCACACACAGTGTGAGTAGCTGCGTGTCTTTTTTCATGTACTTCGTGGACCTGACCTCTAAAGAAAGTTAAACAGATTTAACTCTTCTCAAAACTTTGAATTTTTTGTGGTTTTCTTTCTTCTTTTTCTTTTTCTTTTTCTTTTTCTTTTTCCTTTTCTTTTTCTTTTTCTTTTTCTTTTTCCTTTTCTTTTTCTTTTTCTTTTTCTTTTTCTTTTTCTTTTTCTTTTTCTTTTTCTTTTTCTTTTTCTTTTTCTTTTTCTTTTTCTTCTTTTTCTTTTTCTTCTTTTTCTTTTCCTTTTTCTTTTCCTTTTTCTTTTCCTTTTCCTTTTCCTTTTCCTTTTCCTTTTCCTTTTTCTTTTTCTTTTTCTTTTTCTTTTTCTTTTTCTTTTTCTTTTTATTTTTATTTCTTTTTCTTTTGCTTTTTCTTTTTCTTATTTTTCTTCTTATTTTTCCTCTTTTTCTTTCTCTTTCTCTTTCTTTTCCATTATAGCTTCTATTAATGAATCTTGTAGTGGTAAATTGATTTAGATATAGGATTTCTTCAAGCCTCCTTCAGCTACCATGTACCACTTTTCTGCCTGCCATTGAACCAGCAAACTTATTCCACAAGTTCTTAACATTATTTGTATTTTGTCTACAACAGGGATAAATTAATTAGTTTCTGACATAATATTAGCATTTTATTAGCATAAGTCACAGAGCTCAGCCAGAGCTGAGTGATCCAGAATCTGAAATAATTATTTGAGTTAGTGTAAAGTATCCACAGCCATCTGTCAGGCGAATGTCTCCATCTAGCTCTGTTTATGGCTGGAGTCAAAAGGTGAAGTTTGCAGAATCAGTAGCTCAGTCCTTGTGCTCCATATCATAAGATTACAACATTCAGCTTTCTTGCCATTATCATAAGTCCTTTGAAGAGTGAGATAACCGCAGCTGATGGTCAGGACATAGTATGCTGAAGTAGAGTCCAAGGTCTCTAACATATAAAAACCAGAAATAAACAAAACCTACCACTGACAGGAAAAAAGAAAAAAAAAGAGAAAGAAGGGAGGGAGGGAGGGAGGGAGGGAGGGAGGGAGGAAGGAAGGAAGGAAGGAAGGAAGGAAGGAAGGAAGGAAGGAAGGAAGGAAGGCAGGCAGGCAGTAAAGATTCAAACTCCATATATGCCTCAGAGTTCCCAGCTGCATGAGAGGATCCCATGTAATACTCTTAATCTAAGCCTCACAGTATTTTTACCTTCACAAGCTGGTCATTGTTGTTGCAAGTTCCTGGTTCCTGTGTCTCTTTACTTCGTGGGTGAGCTTTTATATACTCTACATTTTAAGAACTGCTTTGAAACTCAAAGCTTAATTCCAGCATTTGTCCACCAGTGTACGGAAGTGACCTCAGAAATATCCAGCTGTGGGCTCACTCAGTTGTTACAGCCAAGGAAAAATCCTAAGCATTTATTGCACTTTGAAATACATTCAAGTATAGACTTACTTGGAGTGTGGATGTACTTCATATTTTCTGTCTCGTCAGCTGTTTCTATATATTCTTTGGGCCCTTCAACAATATCAAGAACCCAGTACATTCAATCCATGGACATCCTTAAAAGGGTCTTCAGAGCAGGTAGAATCTGTTGACAACCTAGGCAAAGGATATCTGTGCCTAGATTAAGGCAAGATGGACACCTGGAACTGCATCTCAGAAGATGAAGTCAGAGATGAATAGGCTGTTCAAACCATTCTCCAACAATCTGCTAACCATATTCCCATCATTTTTTTTCTTCTCTCTCACTAACATGAAACTATCACTACAATCCACTCAGCCATCAAGAAAGCCAGGAAATTGTCCCTGTTGGTAGAGGAAGAGAAGTCTTCTCCATGGGGTCCCTGGAGAACATTGTGTTGCATTTCATGAGATCTAAGAGTTTACAGTCTAGTACTAATTCTGGAAATGCATTCCTTGAATAGAGGCTATTATTTTCTCCGTTCTAATTGGCTAATCTCCTTCTAAAGCCTATCATGGGTCAGTGATTACAGAAGAATGTAGTCTGAAGAGCAGTTAACACAACAGAAGACAACTCCTTGGATTGTGACATTAAGGGAACATGGTTGGCATCTTGTGGTAGTTTAACTTTGCCATCTAATAATGACACCAAATAGCTGAGGCTCTTCCTCTAATTGGCCTGCTTCCTGAAAGGATTCTCTGGGGTCAGTGAGGAGCTAAACTCAATTTACCATCTCCCTATCATCAGAGAAGTATTGGTAAGGGCAGTCTTCAACAGCTAGTGATTGTTATGTTGGCTATCTGTAGTCAAATTATAAGCAAACTGACATCACAATCTTCCATCTTCCCCTTCGACAGCCCACATGTCCTTACAAACCTTGCTTCCTCAGGAAGTGTTTTATGTTTACTCTCTGACCAGCAAACTCACCCAACATTCGTATATGCCAGTTTGATAATTTGTATATTGCAAGGAAAATTAACAAAGTGTTGGAAAGAACAATTAACCAGTTTCTGATGTCACCTGCACTGGTGTGTCAAATCTCTGGAGCTCTGCTGAAGGCACTGGAATTACTCTACATTTCCACCGGTATGAGCAGATCAAAAGATAGCCTTATTTGTGCTGTAACTTACATTTTTTAGGGAAGCATAAGAATTTCCATTTTGTTATACAATGCTTAATTGGGAGCTGTTTATTATTATACCATTATTATCATATGACCTAAGTGTTAGTAGGCAGAAACATCTCTCAATGTAATTTTATATTTCCTGGAATGCCAGATCCTTGGACATCTCAGACACAGTGCTTTAGCCTGTAGCAGTGCAGATGTGACTGAGCTGTAACAACCTCATGGTACTGCTTTATATATATATAAACTGTGATTTATAGCTGTGTAGCATGTAATTTGCATTTGTTGTTGTTTGCAGCTATATGACAGCAGTGCTCTTGACAGTGTGCCAAAACTGTATTTGGTCTTGAATGTTAACATTTTCACAACAGGACTGTGTGATTTTGGCTGGGGCTAATTTGCATTCATATGTATATGCATATGTATATGCATTCATATACATACCCTCTGTGCCTGCTCCACTATTCTGCAAATCCATTTGATGTGGATCTTAGAATCATAGAATAGTGTGGGTTGGAAGGGACCCTTAAAGGTCATCTAGTCCAACCCCCTGCAATGAGCAGGGACGTCTTCAACTAGATCAGGTTGCTCAGAGCCCCGTCCAGCCTGGCCTGGAATGTCTCCAGGGATGGGGCATCTACCACCTCTCTGGGCAACCTGGGCCAGTGTTTCACCATCTCCATTGTAAAACATTTCTTCCTCATATCTAGCCTGAATCTCCCCTGCTTTAGTTTAAAATCATTACCTCTTGTCTTATCACAACAGGCCCTGCTAAACAGTCTGCCCCCAGCTTTCTTATAGGCCCCTTTTAAGTAGTGAAAAGCCACAATGAGGTCTCCCCAGAGCATTCTCCAGGCTCCAACTCTCTCAGCCTGTCCTCATAGGAGAGGTGTTCCAGCCCTCTGATCATTTTTGTGGCCTCCTCTGGCCCCTCTCCAACAGGTCCAAGTCTTTCCTGTACTGAGGGCTCCAGAGCTGGACACAGGACTACAGGTGGGGTCTCACCAGAGCAGAGCAGAGGGGCAGAATCACCTCCCTCGACATGCTGATCACACTGCTTTTGATGCAGCCTGAGATGCAATTGGCTTTCTGGGCTGTGAGCACACATTGCTGGCCTATATCTAGTTTTACATCCACCAGTACTCCCAAGTCCTTCTCTGCAGGGCTGCTCTCAATCCCTTCATCCCCCAACCTGTATTGTTGCCCCATCCTGGGTGCAGGACCTTGCACTTGGTCTTGTAGAACTTCATAAGGTTCACATGGGCCCACTTCTGGAGCTTGTAAAAAAAACCCAACAAACCAGAGCCCATGTGCTGTGGCGACGCCATGACTTGGATCTTGTGCAAGCAGCACAATTCCTCTGCTTAGAGAATTCAGCAGAAGGAAGTGGTGGGCCATAGGCTGGCACTTTCTGTTGAAATATGCTTGCAGCCTATATGACGTTCAGTGCTTCAGCTGGTAGGAGTGTTTATTACATGGACTGCTTTCTGCGTGGAGCAGTAACTCTGCACTCCTTTGCACATAATTTTCGTAAACTCAAATAAAGACATTTTCTTTCATCACAAATCATAATGCTTACCTGTAAAAAAAATAGTATTTGTATCTCACCTACTGGATGTTTTGAAGTATGGAGACTTTTTTTGTATACTGTCTCAGCAAGAGTGGTTTGCCCTGCAAGGAAAGATAAGGTGGTAGCTGAGGGTGACAGCAAGGCAGACATGGGCTGAGATGTCGCCGACAAGGCTGTGCAGTCCCACAGCACCCAAGCATGGTGACCAGGGCAGGTCCAGTGGAGGTAACAGGGCTCAACCAAGAATCCAGTGACTGCCACACAAGCCCGTAGTGGCAGGGCAGGTGCAAAGTCAAGGCAGGAGGTCAAGTCAGTGAGTCAGGCTCCAGATTAATATCGTACAAGGCCAGACACATTCAGGGACCAAGGGCAGGCCTCAGTGTAGTTCCTGATCAAAGGTGGGAGGTGCCTGACAAGGCATCTTACAACTCTTTCCATGGCATCTGATCCAAGTTATACAGCTATGCCATTCCAGAGCTTGTCTTGATCCAGGTGGCCAAGCCCCTTGGATGAGGAGAGAAGAGGTTGAAGAACATGTTGATGCACTCAGGGCAGGCTCTGGTACATATTGAGACACTTTAATTCACACATTTATTCAGCAATTGTGGATACCTCATGGATTCATGTTCTTATCTAGTCTCTTCATATCTGAGAGACAGCAAAGTTACCTCCTTCTCCTTCATTTACCTCAGGAAAGCTTTTCTTCGTTATAATATTTCAGAAAGCTTGAAAATAACAGGTGGCCTTCTTGCTGTCTTGTGGTCTCCTTGTGCAACTCTACCTGTCTAGTGCCCCTGCTTAAGGGGGAAGATTCATCTTTTATCACAGTCACCACTCTAAGGAATAATAAAACTCAGAAGCCACTGTCATGAACTAGTATTTGAAATAGGTTTTCTGTACCAAATAGCTATTCAGGTTGTTCATTTTCACATAATTTGCTTTTTATATTCAGTTTCTTAGTGCAATCTTCTCTGTGGTCAGGGGCTCACAGGGACCTTCACAGTTCTGGTGCTTTCAGTATGTGAAGAAATATTGCTTTGGTCAACACAGTGTCTACACACAATGAAGATACAGATTTTTATGCATGTCCAGTATCATATGGGGCATGGTGAGTTTTAGTACATCCACTCCCAGAAGGCCAGACCCTTCTGCCTTTGAAAGACTTTCTGGAAGTACAGAATATTTTTCCTTATGTAGTCAAAATGATACAGCTTTGTTTAAAGTCTGTTCTGGGCTCTTCATGTGTATGGAAAACGTTCATCAGACTTTCTGATAGTTCTAGGCTTCAGGTTCCCAAAACAAAGCCATCTCAGGCAAGAAGGACTAGGCAGCATTTGAAGTAGTTGTCTGGAACAGAGGTAAGACAGGAAAATGGGGCAGATTTGATAACTGTTCCCTAGTCTTTCATTTAAATTGTAATTAATGCATTTACCCAAACACAAAGCAACTTTGAATGGAAGACAGTCAATATTTTCTGTGTGTGTGTGTATTTTGGAAAGAGGATGTATAACTTTGCACACAAGACAAAAAATAAGCTGTTTGCATAAATTCAGACGACAAACTAGCTAGGATTGTCCATTCTTCCAGAACAGCAAGCCTGCTACTTTGAACTGCCTCTGTCTCCGTGTGAGGCAGTGGGAGACGTGACTCCTCAGGAAGCTGGTTGTAAGCAGGGGTCTTGCCTGCCCTCCTCTGTCGGGGAGAGAAGGCTATAAGCATTCAACACAGAATGAGACACTAATGTGGAGTGGGAGTTTAGAGTATGTTTTCTGAAACTCTTTCTTACCCCATCCCACAAATTGTCTTATATTTAGGGGATTCTGAAAGTTTTGTTTGTTTGGTTTAATTATTTTTTTTAAATTAATAAAGTTTTGAAGAAGACCTGCAAAAGTGCAAAGTGAATTTAAGATACATCTTCCTGATTTTGTAGACTGTCTGTAATAATAAGGCATACATTATGGATGCTCTGTTCATGTTGGTGGGATGCACTAGAGTCCAGTAATAATATTTAAGTATTACAGTGTTTATCACCACAAAAAATGAATGTCCTGACCAAGCTACACTGACATTTCCCATCACCTAGACTGAGAGTTTCTGGTTGAGAGATGAAAGTCAAGGTGGGAGATGTAGTAAATATGTGCTGTTATGATGAAGAGTCTTTCAACAGTACGTGTAGTGGCAGTTGGATTAATTTACCTAAAATTTGGGAAGCACATCTTTAAGGAGTTTTCTTCTTAGTAGCTGAGTATTGCCAGAGGGCAGTGATGGCCCACTGCTCCCTCAGGGACAGGGACCAGAGAGCTGAGGATAATAACATGCCTGGCAGGGCAATGGCTTTACCAGGCAAGTTCTAGTTCCACTATACCCAAATGAGGTGAACAGATCAGGACCAGGTTCAGCCGGGAGTCCAGATCATCAGGCAAGCTTGTGATGATGAAGCAAGTACAAGGTCAAGCCAGGAAGTCAATCCACAGGTCAAGGCTGGGTCTAGTAGGGGTAAGCAGGGTCAGAGAGAGTACAGTGATCATGGGGAGGGTCTGTAGTGACAAGACAGGTCCATGGTTAATGTCCAAATCAGTGGGGTTCAGGATCAGACACAGGCAGGGCTGTGGCTGACCTAGAGACCAGTAGTCCTACAACAAAGGTCAAGCGAGGGCTGAAGTTATCGCAGGCTGAGCTTGCAGGGAGCTCCTGGGTCTGTGGGCAGCATGTGTGGGAGAGGTCCAGAGGTAATGCTGGTCAGGGCAGTTGAAGCCTATTAGTGCAGTCAGGGCCCTGACAGCTACTAAACTGAAAATACTGTAGGAATAGTTAGAAATTTGGCTCATTGTCTGGATGATTTTTTTTTTCTCTCCAAGTACCTTTCCTGCGTGCTTCAATTCAACTTGAACTAGACCATGTGAAAAAAAAAACATTTTCTATCAGGAAATAGACTTTTCTATCTAAATTGATTACTGTCTAGAGCCAATGAGAGGCTTCACCTTCCCTTGTAGGCACTCACAGATGAGTTTTGCCTGCAGGATTATACTCGTTTCCAGTGAACATGGGTAGTGTGTGTTCATGGAGTTTTTTTTCTTATGTTACTGGCCTCATTTTGTGTCAAACGGAGTCAGGAGCATGACCTCTCCTCTCCTCTCCTCTCCTCTCCTCTCCTCTCCTCTCCTCTCCTCTCCTCTCCTCTCCTCTCCTCTCCTCTCCTCTCCTCTCCTCTCCTCATCTCGCCCCTAGGCTCTCCAGGAAACAGATGCCCACTTTGGGGCAGTATTAGGTTAGATTAAAAGAAACACTTAGCTGAGAGCAAGTCTCCAAAAGAGGCTTGTTCTGCAAACAAGAGAAACGTATCTTCATCTACTCCACAAGACCTGTAGACTAAGTGATTCAACTGCATTGTGGGAAACTCTGCTTTAAGTCCACGCATTGCATCATCCACACTTGCAGTCTTTAACTCATACATTCCCAGTGAGAACTCAGGCCAGAGAGCTGTGGGGTGTTCTCTGGAAATGCAACGGTTCATGTGGCAAATGCTGCTTTCTATGATTATTTGGAGCAGGGACTTGAACCTTGGTTTCACCTGCACCAGATAAGTGTCATATCTACTAATCTGCAGAACCAGTCACTTGGTATGAATTTGAGCCACTTTGACTCCCATTTTGGCCCACCAAATGTCTGAGTTTTTATTTGAAGTGGAATCCTATCAACAGAGGAAGTAAAAAGGGAGATGTTGTCTCTTCATTTCCTTCTTTCAAAATCAGAACAAAATCTCTTAATTTATTTTTAGAATAGCAGTAGTGAAGATAGTGCAATTCTCTTGTCTCATAGCTAAAGTGGCTTCAACAGTTGGTCAAAAATGTTGTTAGATTTTAGTTAAAAAGGCTTTAAGTGTATGCAGCATAGTTTTCATACAACCAGCAGCATGGCTTTTTGAAAGAAGTTCAAGCAATTGGGCTTTACACTGGTAAAACAAATTCATGGTTCTGGTCAGGAAAATGTGTCTGCAGCAAAGAGTCATTTGCACCGTTAGATCAATATAATGACAACTTTTAGTGATTGAGATCTCTTCTATCACTGGACTATATGGTGTTGGAGCTGATTCTCCACAACTGAGTGGAAGGAAAGAATGCAAGATAATAGGAATAACATATGTTGCTGTCTTGATAGGATGCTGAGCATTGTAAATCAGTGTGAACTTCAGCCAGAAACAGTCTTCAGCCCCTGCTGAGAGTGTCAGCAACATAGAGTTCCCCCAG
This sequence comes from Patagioenas fasciata, assembly GCF_037038585.1. Lineage (NCBI taxonomy): Eukaryota > Metazoa > Chordata > Aves > Columbiformes > Columbidae > Patagioenas > Patagioenas fasciata. The sequence continues at coordinate 127,713,200 of NC_092520.1, forward strand.
TTTATGTCCCTTTGCACAAAACTTGTGCAAATTTGAGCCTCTCCTCTCTAGTCCAATAAATTCTGAAACAGAGATATCTTGATTCTCCATTCCTGGAACTGCTGATTTCAGTCTCTGGGGATATGGCATTTTCTTTTCTGTATAACTTCCCCTTAAAATGTCTCTAGTTGAATGAAATAAAATTGTTTTTCTATAGTGTCTTGGCAGAAATAATAGAACATCAATCACAGAATCCAAATATTTTCAGACAGTGCCTACAAGCCTTTTCAGATATGCTGAGGATGGACAGTCAAATGTGATGCAGGCCTTAACATCAGCTAGTGACACATTGTCTTCAGATGAATTGCATCACCTTACACTAAGGTTAAGTAGAGTATTTGGAGGGCAGTTTCTTTATGCTTTGCTCCTGTTTTGACAGACCATGCCCCTATGTGGTGAGCTCTTTCAGTGAAATTCCACAGTCCCCAGCTGGAATGTCAATAGAAGTGGAAATCCTTAGGTGGTGAAAAGTGTTTTATCTGTAGTTGGCAAAAAGTCAGTTGAATAAACATAATTTACATGACAAACAACATATAGTCAATGAATAGCATGACTGAGTGGAAGGTGATCAAATTGTTTTTCTCTGCATGTAGCTGAGCACTCAAGTAGGATTCTGTACCTAGGAATAACGCACACTGGGATCTCTCCTAGACTACTCCTTACCTGTTAGGTTTCTTCCTTTTAGGTTCGTGTCTAATTTATCTCTCAGAATGTAAATGGTGCAGCCTGCAGAGTTCTTGTTGAGCTGTCACACAAATAATGTTTCTTGGACAGCTGGAAATGTAGCTTAAATGTATGATCTGAAGAGCAACTGGCTGTATCTGTTAGATCCCACAGTTGGTGCCATGCTGTAGGGGCGAGTTGTCAAAGTGCTCTTATTGTGAAGTTTTGCATGAGGCTGACACAGCATACTCCTACCCTGCTGGAATAAAGTAATTTTTTTCACCTGTTTGGAGTTATTGGAATGCTCTACACTAGTATGACAAAGAGAGTAGGTAACCCTGGTGTGATGAAGTCTATCAGTTGGGAAGCAGTAATTCAGAAAGGACAGTTCATCTTGTGGTGAATGATTGAATATGACCTTTTGGTGCAGTGCTATGGCTGAGTGAGCCCAGTGAGTGATGGCTGGGTAATCACTGGGTGTATAAACAGACAACACTGAATAAAGAGATCATATTTCTTCTGCAAACAGCGCTGGTGATATGTATCTGGCACTAAATGTGTGCCCAGTTCTGCTGTCTACACTTCAAAAAGGTGATGAAAAAATGACGAGGGTTTACAAACAATTACAGATATGATCGCAAAGGGAGTCTTCATAATGAGACAGCAACTCAAGTAGAAGTTAGAAGAAAGCTCAGCGATGGTCTGTAGATAACTATATGGACAGGACATTTTGATCAAACAGCTCAGGCAAAGGCAGAAATGACCCAGAGATTCCAAATTGACATATTGTGAGACAGACAAACTCACACTGAAAATCAAGTTTAGACACTTATGATGAGATGAAAGAGCTGCTGGAAAAAAAAACACCTCAGCAAATGCAGTGTATTCCTCTTTATCTGAAGTGTCTAAGTAAATTTACATTATGGCTGGCTGCTTGCCTGTGAGATGTCCTCCACCTGAGTAAGTTTTTGGGATATATAGAGTTCTGTGCCTTGTATTGTGCTGGAAGTCAAGATAACCTCCCAGTTTTCTCCTTTAGCCATAAAAACCATGTGCCTACCTGTTCATCTGCTTCTTTGGCATGTGGGATTGCTTATTCTCCTTTGTGGTGGGCTTTGAGCACAATACCAAAAACTGAGATGGTTTTCTACTCAGACTCTATAGAAAGAGTGAATTAAAGTCACTGGGATCATCTTTCAAACTCTCATCATAAACAAAGAAGTTTGCCTATACTTATTTCAGTTTTATTCTTGTATGAAAATGTCACATTTGGCAAATAACTGGGATCTTGCTGCTGGTGGTTCTTGTGTCTTCACCTCACTCTTCAGTTTCTTCGGGCCAACTGCAGCTGTTGTGTTGGTGCTGAGTGGTTAGAAAAATAATGATCTGGAAGTCAGCAGCATATTGTGTGTGAGCAATGGATTTATTACCAAGAGTATGTACAAAATAAATTACTGCCATGATCTGTTTAGAAATCCTTGCTTTCCTTGGCTATGACGTCTTTTTAGACAGCTCGGCCATTGTTGGGTGGCTGGAGCTCCAGTATGGACTGGGGGCACCTGGGTGGGAGACTGTGACTTGGCATGTGACAGCAGAAGGGTGAGAGGAGGAATCAGAAGGGGCTGGCTGGAAGGCTGAGGATAGATTTTATTCTGTTGTGGGGCGAAGGTTATTTTTCTGAGACAGGCAGCTGTGAACAGCTGGATGAGGAGAGTAGGACGATGATGAGAAAGAAACAGGACAGAGACACACAGCACGATGGGTTAAAAGGACCAAATTGGAAGGAAAAGGAAGAGTCTTTACACCTTTCCAGGCTCTGGGTCAAAAACAGAGAAGTATTAATTCCTTTTTATTCACTTACCTGTGAATAATACTTTGAGAGGACTTCATCTCTATACACAGGATTAAGCAAGTTGACAACCTAGTACTGCTGTCAGGTATTTGATAACACAACTTAGAGCTGTGTTGGTTGAAAAAATCTCTTATCTAGCTGGTGAGGCAAACACATGCCACTAGTGTGCCATATTTTTATTTGTTCTAATTTTTCAGTGTGAAGGTGAAACTTTCAAAGAAAAAGTGTCATATGGTTGTATAATTAAAGGTAGAACCGTAGTGTGCATCCACTGGAGAGCCAACTTAATGTAGGCAGCATAAAAACCAGACACACAAGTTTACTTCTGACTTCAGATTATCTGTCATTGAAATGGCTACTAGTGTTTTTATAACTTCATGTTTCTGCTTGTCATTCAGCCCAGCAGGGAACCTTAGTCTCTAATTTCGTAGGCAGTGACTGCTTTTTGCAAGACTTGTGCCCGAGCACACTGGTGTTGCAGCTCAGCCTCTGCTGAAAGCCTCAGTCTGCCTTCATTTTCACCTACCCTTATAGTTCTCTGTGTATGGCTTCCCTCAGTCCCAGCTGTCCAAACCAGCACATGCTGAATTCTGCTGCCCATCTGTTCGTCTACACAGAGAAGCGTGACCACATCCCCACAGCCTCAACCAATTTCATTCACTTCCTGCTGTCTTTGGATTCCAGATAGAGCTTTTTTTTAAAGAAACCTCCCCTTAGTCTGTCCACTTACCGATGTTAATGTGTGTGCTTTCATTTAGAAGGAGGCTTTATCATAATTACACTGTATTGGCTATATTGCCCTTCTAAAAATGACTGTGTAAGTAAGTTTATGACTTGAGACTATGGGAAGGCCATGCATTTCTTTGTGTCTGTTCCCATTATGCATTCAATCCCGGGTGTCTCCACATTTCAGCCAACACCTGGTTTCACCAGGAAGTGCATTTATCCATTGCTATGTTAGCAGTAGCATCAAAAGCCCCAGTCATCAATATGACCCTGTTATGCTTGATGTTATATGAACACATGAAAATGCAGCCTCTTCCGCAAATGGCTTACAATGTGCTAGCACCATGCAACTCATATCCTTGCAGCAAGCAGTTTTCTTCTCATTTTATTCCCTGGTATGGATGCCTGTAAAATGAACATCATATGGAGGCAATGGATTGTTCTACCTAGGCCACCAAGCATGTGTTTGTTGCTAATAACTTTGTTTCACTATTCAAGCATGGCCAGGCAAAATGAACGGTCTGGATTCAGAAGCCTTTGTATCCCAGCTCCACTCTTCCCACACATTATTCTATAACATAAGTCCCTGATCTATGGACGCTTGTTTTATAGCCCTATGTAAAGTACCATGTGTTTTACAGAACAGAACAATAGTGACAGCCACATTTTCAGTCAGTGTGGTTTGGGATTTGGATGTCTTTGCTTTCTCTCTCCCTCTCTTCTCTTTAGGTCATTTATTGTTTTCAGAACTTGCACATCTCAGCAACCAGCAAGTTATGTGTGACTGGTGTCTGCTTTACCTGGGAGCTCCTTGACTCCTCTGCCAAGAGTTTGTCACAAATTGAAGATACACAGCTTTAGAAAAGATAATCCCAACAAAGTGGTAAAATTTAGCTTCTTTCCTGCAGACATGACATCCAAGCAATAAGTAAACCCACCAGAATACCTGTCTGGCAGTGTACATGGCCATTGTGCTGGTCTGTAAGCCAAAGCACTTCAAGTGATGACCACTGAAAGCAAGACACCATTGCCTGGGAAACCAAATAAATAGAAGCACACAGCCATCCATCACTGCCATCTGGAAAAGATTGGGTTGAACGTCTTCCTGTCAGGATCTGCTACAGTATTTATTTGTATAGCTGAGCTTTGACTTTGGGGATTTCAGCAAAATATTCCTGTCAGCGATGATTCAAAGAGAAGATTTGGATCTGATTGTCAGGCTAGTGTTAATTCCTCTGTTCAATTTTGCGAAATTACGGTTGTAACTAATAGTTGCATTTCTTTTTTCACATGTAGGGACTTCACATGTATGGAAGCAACATATAAGAAATGATCTCATTTTGACACTATGTACACATGTTACCAAAGCACTGTGAATGATCAGGAGTTGGTGACATGTACAGGTGTAAATGATTCATGATGGATGAGTTTTCTCCTCCAGTGTATGTCTAAAACTGATAATAAGCACAAGTTTTTGCTTAACAAAAATAGTCGTAACATCAGAAGATAACAAAAGCTGAAAAATGGTGTGATTTTAAACATTAAAAATAGGAACATCTGAATGTACTTATGTATGAGGAGCTTGTGAAATAGATAAGTAGTTCTGAGAAAAAGGCTGTGCTAATGGACACATATTACAATGCAGTAAACAAACCTTGAAATTCAATAAAACAGTACTTGTAAACTGGAAGGACAGCATGAGTTGTACAAGCTATACAGAACAGAAGACCGTAAAGAGGCAATTTTAGCTGGCCACTAGTCAGCTATGAAAAGTGTGCCGATTCATTTTTTTTTAAGTGAGGACACAAAAAAACCAGAACAAACAAATGTAAATGTGTGTTGCTGCTAACTACCAAGGCAGAAGAAAATAAGAACAAAATGTTCTCAAACCAGCGAATGCCACAAAATGCCAAGTTCAGGGAGGAGCGTAAGCTTGATTCTGCCGACAGAGGACATAGAGCAAATTACTGAATTCGTGACTGTATTTAAGAAGTAGAAGAAAGAAAAGAAAAAAGGTAAGACAAAAATAGGGATGATAAAAAAAGATTAGGAAATTGTAATAACAGCACAAAGAGCTAGCATTCCTTCCTGAAAAAAACCTTTTCAGAGAACAAAAAGCAGGCAGCATATGTAATGAGGGGCTATTCTGAGACAGGAGGTTTGAAACACAACTGATCCACAAATGAAAATGTTGGGATAGAAAGTGTCAAAGCAAGAGTTACCCAAGGCTCAAAGGGAGAGGAGAAGAGCAGCAAATGAAGAAGAGTGAGTTAATGCTTAGCCTAAATTCTTTGAAAGATGTTTTTCACAGGGAAAGGAAGGAAGGAGGAAGGGCAAACCATTCAGGGAGCATGAATTGTTGAACTAGATCTCAGAGAGTCTAGCCCTTGGAAGGACGGCTGCCCAGCAATATAGATGATTTCAAAGAATAGGTAGCTTTTAATATTATTTTTTATACCTTGCATTATCAGTGCCATTTTCTAGAAAGGAAAATGGAAATGAAATGTGCTTATTCTGTGGGAGGAAAGGCAGAGATTTAATTAACACATTCAGAGAACCTCTAATAGTCCTGAACAGTCACACACTCTTAGTCTGCAAAGCTGAAGTGAACGTACCTGTAAGAGCCACTACTAAGGGAAAACTCATGCTGTAGAAGACCTTGGTCTTGCCAAAACCAAGTGCTGTTGATTTGCAGGAAATTTATTTATAATAACTTTGGTCCAGAGAAAACCTCAGAGTATGTGCAGACAACGATCTTCCTTACCTATCAGCTCTTTGCTAAAATTGTCATTCTTTCCAGTTGAGTGACAATGTGTGCTGCCAAATGGTTTGCAAAAGCAATAATACATAGATGAAGAAATAAATGAAGTGATGAACAAAGATCAATTTAGATTATTTCAGGTTTCAAATTATATGGTGTATAGTTTCTTTATTATTTTACAGGCAGCGTTATGAAACTGTTAGACTTGAAAGCAATGACATGAGAGCAGAAGATGAAATTTTCCCAGTAACTGTCTTGCTTTCCAGTGGAGATGGGACCTTGGCCTTCTGTGAATCAAATGTAGAAACTCCCATCTTCATTGAAGCTTAAAACAACAACAGCAACAAATGAAGGCAAACAGGAAAATAGAAAATGAGGAGAAGAAATAAAACTAAAAATTCCCTCAGCTGTTGGACTTCGGCTTTATGTTGTTGGGCTAATGACTCTGGGACTTTTATATATCATGGCAGTTACTACTAATGTTTAGCTATTTAGATGGACAGATGTTGTAGAGATGCTTAAAAAAAAATCACACCTGCTTTCTATATCCAGTGTCTTGCTTACTGGGAGCACACACTCTAGAGATGTCAAACAGCATTGCTTCTGCATTCCTTGAAATACTCCATCAGAGGAGGCAGTAGTTTTATTTTCTGCTTAGCTCTCTAGAGAAATCACGATGCACAGTTATAATTTGGTGGTTGTATTGTTAGCGTATCCCTAATAACTTCAGCTTGCCTCTCTTCCTGGGCAATGATGCCTTCTTTGTCTGCGTTACTGGCACGTAGTAGCTAGCTCACAGTGTCCTGCCAACAAGTCTTCTGAGTGCAGATGTTTTTTTATTTTTGTTACCTTATTTTCTGTCTTAAAACTTGGAAAAGAGGATCACTGGTGTTTTTATAAAATCAGACTGAACTTCCACTATGCCTTTTCACCTCACTTTGTGCTCCTAATTCATACTATTTATGTGTGTGTCTTGTGGTAGATAATGTTTTGATTTACTTGTTTTGCAGAAGGGACTGTGTATCTCATCCTTTGACCACAAAGATAGCGTATTTATATCTTAAGAGGGTCAAATGTGAAGGCCAAAAACATAGAAATACATTAAACCCATTACAATTTGTTATTTCTAAGTATATTTCATGACTTTTGAGTCTAATAATTTTCTTGCATTGGAGTCGTGGTTTTTGAACTCTATGAATGTCAATGCTTTACACTGAAGCTAAAGGGGAATTTTTGCTGTTGGTGTCCAAAGAAGCAAAACTGCACTCTTATGTAGGGCTCATATCAGTTGACTTAATCTCTGTTAGAAACTCCATTTTATTTTGTTTATATAAGCTGCCTCAAAACATGCTGTATGCACTGGTCTGATGAGTGATGGATTTATGTCATTACAGAAGAGAGATACACAGGAAGTCTCTCATGAAAAGAAAGAAAGAAAAAAAATAAAGAAAAAAAGAAAAGAAAAAAGAAAATTGCCTGCTTGAACAGAGGCTGGATTTTGCTTTGAAGAAGCCACAAAGAATTTGAGCACATATGAAGAATGTCTTATGAAAGTTTTTAGAACCCAAGACACACTTCACCCCATTTGGCACATTAGCCACAGTGCATCAAGCACCTTCAGTTTATGACTCTGACAACTCTCAAGTACCTTCTGTTCAATTGTCTCCCTCAGCCTGGGCAGTCATCATTATTTTGGGACATCTTTAAGTGGAGGAAGATGAGATGAGGAAGGCAGAAGGACAAAACTATTACAGCTTATATTATGCTACTGACAATTATTTTAAAGTGATGGAAAATGAGAGAGGAAGCAGGAGGCTGAGTGAAAGCAAATGCAGAGCCCATCATCAAATAAAGGAGCAAGATTGATGCTAGTGAATGCTGTTGCTGTCTCGGATGGCATGCAGGCTACCAGCTGGACTGTTAGCTGTGATGTAAATACTTCAGGTTTTTTTTAAATATTCATGGTAACTTCTCGAAAACATTTTTCTCATTTCTTGAATCACACTCTATGAACTCTAAAGTCACAGTAATGTGCTCCTAGGACAGGCATTGTTTATAGTCAGAAGTAGGGCTGGTAGATATTTTTTGCTTGAAAACAATTTTTTAAATGAAAAATAGTCTCTTTGGTGAAGCCCTCTGTATTTAATGAAAAACAGAAAGCAAATATGTTCTTTGACTCCAAGTTAAAAGTAAATAACATCCCAAGACAGTTTGAGCTCCATGTGAAGGGGAAAATCAAAGAGTGGGAAAGTGCACACACTCCCTAGAGCTTCTTTCATTCAGAACCTGTAATTTCCTCTATAGGGGTGCTTGAATACAGAGGAAAATAACAGTTACAGGAGGAAGACTACAGCTGTTGAATGTCTCATCAGAGAACATCAGCTAAGGGCTGAGCCTAGTGTCTTCAGACCCAGAGTATACAGCCTACTTGTTTGAAAGACTTACCCATGACATGATACCTTCTAGGTACTTTTCATTGTAGTGTTATTCATAGTCTTCCAGTGATTATGGAATATTTATGATCTGATGTGTGTTTCCAAACACAGTGAATTGTGGCCGGGCATTTTTCAGTCTAAACATAATTACCTTCAGGTTGTCATCATTTCTGGATGTATTTAGTCTCTATTTAGAGCTAGTATTAAGCTGGATTCCTCTCTATCCTTTAAGTACTTGTGTAGTAAATAGTTTTGAAGTCCTATGTCATTGAACATCTCTGTGCTTAAACATATGTGAACTCTCAAGGACTAAATTTAAACCCCAACATCATGTTTTGTAGGGGTTGTCAGCCTTGTGTTGGAAAAGGGAATTTGTTTATTGACTAACTTGGTGCTTCATTTCTTAAGCACATAGCATAAGAGAGGCTAATGTCTTCATGAATACTTGGACACAGGACTTGAGGGAATACTAAGTAAGTTCACTGATGACACTAAATTGGGAGGTGCTGTTGACTCTCCTGAGTGCAGAGAGGCCCTCAGAAGGATCTGGAGCAATTGGAGAAATGGGCAATCACCAACTGCATGAAGTTCAACAAGGGCAGGTGCTGGATTTTGCATCTGAGTCATGGCAGCCCTGGCTGTACATACAGACTGGGGGATGAGATGCTGGAAAGCAGCTCCATGGAGAGGGATCTGGGGGTTCTGGTTGACAGCAAGTTGAACATGAGCCAACAGTGTGCCCTGGCAGCCAAGAGGCCCAACCATATCCTGGGGTGCATCAAGCACAGCATTGTCAGCTGGGTGAAGGAGTTGATCGTCCCACTCTGCTCTGCACTGGTGCGGCCTCACCTGGAGCACTGTGTGCAGTTCTGGGCACCACACTATAAAAATGTATATAAAGCTACTGGAGAGTGTCCAGAAGTAGGCTACAAAGTTAGTGAGGAGAGAAAGCCATCTGAGGAGCAGATAAAGTCACTCGTTTTGTTCAGCCTGGAGAAGACTGAGGGGAGACTTCATTGTGGCTACAGCTTCCTCACAAGGGGAGGAGAAGGGGCAGGCGCTGATCTCTTCTCTCTGGTGACCAATGACAGAACTCAAGGGAATGGCAGGAAGATGTGCCAGGAGTGGTTAGGTTGGACATTAGGAAAAGGTTCTTCACCCAGAGGGTGGTGGACACTGGAACAGGCTCCCCAGGGAGGTGTCACGGCCCCAAGCGCGACAATGTTCAAGAAGAGACTGGACAACACCCTCAGACACATGGTGTGAACTGTGGGGTTGTCCTGTGCAGGGACAGGAGTTGAACTCAGTGGTCCTTGTGGGTCCTTGTGGTATACTCTTATGAGGTGATGTCTTAATTACATTTCTTGTCAAGATGAAGAGTTACAGACAGTCCCCAGAGGCACAGATACACTGAACAGGACCTCTGGTGACTTGGGATTTTCTTATGGGAAGCTTATCCCAGATAGAGGTCTCTCTTTAGAAGAGCAATGAACAGAGGTGATAGATCACCTGGGAACTTAGCTGGCAGCTCTGATAAATGTGAAATTCTCCTGTCAGAAGTGTCAAAGAAGGGAGCATCACACAGATCCTGAATTGGAGCTAAATGACTAGGTGTCTCCCAATGGATGTAATTTCCTCAGGCTTGTTCCTGAAATTCTTCCCTAATGATGCATCATGTTGGACTAAACATCATCATCCCTTAAATCTGATCTGGTCAGGCAACACTGGGAAGCCTCTGCATGAAGGAGCAGTGATCATAAGGAGCATGTGCTCCCTCAGAGGCTGTCCTGCACCCACTGCAGGTGCAGGAGTCCTCACTGTTCTGCAGGACCATCCTCCACTAAATTGCAAGGAACTGGACATGCTGTGTTTGAGAAGGGAAGTCTCCCTTGGTGAGCAGTATCCACAGCTTGTTGGTGAGCAATAGCGGTCCTAGAAAAGGGTTAGTAACTTGCCATTGACTTAATTTTTCCTTGACTCCTAGTCTAATAGCACCTCTGATGTCCAAGGTCATTTCATCTGCACCAAGGTGAGTGTTAGCCAGTGGAGACAGGGCCTTATAATGGATATGCTAACACACATCTCTGCTTGTGCTTCATGATGACTTTAGTTCAACATGTCTTGAGGATCATGCTATTTATTTTTTATTTACTTTTATTTATGTTGACATTTTGGAAAAAATACATTTTGTTGATTTATAACTTTTTGGAAGAGAGATTCATAGATAACTTTCAGCCTAGAATGTCCCTCCTGGTAAATGAAAAAAGAAAGTAACATTTACATACAACTGTGTTTTTTGCTATTTTTGATCACTATTCTTTAATAGTTCTTTCTCTAGCTTTTTATCTGAGTTTTAGGGCTCTACCAAGAATCAGTGCAGCCCTGAGGAGTCAAGGATGCTGCAGAACCTCAGCCTGTCTGAAGTGTAGATATGTCCCCAGCCTCAAACAGAAGAAGAAACAGCTGCAACTAAATGACAAAGCTTACTGGTATCAGTCGAGTGGTGTTGATTACTAAAGCTGGAGCTGCAGGATTTTTTTTTTTTCAGTTCAAAGCCTCTCTTTAATTTGCCCATCACCATCTGAATTTTCACCTATGTATGGGACTCAGGTTTTCAAGTCGAACCACTGGTCAGATTTTTTTAAAAGTGTAAGCAGAAGTGATGTAGCAATTCATGAGCATGAGGAAAAATGCAAAAACTGTTCTTTCTGACTCCATAGAGAGGAACGGAAGTGCTCTAGTGATAAAACAGCTGCAGACAGGAACTTCAAATTAAGCAGAAAAAGCTTCTTCACTAAAGACAAATGTTTCTGAGTGTTCTGATGAAAACTGATTTACTTTTGTCTGAATAACAAGAACTCAGAAATCACACTTGGTCTAGGCTCAGTTCATTTTAAAAAGCTCTTGTGGTACTCTTAATAACACACCCACTGGAGCCTTTACTGTGTTCATTGTGTTTCTTGTATATAAATTATTTTCATGAACTGTTTGTCTGGCATACGCAGTAGTGGAGGGCACTGTACATATGTATTTGAAGTAGTAGAAATGGTATGGCAGAAGTAGGCAGATTTCATTGGTGCTGTGGTGTTATGATCACTGCTTAAATAATTGCCTTGGCATTCTTGAGGATCAAAATGCGACAGAAATACAAGTTATAATGTAGTTATATAAAATTAGAGCGGCAGTAAAAATGAGAGTGGGCTAGCGGTGGGAGAGGATACATGAGAAAACAATTCCTAAACTGAAGTGTGGATTAAAGGTTCATTTAAGCAGGTTGCTATGTAACTCTGGACTGACCACAAGCGTGTTAAGGCAGCACTCAGCTCCTCTGTAAAACATTTGCTGGTCCACAGGAAGAGTTTGTTGCATTAAGTAATTTATGGGGTGCTAAGAAGTTCCTTAAGCTATTATTAAAAACATACAAAATCTTCTCTGGTTAGGACTCTAGTAACTCAGACTTCTAACTAAGCAGAACTGATAGGGCAGGCCTTTTGATGTTTAATGAGTTCTGAAGCAGATGTGAGATGTGATAGACAGGGGAGCCAGGGTGATTTAGTGCTCATGGAACAAAATGATGAGATCCTCTCTTGAAAAAGAAAATGTAGCTAAAAAAGACAAGGTTTTTTTTTCTCCCCCCCCTTTTTTTTTTCCTTTCTTCCATTTTGATGCATGTGGTTTTGATTTCCTCACCCCGTGCCTCTCAGTGCTGGCTCGTTTCCATTCAAACACACACAGAACACTGAAAACTAATTAGTCCTGGATGCAGCCACAGGAAGTTAGCCTGCCAAGTTCCCTTTCCCCCACAATTCCTCAACATTCTCAGCTTGCCTCAGGCCAAGGGCCTTGCACTGGGCCTCTCTGTGTAGGTTGCCAGGTCTAATTTTACAATTTCCCTTCACCTTATCAAGTGTGCCCCAGGCCCAACAAGAGGGAAAGGATCAGAGCCAACTTTGTGTTGTGGGCCTTTCTCCCCCACACCCAGTCCCCACCCACCTCTTCTCTTTTCTGCATCAATTTTGGAAATCTTGGTCGTATCTAGTTTCAGTGTTGACTTGTTAATCTGACCTTTGCTAATGCTTTTTAAAGGAACCAAAGAGAACTTCACCATCTTGTAAAACTTGAAAGTCCCTCCTCTCCAAGACTTTTCTTGAAGGTTAACAAATTTTCCCGAGAGCCAGAGGACTACAGGTGTCAACCATTTTCAGGCATCTCATTTCAAAGCAGAGCCCACCACAATCCCAATGCGAGAAGCCAGAGTCTGATTAGAAGCAAGCAGTGGGCTGGGTGCCAGCCTACAGTGGGCAGAGTCATGGCACGTGCAACTCAACCAGAAAATACGAGCATGGCTGCAAAGTTATGAAGGTCTAGAAGCATATTGGGGTTTTCTTCTTGATTTTTATGCTCAGTTGCTGTGCAACACTTACAAAAATTCACTTCAGCTCTTTTGACATCCCTTTCTAGACTGGTGATAACAGGATAGAGTACTACAAAGTACTTTGAAATTTGTGGATGAAAAGCACTAAAGTACATGACAGCTGTCACCAAATCTCAGCAGAAAGGAGTGAAGAAGGTAAAACATTGGGCAACTGAACTCACCTCTTCCTTTTGTCTGTGGTATAGATGAATGGAAACTGATAGCCTTGTTGGACTGTTGCCCATCCAGTCCATTTTCCAGATCCCATGTCGTCTAGAACAAAGTCTTCAGAGAAAGACTTGATGATCCTGTGATATAAAGGGTGAGGAAAGACAAGAGGCTAATTTGATCTTCTTGTCTAGTGCCTTTCAGACCTCCAGGAGTTTGAAAATGGCAAAAGTGCTCAAGTACAAAATGTTTGCTACCTGTGACAACTATGGATTTTTTTGAGAGCCACATAAATACCCAGTTCTTTACTGTTAGGTTGTGAGCTGTGCCATTTTCCCAGAGCAATGAGTTCCACAGTGTAATCCCGTGTTGTGTGAACAATGTTCTTTTTCCATGGGTGTGCTCTGTGAATATCTGAAGAAACTCATGCTACATCTGCTGTTGCTGCACCTGCCCTGTAGACAGAGAACTCCAGCATGCATGACGGGGAGAAGGGGTTGTCTGGGAATCAACTCTGAATGAACTCAGTATGAAAATAACCTGAAGGAAAATATTAAGTACAATGCTAAGAAAGGCTGCTGTAGGGAAGAAATAAGATCCTATTATTGTTTCATTCTCTCTGATTTAAGTCTTGAGAATTTGTAGTGAAGTTACATTTTAAACAAATTTACCATCTTGCCTTTGATTTCCATGCATGTTCTTCCTGTAGGGCAGGTGGTGGCACCTGATGTACCATATGCAGAACCATGACTGCTGCCAGTCTCTTTTCACAGCCTGTGAAGTGCCCATTATGATGTTTTATTTAACATTTCATATAGGTTGGTCAGAGACAACCAAGTTGCGGAGAAGTGACTTCACTGTGAAAGTACACAGTTCTGGAGCAGAGATCAAATGGAAACACAGAAGTGTGATGTTCTAGACTTCATTTTGGAGCATTCTTAAATGTGTGGTATGTCACACATAAGTAGTCCATTAAGATAAAAGGGTCTACTCTGGTGACTGCTGTAATGGTGTATTCAGGTAGCTTACTGAACTCAAACAACCTAGATAATTTTTAGGGAAAAAAAATCACAAAACATCTTTTCTGTGGATACAATCCTGTTAATCTGATTTTAGAGATGTCGGGGCATTTGCAGCATAAGGTCTGTTGGGCAGAGTCTGTTTTTGCTCTGCATCTGGACTTGTCACTAGTGGCCCTCAGTCTGTTTGGACTGTCCCTATTGCAACTCTAACAAAAGTAAATTTGGCAGGATGGCAGAATTAGCAGCCCACTAGTTGACCTATATTCTCTGGCTCCAAGTTTTAAGACTTCTCAGAGTACCTGCAAGAAAATAGCCTCTTAGTTTTTTTGATCTCTGCCCAAGTGTCAGGACTCTAGTCCAAGATTATCACATCACTGTTGGTTCCTCTGAAGAAATCTGTGAGTCCCAGTGAGAACAGCAGGACATGTGCATCTTAAAATAACAAAATAAAGACCAAAGCAGGTTTTATGCAACTATCTGTATTTCCTTTAGAAGGACCAGAGCAATGCAGGAAATTGAGTGTTTGATAAAAATTATTTCTGACTCTTGTTTTGAAGTTTTCTGAGAAGTATTACGAGATGTAATGACATACAATTCCAGAACAACAGCATGCATGTATTTTGTCTGTTTTCTGAGAGTGCATGCCTCCAGTTCAGCTCATTTTTCAGAACTCTTCTCTTGTCCTGAAGAGCAAAAGGAGTAAACCAACAGTCTAACATAAGAAGATGACTTCCTTACGTATCTGTGAAGTCAAAGATCTTACATTTTACTGGAGTACTAGTAAAATGAGGCTGTGTGGCTGGTCTTAGAGGTATGACGTATCTGATTGCAAGTAGAGGTAGCTAAAAAATTTCCATCCAAACTTTACTTGAAAAAAAAAAAAAGGACACTTCTTACTGAAAATGGAAGACTTATCAAAACAATCTTCTTTCGTTTAACTTGTTCATATATTATTCTTAAAACCTAGCCTGAAAATTTTAGAGTACCATTTCTGAGTACTTTAAGTCCAGGATTTGTCAGCTTTTGTCAGTTGTTAAAAAATGTGTGCTTGTTTTTCTTTTATTTTCTCAGTTCTAGGCTTTTAAAAAGGAAATGTTAAAAACATTGTGCACACCCTTTCCTTTTCCAGTGCAGACTTACTGAGGCAGGGCTGAGGCAGCTGCAGCTCTGACTTCACACTCCAAGTCACTGGATGCATCTGCTGCTTCTTGGTTATTCAAAACCTCTTCATCATGGTGGGATAAACTCAGATCTGTAAAATGTGGCTTGTCTTTCTGTACCTACAGTTTGTTGGTAGTCTTCTATCCAGACTCCTGGAAGAGCACAGAATATTAATCTGGCACCCCGTCTGCCTCATAAGAGGGTATAATTTGGTATCTACATGGCTCAGTCCTCACTTTGCTAATCCTTGGGTCCCTGGATTCTGCTTCACTCAGAACATCACCTTTGTTTTCTATGTTTGCTCCTTAAATACCTCATTATACCCTTAAGAAAGTAGCCTGATCACAGTAACAAGTGTGGCATGGTCTTTGGTGGAGAGGGAAATGAATAAGCCAGAATTCAGAAGATCCTGTTCAAAATCAAGGTATAATAACAAGAAAGAGGATCTCATGTGAGGCTTGTCTGACATGATAAAACGATTCATTTAGCTTTCTCCCGTCAAGTTTCTCTTTTAGAAATTTTCACACTTCTAAAGTCATTATTACAAAAGTCCCAGTCTGTCCATTTTTTATAATTCTGTGCGGGGTAAATAGAAATGTAGCCATTGGTGATGCCTGACCCTGGTGAACAGCTTCAACTGATGGCACATGGTTGGGTTTGAGGAGATAGGATTGCCAGATCTGAGTGCCTTAACAGAAGGATCAAATTTTAAAATGTGTGAGGAGCTGTTGATTGTATCAACAATAATCTTCCTCCTGTTAAATAGGCCTGAATATACAAGATCTTAATTATCTTTCTGCACGGTCTTGCAAATTGGTCCAGGTTCCTTTAGGATCCTCCTTGTCTAATATAGAAGATGATGATCTATGAAGCCCTTTCTCTGGAAACAGACTTACCAGAATAAAATTTCTGTTATATTTTACGGTGTAAAACCAGTGTATGGGAATGGTCAAGATCAGGACTCCAACTCTGATGCAACACCCTCACCTGCTGCTGTTGTGTCTTGGAAGATAAAAGGAGTGAAACAAAAGTCAGTCAAGTTCGACTGTGACCCCCAGTGCTTTCTCCCTCACCTTTGGTGATGTCTGCAGGCTGTCACCCCCAGAGAGTAGTTGCAGGATATTACTTAGGCATTAATAACTAGCAGCCTTCTCAACTTTTCTTTTGTGTTCCTTACCCTGTTCTTTTTCTCCGCTCTGTTTCTGTGCCATCTCTCTTTCATGTTTCCTCAGGCTTTGATCTGCTTTTCTCTTCATATACACGCTGCTCTTCTAATACAGGGAAAGGCAAAATTCATATTCCCCAAACAGATCAAGCCCCCAAAATCAAATCAAGCAAATGAGATAATAATGAGCTTAAAACAATTCCAAATTTTACTGTAGTTGTACGTATTTTCTTTCTTTCCTTTTTTTCTCTTTTTTTTTTTTTACCCTCTTGTTTTGTTGATATGCTAGAGCCAGTTGAAAAGTGTTGAATTTTGTTTGATTTGGGCATTTACCCTGGGAAAATTTGGATTGTTTCAGTAAAAGAAAGTCCCCAGAAATTAACATTTGCAGTGTAAAGGTACTCATCTGCATGGTTTACTTGACACCTTCCTTCCCCCTAGTTGTCAGACTTTTGTCTCATGCAGCGTCTCTCTCGCCATCAGTCCTTTCCTGGTGCACCATTGTGGCAGAGCTCTGAGAATTTATCTAGAACACCACACTAGAGAGGCACAGAAGCATGAGTCACACAAACAACAACTCTTCACAGAAATTTCTCAACAGAAATGTCATTCATGCTGCTGGTATTGCTGTGCAGTACTGGTTATGTGATTGTGCAGTGTCAGCTCTTCTAATATGTTTTCCCTTTGTTTGGATTACCAGAAGGCAAAGATGATGGGCATCTTTATGGTGAAGAACTTTTGGGGCATGACACTGAATTTCTATTTGATATGTTTTGAAAAGGGCTAATGATTCTGATGCCTGATATCATTTGGGCATTTTACACAGATGAATACTTGACACATTTCTGGTACTTATCAGTCACAAACAAACAGTTGCATGGAGCAGAATGTGGCAGATGGGAACTAATGAGACATAAATATTTAAGTTGCTATATGAAAAGCAAATAAATAATATATCTTGGGAAAGTGATATCACAAAATTATTTACCCCTACTCTGTCAGTGGAAAACAAGAGACCTCTCTAGTGCAGCTGACATCCTGAGAAAGTCTCTGATGCCACTGTCATCTTTGGTTCCTATTTTTGAGAAGCTATCTGTCTCTCTCTGAAATATATCCATGCATATAAACATGGCTTTTTATTTTTGAAACACATGAAATAATTTAGTACAAACTAGAAAATAACTTCCAAATGCCCTCTGTTGCCTGCACTCTTCTGAGAACATATGGGGAAGATAGCACATACTTTTCTTACAAAGAAAATGAAAATGTCGTCGTTTTCCCCAAAAGAATTTGAAAAATTGATTTTGAAAAAATGCATCGTTGCTATCAACCCCTCCCATATCAATACATCATACAAGAAACCAGTCATCCCTGCAGAAACATTTATTGGTTTCTATCATGTTGCATCGTTTAAAAGATGAGACAGCATGCTCTGCAGAGTACAGAACTTCCTCTCCTCTCTACTTTAATTGCATTTCTGTTCTCAGCATTACATAATTTTAAAGGCATGTTATAAATATTGTTCTTCGTCATAGATCATGTCTGCAATTTATACAGTATTTTCACTTTGACATAGTCTCCTAAAGAAAAAGCAAAACATGGGAAATTAAAATAAAAGAAGCCAACCTGCCCATTTGAAAGACATTTTGCTTTTATTTAGCAGAAGACAATTTGATGTGTTTTGCATAGCAAGATTATTCTATAAAGTCAGTTTGGAAAGGTTTGTTTAAAAACCCTGAAATTTTTTAAAGTCAGAAAGCTTGTTTACAGATATGTTCTCCCATGTCTATGGTTTTGTGTTATTCTTTTTGTTGTATTATTTTAAATTCAAAATGTAATCATGGCTCTCCCAGAGTGAGGTAACCAGATTAACTAATAATGCGGAACACCATGCTGAGAACACAGGTAGATCTGAGAACAACCATCTTAATTCCATGAGTTTTACATACAAGAAAGAGCAGTGCTACGGGTACAGAATTTTGCTCTTTTCTCAGTTTTTTTCCAGCAAGTTAAAAGTTCAGCTCTTATGACAGAAAACAGGGTCACAATCCCAACACATATTACTCCTTGTTACAAAATTGATATTATTGATAGGGAGTGTTTTGCTCAGTTAGCAACCTTGCAATCTAGCCTACATTTATTTTCCCATCATTTTTGCTCACGAAATGATAACTTTGCAAACTGTCACCTGTATAATTCAGTGTATAAATATATTGACATTTGTCTTACAATTGAATCTCTTTGAGTCTTATGTGGCTGATCCAAAAGTGACCTTCATTTTGAATTTTAGTAATGAATAGAAATAAATATTTAGGTAATATGTTTTTGTAAAAATAGCCTTAACATTAGCATATCAAATGCATCTACCTTCCTGCAGAGTGGAAATTCTGAAAGGCTTTACCCAGCAAGGTAGGGTTTGGGTTTTTTTCACATCTTCACCTGAAACACAACATTTCAACATCCTTGAATTATGTTTTCTTCTGATTTTTGAACCATATTTCATTATTAATGTAATTGTGTGTATTGCATTGCAGGCTCTATAGTTCAAGTTTCCATTTTCTCTTGGGGGCTGGATTCTCTAGCTGGACATCTTTCCAGTGATGTACCCAAAACCTAGTGATACCCAGAATAAACTTTCTCAGGAAAAGAGCAGTATGGGAGGTGCATAGGGAGGAGGGATGGATTTCATCTGATGGCTTCAGTAATATACAAAACATGAGAAAGCAATGACAGCTTTGGCTGATGGCACAGAGCTGAGGACATAGTCAGTACAGAAAAGGTCATGATTCACACAGGAAAAAGTAGATGGCCATGAATATTGGTGCACAGAAAGGTGAAGCCAAGGTTGTTCAGAATAAGATAAGAATCACAGAATGGTTGGTATTGGAAGGGACCTCTGGACATCATCTAGTCCAACTATCTGATAAAGCAGGTTCACCCAGAGCAGATTGGACAGGAATGTGTCCATGTGGGTTTTGAATGTCTCCTGAGAAGGAGACTCCACAACCTCTCTGGGCAGCCTGTTCCAGGGATCTGACACCCTCAAAAGAAAGAAGTTTCTCCTCATATTCAGATGGAACCTCCTGTGCTCCAGTCTCTGCCTGTTGCCCCTCATCCTATCATTGGGCACCACTGAAAGGAGTCTGGTCCCATCCTCTTGACACCCACCCTTGAGATATTTATAAGCATTGATGAGATCCCTTCTCAGCCTTCTCTTCTCCAGGCTGAACAGACCCAGCTCTCTCAGTCTCTCCTCATAAGAAAGATGCTTCAGACCCCTAATCATTTGGGAACTGAGGGGTTTACTTGATTGCAGGTTGGCTGTGTGTTGCCAGTGTAATATGACTGTGGAGAAAGCAACTGTAATCCCTCAGTCTATTGAGGCATTTCTAACAGAGGTTCACTTTTAATAACAAGACATAAGAGTTCAGTGAGAACACAGCTCATGCCTGGCAATGGCTAAACTGGAATTAAAATTGCAGAGGTTGCCTGCTAGAGTGGCTGTGAATAGGAAGCCTGACTGTGTGGAGACCAAGATAATTCATCTTTTTTAACACAGCCATGAGAATACCAGGAAGAAGATAATAATGTTCTCTATGCACAATCCAGGACCAAGCAACCAGGGTACAGAAGAGCAATATAAGCTGAGTGACCATCCTGGCACAAGAACAAATGGCTCTGAGTAATTGTGTGCTATGAATTGGGAGAGCGAGGAGAAGCATCCAAAGAAATAATGGAAACTGGAAGCTGAACAAACTTTATGACAGGGCTGGTAAATATTTTAAAAGGATTACATGATGTGATTGCCTACTTTGGTGACTTGGGAGGTTCATTACGATCCTGTATTCTGCTTCCTTTCAGTCAACATAGTCCTTCCCTGGACACCAGCCCTTGGAGGAAATGAGGGGAAAAAGAGAGCTTCTGGGACAAAACGTCTGCCCACAGATCAATCCCACAGATTGTACCAGTGGCCCTTTTGCACATTTTAAAGGATGGGGATTGTGCCTGTTGTGTCTCAGTGCTTCAAGCAGTCACATAGTATCTGCCACAGGTTTGCCAGGAGCTGGGTAGAAAACTTTCATTTCACGTTCTCCATATGGCTGCTGGCTAGCAGATGACATCACCTAAATGTCTGGCTCTCCCCTCAAAAGGCAGAGCGATTAGGGAAAAAATAAACCAAACTTTCTCCCTGCTCCCCCTCATACCTAAAAAAAGTGCAAACGTCAAAAGTCTTAATGAATTCTGTGAACTCAGGAGTAACAACCCATCCTCAGGCTTCATAATTTTACAGATACTTAATCGCAGCACTGTTTTGTGTTTTTGTTTGTATGGGAAGCCTGCAATTCCTGTTAGTGCTCTGTAATGTACTTTGTGACATGTGGTAATGCTAGGGAGAATAAAGACCAGGAAACACACACAGCTGACAGACAGGGCCAGTTGTTTTCCTCCTGCCAACTAGGCTGCCTTCATATGTGTTTCTGGCAGTGAGCTGCATGACACCTCAGGTTCCCTCCCATGTCTTTCCAAGAGTAACAGAGATTTTCTTTCTTGCATAGGAAAAATAAGATCATGATAAAAAGTAATGAAAGCCATCATCCAAGGCACCCAAATGAGTTTAAGGCAGGAGTCAGAGGGGAATTGCAGATTATTACTGGGTGCTGTTGTTCATCATTATGTATTTTATTCTGAAGTGTTTAATTTCTTTAAGATGGTGACCTTCAGTATGCTGAAAGCATAACTGGATGATTGTACCCAATTTTGTATAGCCCAGGTATCCTTATGCATATTTCAAACAGTATAAGCCACTTTCAAAGTATTTTGAGAACATAGTTCACTAATTAAATTTTTGTGTTGACTTTACCCTTTAACAATGCCTGCATGGGTGCATTCAGGAGGAGCAACAGTAGTTTCTCTGTGGTGCAGAAGGAGCTGGCAGCAAGGCAGGTGCTGGTGTACTGGAGCTCTCCCGTGAAGTACAAATGCTGGGAAGATGGGTGTGCCAAGCCCACTCAAGTGATTTGCCCATCCACTTTTACATATGAACTGACTTTCACTTCTCTCTGATCTGAGGCAATTCTAGTTCTGTCCTCACTAAGAAAATTACTTTTTATTTATTTCTCTTTCCTCAGGAGGTTCTTCACATCTCCAGTTTCTTAAAATCTCTTTGTTCTTTTTCTTCTGTAATTTACAGTCCCCTATGGTTCTTAAAATCCTACTACACCACAGAGTTCCCTGAACTCCTGGTCAGCTCTTCTTTGTACACAGCATCTTCACAATTTTTTGTAACTCCTTCCTCTTCCTTGTCCGCGGTCTCCCCGCATATCCCTATTTTCCTTATGTCTCATCCTCCTTCTGCATGCTTTATGATCTCTTTGCAAATGCAAAATAGTTCCCAGTAGCATATTTATTGCTCTTTTAATATTTTCTAATGATTAAAGTGTCAAGCGTGGCAGGACTTACCTTAATAGGTGGCAATTCAAAGATGAAACCCTAATTATATTTTAAAAAATGCAATCCAATTTACCTTCCTTCCCAGCTTTGCCAAAACTACAAACCAGTCTGTCTTATGTTTCATATACATGATCTTATGTCAGAGCAGAAGTTTTCTGGAAAATTTGAGACAAATTAGATGAGGCATTTTTGGATTCATAAAGAAACTGAAGCATTCTTCTAAACTTTTCCTTTTTTCTTCTTTTTTTTTTGGCTTGTCATGACTCAAAAACAACATGGGCTGGAAAATTCCAGATCTGCCAAGACCATGGGTTTTCTCCACAGACTCTAGGTTTTCAGGTTCTTCTAGGGGCCCAGAGAGTAAAATCAGTAAAAAGGGCAGTCCTTTTTGGTTGGTTCTCTTTCTCCCTACCCTTCCTGACAGAGCTGCAATGTGTACGGAAGGACAACCTCCCATGTAATTACCCATTACCTCTCAGCTGCAGAAACAGAGAGTTAGGGGGCCAGAGAAAGAACTGACCAAACTGAGCCAAGTCCACGTGTGTTCAATGTCAGCCTTTTTTATGGCTAGTGAATGCTGGTTGTTGAATGTGCCATATTAGTGTTTTGTTAATAGGTGGGTTTTCAATACTTATTTTGTTGTTGGTGGTGTTTTTTTTGCTAATTCAAATTGATTTTTTTTTCTCCCAGCAAAATAATAAATTCTTTCAAGGTGCCTTTTCTTCTTCAATACAAAAGTAGAGAATTCATTTCAATTTTGTGAATTGTTTTTGTTCTGAAGAATACTACTGTCAGGCAAATTTCAAAACAAAATATTTTGTGGAAAAATCAAAATGCTTATCAAGGAAATGTAGATTATTTTTCCTGTCCTCTCAAAAAATCTCTGTAGGCTTACTAAATTCGGTATGAATTTATGAGTAGTTTTAATTAACCACAAATTATATTTTTCTGGACAAATATGTTAATTAATTACACCAATATCTTTTGTATTTATTTGTATTTTTTAATATTTTCCTCTGATGGTTTAATCAATGACTTGAACCTATGATTGGTTTGGTAAAAGTTTATTAGCTAGACTGAAAAAAAACCATGGATGCCAAAAGAACTTTGCTTGCTGATTTTTGTGAGCCTGAAGAAGCCTACCCCAACCAGCTACGACATTTTTTTTTTTTTTTTTGGTAGCTTCCCTTCTCAGATACAGCACATGTTGAATTCTCAGTGAGTGTGGGGGAATTTACCCATGCAGTGGTGACCACTGAGGAAGTGATTGGGAGCTGTGTACATCCAGTTCTCCTCCATGATGATACCATCAATCCAAAGATTTCGTGTTAAGCTTCTCAGGTCACAGGTGCTCTCTCCCTGTGCAAGCAGTAAGCTATGAGCGTGGTTTTTATTCTTTGCACGATCTGTTCCTGTCACAAGTAGAGGAAATGGTGCTTTGAGAGGGTACACAGTATGCCAAAAAAAAAGGCATAAAATTGGTACAAAATGTGATTTCTTTTATCTTGGGAATGAGTAGAGTGGAGAGAAAGCTCTCCATCTTTTCTTGCTTCCTTTCCCCTCCTTCTCTCTCATACTAAAACTGTGATAACTAACTCACTAGCAGCATGGATATAGTCTGCTATATATGGCTAGAACTTTGTGAGGGATTAAGCTAGAAGGAAGGCTTGCATGAATTTTTTATGATGGACAATTTGGTAATCATGGGCAGTGTGGTGCAGTGCTGCTAGAAGAACAGTGTGACCGTAAGAGCAGAATATGACCACAGCAGCCAACACAAATTTTATGTTCCCCCTGGTATTTAAACTAGGTCTTGTGCTGGTCTTTTGCACAAGATTAATTTTATTCTGGAAAGGGGTGACATTTCTTCCACTGAAAAACCAGCACAACAACAATCTAAACTAAATTAAAATTCAAAAAATATTATTCATATCTGAAGAATTAAAAAGAATGATTAAAGACTAGAGTTTAAAATAAGTAGGCTTAATGGGAATTTTAGTGAGGAAGCTTAAAAATCTAAAACCACAGAAAGTTCAAGATCTCAACAACTTTTTTGTTGTCTGCTTTTGTCTCATTGTACATCTTCCATTCATAATAATGAAAACAAAACCACAGAGATTTGCAGTCCTTCTGTACATTGACAAGATGAGCCATCATTGTGCATCATATGTGATTTAAGGACATCTTAAGCACACACCCAGGACATATGGACATCTATGCAACCAGAAACTATCTTCCAACTCTTGTATCTATGGCAAAATCTTCATCTTTATGTTTCACATAAGGAACCAAGATTCCCAGCTTCCCATTTAAATTCCTTCTTCCATGTACTGAAAATATTAAAACAATTTAATCTCCTTACAATCCCCAGTGGTGCCCTTAAATCAGCTTTTCATTGGGAATTGACTACATACTTTCTGTAACTTAAACTGAAACCTGGGAGTTGTAAGCTGCCAGCAAAATATGAAGGTATGCTACATTTGCTCAGATATATAAGATATGACAAGATTTAATACGTATTAAATTTAACAGGTGCTGTGATCTCCTGCATAGATACACAATATTCAAAGGCGAACTCCAGACAACTCTGCATTCCCTGCTAGTTCTGCATTTCTGTCCTTTCCAGCATATTTTTATCTGTAATCTTATCTCCCATTTCTTACAATTCAGATTCATTTTATTTAAGCAACATTATCTATATTTTTATCAAGTTCCTTAATTACAGGCAGCATATGCAACCTTAGCTCTGACTTCCCAGAGGTGTTAGTTGGGGTAATTGCAAACTGTTCAGATAAGCTGTAGACCTTGACAGAAGCAGAACAAAACTTGGATGTCACATTTCTCACCCAGTCAGAAAAGCTCTTTCTCCCGCATGCCTATTATTTGAATCCTTAGGTAGAGAAATTACTAGGGAGGAGGTAGATGGGGAGAATGAAGAATGGTTTTATTTTTGTGAAAGCTCCTTGGACTATGGAGAACCATCTGTTGATACCTTGCAGCTGGGATGTAAAGCCAAACATGTCAAATGCTCTCAAATCTGAGTGATCACATTTTACAGTGCTTCACACAGTCTTGAACATTGACAATAGATGTGATGCAGCACAACACAGGGAATAAGATGCTGAACTACTGGGGCTTAGGGCCTTTCTTAAACTTGCCAGCAAAGCTCATGATTCCATGTTAATATAAAAATTACAGATCTTGCTAGGAAGAAACACTTATTGATTGTCATTTACAGTGCCCACACTTTCACTGGTACTGCAGGTTTTATTTCCCAAATAGTGACTTTTAATTTTTTTAACATTTACACCATTCAGACTTTAATAAGGACACCACTCCCAGCCCCATATTCGCAGTCATGTTGTATGTATTCTGAACATAAAGCACACACCCTCGGTCACTCAGCACTCCCACATCCACCAGTTCTTTTGTAGCTCAAGGAAGCCACAGTGAGCTTTCCAGTTTTCAGTGGGGATCTGCCAACTGCTGAGAGACAGGTTCTCTGAAAGTCTGTTTTCCCTCTTCTGTCAAAGGAGGATGTTGAAACATCACTTACTGAGAAAGCTATATGAGAGGAAAATGTCATCATCTCAGTGGGCTAAATAGAACCATATTTTGCTCTCTGTCTGGATCAGTATTTTTAAAAAAGAGCAAAATTTTCCATTGATGATGCCCTGTATGCAGAAGTAAGGAGGCTGCTCAGTTCAAAAAAGAGACACTTTTAGACCTAAAGAAGCTGCATGTGGCTAAAAGATGAAAATTGGCATACTAAAAACAGAAGAGGTAAAACAACTACTAAACTCTTGTAAACACAAGACGTTGATGATGTTTCCAGAGATCTTAAAGCTCAGAAGAACCACTGCAATACTGTAGTCTAGGCTTTTCCACAAGATAGGCCAAGCAGTTGTACTTGGTGATTCCATCAATAGACTGGCATCTTCTGCTTTATCTCTAAATAATTTTACAAATAGATTCCATTTTTTATTTGAAAGCCTCAACTAATGAAGAGTTCTTTGAGTAAGTGGCTTCAATGGCTATTTTCATGAACAAGAATGTGTATCTTGTTTATACTCTGAAATTCTCCTCCTTCAGTTTACGGTCACTGGATTTTCTTTTGCCTTTGTCTCTTTTGCTGGAAATATTTTCCTCATGAACATACTTTTAAGAACTGCACCACACTTAACTTCCACTTGTATAAACTAACCAGGATGATGTTTTCTCACTGTAAAGAAGACCATGTCACCAGATTTCATATGAAGTCTGATAGGAATCCTTGGGTTTCCAGACCTAACGTTCTGCAGTTCTGTGGTGGACAGTACATCAGCTGAAATCTTTTTGTCAAGATACAATATAATTCTAAAAGGTTGGAGTGTCTTTGTAAAAAGTATCCTAAAAGCCAGACAGAACTTGTTTTCATAGCCTAGAAACCATCAGTAATAAAGCAGATTTAAAATGTGTTTAGATTGTGATCCATGATCAGAATGAAGTCTCCAAACCAGTTGCCCCCCAAGGTAGTTGTCAAGCAGAGGATCTGGGTAGAGACATAACAAGTTTCCTTGATAGGAATTCTGCAAAATCATTCATCTTCCCATCTCAGCACCTGTCACTTAATTTAGAAACATGAAGAATAGAATCACAGAATAGTTTGGGTTGGAAGGGACCTTCAAAGGTCATCTAGTCCAATCCCCCTGCAGTGAGCAGGGACATCTTCAACTAGATAAGGTTGCTCAGAGCTCCGTCTAGCCTGGCCTGGAATGTCTCCAGGGATCGGGCATCTACCACCTCTCTGGGCAAACTATGCCAGTGTTTCACCATCTCCCATTGTAAAACATCTCTTCCTCATATCTAGTCTGAATCTCCCCAGCTTTAGTTTAAAACCATTACCCCTTGTCCTGTCACAACAGACCCTGCTAAACAGTCTGTTCCCATCTTTCTTATAGGCCCCTTTTAAGTACTGAAAAGCCACAATAAGGTCTCCCCAGAGCCTCCTCTTCTCCTGGCTGAACAACCCCAAGTCAGCATTTCCTCACGGCAGAGGTGTTCCAGCCCTCTGTTTGTGGCTTCCTCTGGCCCCTCTCCAACAGGTCCATGTCTTTTCTGTACGGAAGGCTCCAAAGATGAACCCAGGACTCCAGGTGGGGTCTCACCAGAGCAGAGCAGAGGGGAATCACCTCCCTCGACCTGCTGGGCACACTGCTTTTGATGCAACCCAAGATACAATAGACCCTCTGTGCTGTAAGTGCACATTGCCAGCTCATGTCCAATCTTTCATCCACCAGTGCCCCCAAGTCCTTTTCCGCAGGGCTGCTCTCAATCCTTTCATCCCCCAGACTGTGTTGATACCAGGGGTTCCTCTGACCCAGGTGCAGGACCTTGCACTTGGCTTTGTTGAACCTCATGAGGTTCAATTCTTGAGCTTGTCCAGGTCCCTTTGGATGGCATCCCATCCCTCAGACATGTCAACTGCATCACTCAGAATAATAGACTACTACATGGAAAATGGAAGCAAAATTGAATGAGGAGATTGAATTACTGGGAAAATGGTTATCTGTAGATTGAGAGTCTTACTGAATCTGACAGAGGATATATTACTTGTCATCTTAAATGACATTTGGCACTTCAAGACCTACCAGTAACTACCTGAACAAAGAACGGGAATGCTGCATACCACTGGGATCTCAAGAGCACATCCAACATGTTAGGGGTCACTGTTTTCCAGTTTGGCTGATCCTGGGTGATGCAAACCACATAGCCTGGTTTTACTTTGCAAGCCAGAATGCCATTGCCAAGGCCAACTTCACACAGGGATGGCCTGGGGAGTGAAACAGTGCTGAGGGACACCTGGCTGCCGGCTGTCCTCAGACACCACTGTATCTGCCCTCTCAGCTCTTTGTGAAGGGTATTGACATCCAGATCGACACAGTAATTAACTTCTCCTCTCTTCCCCTCTTGATAAAATTATATGAACTCCAACAGAAAAGGAATTGGGAGAATTTACTTCAATGCTGCAAATATTTTGAGATTACATTAAAGTGAATACTTCAGGAAGGCCTTCCTAAAGCAGCTAAGTAAATGAATTCTTCCAGAAGAGGACATACAATGAAAATGAATGTGCCACATCTTAATTAAAAGTAAGCAAACAAAATAGCTCTATCAGAATCCCAGATGAGAAGGAAGTTTTGTGGTTGGTATTCTGTTGTAAGTATCAGGACCCACAGAACATATAACATAGCAAGTCACAATGTACATCTAGAGATGAATCCCCTGTCTGAGGAGTATTGAGATAAGAAACTTTACTGCATTGCCATTAATTATGAAAAAACTTGATGGCAGTGTTCTGGACTTACTTTCAACAGGGATATCACACTGAAATATTTGTTAGCCAGTATTTTCAGTGTTGCTGTTCACTGTCTGACAACAGATATTTAAGTAGGAGTAAAAATTACAGAAACATCTTTGGTCGATTTTGAATATGTTGATAATATTATCTAGCACACAGACTACCAATAATCTTACAGCTTATTGGAAGAGTTGCAAAAAACTGTAGGTCTCTAGAGGATTTAAGATCATGGTCATAAACCAAAAGGGTTCAGAATTTTTTTTAGTGACTTTAGTAGCCTGTGGTTCAGTTATAGCATATTCTTTGCAAATCTTTACTGTTTTGATGCAAAGCATTTTTTTAATGGAAAATCCCTCATATATCTCAGTAGGTGATTTCAGTGTTTTTTTAGAAGTGCTTTCTAATCCAAATTCGTAACTCTCATAGTCTTTTCTTGCTAAAGAGCTCTTTCTTATCAGATATCTCTGGCCCGCATAGGTATTTGTAGGTAAGATTCAAAACCCTTCTCAAGTGTTTATTGGATAAGGTACATTTGTCTTTCTACTTTCCTCACTACATAGCAGATTTTCCTGACCTTGTATTAGTCATTAAATTGTTTTCTGAACCCCTTCCAATTTCTACCATCTTCTTGTGGGCATGGACACCAGAATTAGAACCGTCGCTCCAATCACAATAATGCTTCAACTGTGGGCATCAACCATTTCATTGCCTATTTCTGTGGAGAAATTAGAAAGATGAGAGATACACAGTTGTATAGGAAGCTCCAAGGAGTAATGCATAAGAGCCGAAGCTGCAGTCCTCCAAGGTGCCTCTGGGAAAAGCCATTCTCTTGCCACAGACATTAGAGGGAACTTAGAGAGACCAGCTTCCCTAAGCCAAGGTTAGTCTTAGTAAGAAGCCTCAGAGAGAAAATTGCTTTGCCCATATTGTGGCTATATGCCTATCTAGCAGTGTGTAGAAAGATTTTCTCAGGCAGTTGATTCAGAGATAACCAGATTTACTCTTTGGCCATGAACCAGGTTCCTGGTTCAAGAAATTTCCTGACAGTTTTCCATGTGGGATATTATTCTGATTCATGTTTGGGCTGCAGCAATAATTCAGTCCTTCCATACAGTAATTTTATGCTTTTCTAGTTTGTTTTCTTGGAAGATCTCAAAAATGCCATAAATATTCA
This sequence comes from Patagioenas fasciata, assembly GCF_037038585.1. Taxonomy (NCBI): domain Eukaryota; kingdom Metazoa; phylum Chordata; class Aves; order Columbiformes; family Columbidae; genus Patagioenas; species Patagioenas fasciata. The sequence continues at coordinate 127,742,571 of NC_092520.1, forward strand.
TTGATATACATTCACAGCAATCCAAGGAAGAAAGTAACAGCTTTAATAAGATCATTCTGAGTCTTGTTTCAATGCTACATTTGAAGTCAGTTGCAGAGAGTGAAATAGAGCCAGTTTCTCATGCAAACGACTGAGTCCATCATATCTCTCTACATGATATTAGAATTATTGCGATCCACACTGGAAATTTTCTCCTTTATCTGTAAGTAGCCAACCCTGTTGCTTCATGACTCCCTTTCTATACTTCACAAATACCTAGCTATGTTCTGGAAAGGAATCTTCAAGTATCTGACATAGCCTGTAATTGAAGACAATATGTTGAATTCGGTGCCTTTTTTTTTTCAGCAGCATTCAAAAGAAGAAGGAAGGAAGAAGGAAGTGTAAGAATAACTGCCCCAAAAGTATAATGGAATATTTCTGGTTCATGCATTCCTCCTTTTGGACGGTTTCTCCTTGGCTTGCAGAGAAAATCTCCAAAAGGAGAGGGTAGGGAGTTATTTTTCAGTGTGTTTGTCTAAGCTATGGTCCTTCGCGCTATGAGAAACCTCGCAAGCAGCTCCAGCAGAATCTTCTTTCTGCTCTGTTCCACATCCTCCTTTATTCCTAGGTCACCCTCCCCCTCCTCACTTTCTTTCATGTGGATCAAGGCCTGGAAAATGACAAGCCTCTTGATTAATAGATACAGAAAGTCTTCTTATGTAATTTATTTGCTTTCTGCACCTGACTAGAATCACTAGGTTTATCTGGAAAGGAAAATATATCGTCCTTCCTGACTCCGAGTGGCAGCAGAGAGAGCTGAGCATGTGATATCAAGCTGCGCATGGAAAGCAAACAAAACGCCATTTCTGTATTTTGTAAGCATCTCAGGTCATAAAAGTGTCAGCACGCTATATTTCTTGCTGGGATCCTCTCTGTTTTATTATCTGAGCCCTTTCCATTGTGTTGAATGTGCAAGGAGAGTCTCCAAAGCAGGCAACATCTGTTTCCCTGTCATGTTTTTGATTATCGGCTCCATATTCCTTGCAAGTCTCCTGCTCACATATTCAAATCAAACTCAATGGGGGCTTCAACAGTGAGGACACTTCCTTATCTCCCTTCCCCCATACTCTCCATCCATCATTCTTACATGCTGGCCCACTAAATGCTGATGCAAGAGGTCTGTTCTTTACACTTGGGTAACACACTCGTGACCTCTCCAATTTGTTTTGTTTGCTTAAGTCTAATTGCTGTGAGTATACCTGCTTCTCAGTCCTTAACAAGGGAGAGACAGGAAGGAGGCAGGTGGGACATCTGACTGATTTTTGTTTTGGTACCTGTGGAGAACAGTTTTCTAATGTAGTTTTAGATTTTTTTCCCAGCTTTCTTCCCTCAAGAGGAAGTTTCTTCCCCTCTTTCTTAGCTCCCAATTGCTAAATCAATCTCTCTGTCCTTTGCCAAGCAATCTGTTTTACCATTTATGTTGAATTTGAATCTGCAGAAGGGGATTCTGCCAATAAGAATCAATTAAAATAATTGTCTTTTGCCTATGGTATTGCAATTGCAGGATATCCATCACACTGAGATCTGGGAACACAGAGAGGTAAGTTACATTGAGTTATGAGTTGTTTATCCAGTGATGTTTTGCATTTATTTTTACAGAATACTTGTGTATCCTTGTCCAGAATGGCAATGAACAGTTGTAGGGTGATGCAAGTAGTGTTTCAGTTGAGGTACAGAAGTTGCAGTCTGTATAGATGAGTTATATTTTTCTATTTAAAGGGTAGATTCCTGCCACAATAGGTAACTCACTTATCCATCCACAGTGAAGCCACATAGTGAATCCACATGGCAGATTTAGCCAAGAATGTTGCTGACATTCATACTCAGGCTCAAAGACTGCATAGAATAAATACATGTACTCCCTAGATCCTATATTGCTAGCACTGCTGAGGTGACGGATGGATCTCTTAGGTTCCAAGCATGGCATGGCTTGCTTGTACACTCCAAGTTAAATGACTCTCCAGATATAGGGTCATAAAAGAATTTTTTTCCACCTCAGATTTTTCAGCACAGTTACTATGTCTGCCCTGTTGTATCATGCATCGCCCACATGACCCCTCACCTAGGGCTTCCTAGATGTGGAAAGAGCCACTAAAAAAATGAGTGGCAGTCTGCAGCCTAAGCTCAGGCTAGCGCTAGCTGTACTCGAAGCCTGACAGAGACACCAGGTTGCAGGACATGCTGGAATTTAGATCTCTGCCAGGTCCAGTGTGCCAATAACTTTTTTTTTTTCTTTTAAAACTTGAAGCACAAAACATTTCTATCAAAGTGACCCTGCTATTTTATTTTTTGTATCACCTGTTCTTTCCTTGGGATACATATAGTTTTTGCTCTTTGTGCTACAGGTCTCATGTTAGGAAGTGGATTTTACCAGTGCTATGTGCCTTGTGATGAGGTGTGTGTATGGAATGAGGCCATTGGGAACCTTCTGTCCTCCCTTTCTTATAGTCTTGTCCTAGACCTGGAGGACACTGGACTTCATATTCATGTTAATGCTTGGTTATACAGCTTGATTAACAGGTGAGTGAAAGAGATTAAGGGCATGGCAGGTCATTAACAGCACCAAACTGATTACTTGATGAAAGGCAACAAGGACTGAACAGAGAAGAGCAAAAGAAAGTGAATGCTTTCAGGGTACCTCTCACTGAAGTTATGACTGCAGGAAGCAAAAGATAAGGGTGAATAAGAGCAGGGAGAAGAGATGGATGGATATAGCTCAAGGAGCAGCCATGTATGGAAGACCAAAGCCCTCACTGGTGGGCTCACAGGGGTGTGAGTGCAAAGGCAGACTGTTGTGAGAGACTGCAGTGCTCAGACAGCTTCAAAATACTCCTAGAGTATTCCTGAGAAAGTAAAGGGTGGGGGAGAAGAAAGCAAGCTGTAGTAAGGTGGGTTACTGGGATGTGTCAGAAGAGGATGAAGGATATGAATATCCTGAATGGGGATAATGGGCTGGGACAGAGAAATAGAAATGAGTGATCAGGAAGAGAAGGAGATATCAGAAAACTGGGGAGAGGAGATCCACAGAGTGCTGTATAGGGAAAAGAGATAGGACTGGTGAGGACAGAAGAGAAAGAGTGTGAATGAACATGAGCGCACCCGTAGAAGGCAGAAGAGGAGGGGAAGCAGAAGCTTGCTGTCAGGGATCCAGGCACAGAACACACAATACCACAGCTGAGGTTACTCAACCACAGCCTTTTGCTTATGTTTCATACACCCTTTAATTATACAAGACTCTTTTTTTCTTTGTTCATGTGAATGCTACCTGTCCTACCTACCTCAATGGTCAGAAATGTGTTTACATAATCTACTATTTCCTCATTTTCTGCACTCTATACAGAATCTTTCAGTATTATTTTTGTATTTACTGCGTACTTATGTGATTGGAGCTATCTGAAACTATTTCCTAGGCTGATTATTTATTATATTTCCATTACATGAAAGTGTGAATAGCTTCATTAGTTTCATTTGTATAACTTGACATAATGTTTCTATTACTTCATTTGGAAATTACTATTATTAGACTGTTCCATTTAATACAGTATTTTACCAAAAGCACAATAATAAGCTTTATCCTTCAATAAAAACCACAGCAGCAAGTTTGCATTAATGAAAGGAAATATTTCAGCTTGAAAGCAAACCTTCAGAGAAACACCTAAAGAAAACATTTCAGCTATCTTGAATTAGAATTTGGGGGAGTTCTCCTGACCTGCCCTGTTTCTGGAGCAAAACCTGAGAGCTGAGTGCACCCTGGGCTACTTCGGTAAGCCACCAACCAATGGGCCATGGCCATGCTGGACGCACTTTCTGATTGGCTAGGTCATGCATATTCTGATTGGCTGCCCAGAAGTTGTGAGTGTTCTGATTGGCCAGCCAGAAATAGTATATGATCTGATGGGCTGCCAGGCTGCCCTGGTTGGATTACAGAGCTGTCCTGGAGTCATCCCCCTGCTCTCCCACAGGCATGGGGCAAGGTGGGATGCAGGCAGCTGTGAACCCAGCCCAGCTCAACCTCATCCTCAGCCTCAGCAGGTTACAGTTTCACTCATGGTGAAGGACTCCAAGAACAGTGATGTGCTTTCTGGGTGTGATACAAGCAGAAATAACCAGGAGCATCTGCTAAAATGCACAGGAGAGGAAAAATGGCATGAAAAATTGTTGGATTGGATACCAAAATTGGATTGGAAAATTGGATACCCAAAATCCTTTGGGTGGACTCTGCACTTCTGAGATGGGATATGGGAAGAGGCAGTTATTGCTTGTGATATTTTAAAAACACTGTTCAGCTAAATATTCAACAAATTGGTTTTTGAGCATGAATTAGAGTTAAAATTGTGAAAGCAGTCACTCTTATTGTAGAAGAAACTACATATCAAGACAGCAGCAGAAATTGAATGGGACTATAGGGAAATATGGAGCCTGTTACTGTGAATTAGTGACTTCAGTTTTGTTCATGGATATTTCAAATGTGCTCACCGGGAAATAAAGTGCAATAAGGAGAAACGTACTATGCATTAGTACAATGAGATTCAATTACAAGAAAGCAACAGATAGACCCATGGCCTAGATCTGTAATAGATATAACAACAAGTTAAGGAGTATTGAAATTCCAAGCACAGTTTTGCCATAACTTCCTGTCTGGTCTCTTATGCAATATAAAGGTGCAACAGAGTTCTGCCCTGTCTTGGTCTGGTCTGCATGACCTTCCCACTTTGCTCCCTCCAGTTTTGCCAACTCTTCTGCCCTTTCTGCTGTATTTAGGATCCTCCACCTTGCCCCTGCCTTCTACCTGTTCCCTCACAATGCTTCCCCCTCCTGGGAAGATGACACCTTTCCCATGCACTGTGTGGTCCCTTCCTTGAAAAAGCTTTCATTTGGCCTTCCGCTACAGATCTCCTCACCAAGGTTACACCAAGGGACAGCTGCAGTGATTTAACAGGAATATGGCAGAGCACCAGTTCTACTACCTGGGCCTGACTATTGTTTAATATTCAGGGTATACACTGCGGTAGATGTAAGCTGTGCTTTTTTGGCAGTCAAGCTCCAATTTGATTTGCAAATGTAGGTTTTATGCTGTATGCATAATTTATAACACCAGAGACGATACCGTAAAACTAGAGGAAAGCAATTATAATGCTATTAAAATCAAAGGAAGTGTCCCACATGTTTAATATCTCTTCTGCTAAAAAATATTTACTCATGAATCCTGTATACCAGTCATTTGTGGTACAGCACTACAACCTCTGTGATTTTATGATCCAGAAGCACCAGACTTGACTCTGGTTTGAGACTGGGAGAGCAGCTGTGGCCATGCTCTGCAGTTGGGGTTGTACCATCTTAGGACCCGTGCCACCTTATGACCAAACTGCACCTGGCAAATCATGTGTGCTTAGGCTCTTGCCTTCTGCTGCAGCGGCTTCCCCATGATCCTGCAGTGTGTGCTTCATATGACTGCCTAAGCCCAGTGCTGGTTTTGAGCCCTGATCCTGATCTCACCTGCTAAGGGATAAGTAAGCAGCAAGATCTACATCATGGAAGCATGAAAAGAAAGTAGGTAGACTTTGTAAAACGGAAGTTTTAAAAATAGATTTTAGCAGCGTGTAAGACTAACGCAAAGAGAGAGAGCAGTAACTATAGCAGGTCCCACATGAGATCTTTGGCACAGAGCCAGGTTCAAATGTGCCTTACATGCCCCCCTGAGGACCCCCCATCCTGTCCTGCACTGCTGCAAGCCAGCTGCACTGCCTCCTATTTTATCCCTTCTCCACGTCTCCCACGCAGGCATGTCACCTTTGCTTTCTTCCTGTCCCCACCCAGTCTGGCTTCCACCTGCCTGAGGTCAGTGAGATGAATCAGAGCAACCTTCAAGCAGTTTTGACTTTTAGGAGCCACTGACCTGGCAGCCAGATTGAGAAGTGCTGAGAGTGCTTTGCTGCCAAGGTACCACAGCGCTAAGCTGCTTTGTCCTGCCTGATTTTTGAGGCTGTGTCAATCATGTTGTAGCTCTAGTCTTGGACCTTTGGTTTTAGTAGCACAGTTCAAAATGTTCTGTCAATAACAGGCAAGCTGAAAACTGCCTGAAAACCAGCTTACAATCAGTAGCTCTCCAGAAGTTTGCAGAACACATTGCACACAGAACAAAGATTTTGATGTTTTCTGTCCTTTTCATAATGGAAAAGAGGGTAAGCCTCAACTTCCCCATGTCTGCAGCCAGGAGGGTACAACCCCAGAGTAATGTGAATAACGCAAAACTGGAGAAGGCAAAGAATCAGAAACTAGGTCACTGGATGACAAATATGAAATCCTACTTGTGAAAAAATATAAACTAATATATATGGGGAAAATGATCTAAAACACATTATTCACCAAGGGAGTCATGGAAATAGGTAGGCTGAAAGAGACCAAAATTTGAGAGTGGACAGTAAATTAGACATGAGTTTGCAACATGTCAGTGATGCAGTTTGGCCTGCATACACAAAGGCACCACATCAGAGAACATGATAATAAACCCCCTCTTGACGCACCGGGTGCAACCACACCTGAAAGTTTCAGGGACTTTGAAGTCAGTGGAGCTGTGCCAATTAACACCAGCTGAGCATCTGCCTGTTGTGTTCAGTTATCACTGCATTATTACTAGACAGCTATTGACAAATTGGAAGTATAGAGTGGAAATGAACAAAAATTACGACTGAGCTGGTAAGGCTGACACATTTAAGTATATATATATGTGAATGATTAAGTAAACTCTGTATGAAAAATGTTCAAACATTGGGAAAATGCCATTTATTCAAACTCCAAACAGTTGGCTGGTTTCACTGTAGCTATGATGCCCTTTAGCTTATCGTCCCTAAGGACATTTGTGGAATGGTTGGCCTTTGATTGCAGACATTCACATAAGAGCAAAGACGTGTTTGTGAACAAACATGGGTAACCATTGTTAAATACAGGATCTCTTCCTGGATGCATCCCTCTTATTGATATGCATTTAGGCACCTCAGCAAGAGACCAGTTTTTTAGATCTGATAATCACCCACAGTTGTGGTGAATGTCAACGGCAAGTGCTAAGAGCTTGTCCTTTCTGCATGTCTGATCTGTTATATAGATGTTAAATATAGATATATACACCCAAGTATAGGTGTCTAGATTTGAATTGCTTAGTGGACAACAGCTGAAGTTGCCATGAAGATCCAAACATTTTCCATTTTGTTATCTAAAGATACACTGACCCTGACAGCCAGTAAAGGCCATTTAATTCAATGTCCCTTGAAAAGAATTCCTAATGAAGAAAGTTCCCTGACATTCTGTATAAGACTATCCAGGACCTGATCCAGAGCTCTGGAAGTCAGTGAAAATCTTTCCATTGACTTCAAAGTGTTTTGGACCATTCCTAGATAATAACACAAATTTCACTTCATTCTTTTTTTTCCAATTGGGTTGTCTGAAACTGCACAGTGTGTGATTGAATCCCGATGTCCCTTGCATAGCTTGCATGCCAGCTCCCTTTAACACCTTCTGTGAAGCTTACGATGTTAAACAACACATTCAGTTGCTGTAGGCATCTTCTTTCCAATCTGGACCCCAGCTGCTTGAGGTCTAACAGATTGTCCTTAAAAGGACAATGTGAAAGCAAAAATTACTGTGTCTAGAGAAGCCAGTTTAGCTAGGCATCTCTGAGTATATGACTATAAAAATTATTAAGTTAATCTAGCTTGGACACAAAAGTCTCAGCAGCAGCCAGCTGATTACAAACTTACGTATTCATTAACCTGGATAAATGTAAAGATTTTTCATGCTGCTATTGATTATAATGCATAAGAGCCTCAGTGCTGAAATGCCTGAACAGAGAACCTCACCACTTAACCATCGGAGACCAAGACAACCCACATCACATGGGTTGAATGATTGTGAACGTGAATGTGAATATCTGATCAGTTTTGCAGCAAGGCTTTTACTCACAGAAAACAACAAAATTTACAAAGTATGCACTCAAAAAAAGCATATTAAAGACAGATAAGCTTCATATAGTGAAAACTCTTGAGTTTCTGTCATGTTCTGTTGCCACCAGATGATGCCAGAGGTTAAAACAGGGTTATTCATCTTTGTATGCCACATAGAGAATAAAAATACTGGAGCTACCTCTCTACTGTCTCTAAAACTGTTTAGTCTCTCCACCATCTGACCGATGCCAACAGCCTCCAGCCAGCATTTAGCTACTATTTAGTTCCTATTGTTACTTCTGGAACCACGAAGTCTGCTAGCTTTGTTAACAGCTGGCATTATTTGAACCAAACCTAAAGTTATAGGGTCCAGAATTATCTTTTCCAAAGTAATTACATGACTGTTTCTCAGGGAAATTCAGATATATATAGATATACATGCATGTATCTGTGGAGCTTGTCTACCCTGTGGACAGTTGTCTCAAAGGGTAAATTCACAGACACTAATTCTCTCCATTGCTGGACAATTCACCTATGCTGTCAGACTCCTCACTTGGAGATTTCTGTTGTATGTGACAGCAGAAAAACCTATCACTAAATAATATGGGTTCTTAATGAACGCAAAGAGTGGGCATTTTCTCTGTAGTGGAATAAATACCTAGAAGAGGAGGCAAGCCTATTTATCCTTTTCATGCCAGCTGACTGGGGAGTAGAAAAAGAGCAAAGTTGAGCAAGGCAGAGGAGAGGCCAGTGTATTCTCCATCACAGGGGTAAAGTAGCAGTCAGTCTTACTTACAAAACCTGTGCAGAACAAAATAAGAAAGCCCTTGCATGTAGAAACACTCCCAATACCACAATCACTGATGGAGAGGAAATGATTCGATGGGTGAGTAGAATGGAGGAGCGTACATCTGGTGAATCAAACAGTAACTCTACGTATCAAACAGATGTGGATATCAGACTCCACCCTGCATTTTGGAGGCTCTCAGAAGCTGCTCTGACCATGTCAGACAAGCCTGCTTTTCTGCATCTGTATCAGTTCCAGGGACCTATAGGCAGGTGGAGTATTAACACTCTCACAACTTCACACTACCTTTCTTGAATTAATCCATTTCTCGTAGAGCAGTGCTTGATCCCTGTTGTGAGTCATATTTTCCAAAATCTTTGTAAGACTGAGTGCCTAGTCTTATCATGTGAAGTCCTCTCTCACAGTTAGTAGAAATTGTGGAATAATTATGGATTAATATGACATGACCTGTGGTGAGCTAGGAACACTTTCTATGACTTGGAGGTGGCCATCAGACAAAATCAGGTCTAATCTTTTGCAGACCAGAGCAGAGAAGGGGACAGTCAAGAGTGGAATGCACTTAAGAGAAATAGATACACACATGAAAGAAAAAGGCCTTGATATTTAAAATATTTATGGCCTTAAAAGGCATGAAAACTGATACTAGCCATTAACTAATAGACGTTCTGCCTTTGTGATGCAGCTTACATTCCTAACTAAAACCACATCTCTGCTCTGACTTTGTCTGAAGCCAGGTGCACAGATGATTAAATTTTGGGCCAGCTATAAGAGTAGTGTCTCCATCCTGTCCTCTCCTTTAAGCACACACCATCTGTATGATACTTATTCATCTCCTTTTGCTGGGCTGACATACTGAGCCCATATTCTTCCAACATCAGTTGTCTTCATACTGTCAAGCTGTGCAAATGGAAGGGATCTAAGCATAAGGGAATAACAGGCTCTGTGAGTAGGCTTGTGCTGTATTATGCCAGTATTAACTGCTCTACTGTAACCTTGATGTTGTTCATATGTGTTTTCACAAAAGAGGTTTGGGTCTCTAGCTGTCCACTGTTGCCAGCATGCTTTTTACTTCTGTGTTCACTATATTTAAATGCTATGTTGCTGTGCAACTCCTCTGTGTGAATCAGAAAAGGGAAGATACTGGCTTTGTATCAGAGCATATGGATTCCTTGTAATGAGTGGAGGGTAGATTGCTCAAAGCATTTTTATTTCATTTTATGAAGAAAATTTCTGAGACCCTGTTTCTGTGTTATAGGCCTGCTTGTAGCAGGAAATTATAAACCCATACCCTGTCTCTTTGAGGAAAGGATAGACAGAGAAAAGCACTTCAAATACATGTATTTTTTTCATAAAAAGATAAAACAGCTATTTTAAGTGTGCTGAACATATCAGAGAGTAGATGCAGGTTCAGTTTTTTGCTTTTTTTGCCTTTAAAAAAATATATTATTTTGTTTTGTTTATTTGTTTGATTTTTTTCTTTTTTTTTTGGGGGGGGGTGTTGGTTTGTTTTTTGTTTTGTTTGGGGTTTTTGTGTGTATTTGTTTGTTTTGTTGTTGTTCTTCCTCTGGTCTAAGCCATAGAATGTAACAAGACCCAATATATGCAATACATTTGACTCAAATACATGTAAAAGTTATTTAGACCTGGATTCAAAGCTGTCACTCAGGTTTTTCACTCTACCAGACGTTAAGCCACACATTATGCACTCTAACTTCCATTTCCAGAAGTTCCTCCAAAGCAGGGCACTCCTGACTGGCTTACCCTTCGCTCTTCCTTAGTTTCCTCTGAAATGCAAAAAGACATTTTCTTCCTCATTTTCACAGGGCTTGAGGGGCTGTTTTCAGTTGAGAATGATGCCTTGTCAACATGACTCTGCCCTGTATTTCTCAGCCTTATCTCTGGGATGGTGGACTCAGGCTGCAGAAGTTATAGCTGTAAGGGCTGAGACCGTTAATGTGTACACTTTGAGAAGAGCAGGTAGAGAGCAGGGAAAGTGTCTGATGGATTCCACAGGTGAAGAGGGTAATGGTGGAGACGAAGCTTCCCACCACTCCTTGCTGAACGCATCTCGCCAGGAAACAACAGCACCCTGTACCCCACAGCTGGTATCTTATGAGATACCTGAACAGTGCACAAGAGCCCAGAAGAACAAGGATAGATCTATGCTCTTTCTGCTTTACCAGCAGACCATTCACCAGTACTGCATCAGTTTTCATCTCATAGGCTGGCTAAAATTTAGGGTGTACTGGGTCTAGGACAGGTCAGCCAGGAGGATATATGTAAAAATTTCTACAGATAAGGAGAGAAAATGAAAATGTTGACATAGCAGGCATCTACTTGCATTCTGCCAAGTGTCCCACACCATTCTTTGGATGACATAAATAGCACATCCTGCAGGACATTGTCCCTTGATAGAAATAGAAGTCCCAAGTGAAAGAAAATCCTAAGAAGCAAATTGCTAAAGGTCAGCCAGCCTGCTGGTACCTGAGGAGACTATGGAAATCACAACATATGCTTCACAGTTTTTTCCTGGCCACAAAGTCCAGGCTTTCCTTGGCCATTTAAGAAAGCTTGTAAAGGAGAACTGTAGCTCAAGCAGAACTACAAACATAAAATATAATCAATAGAAACATATTTATCTGCATAGTCTTTTTGATTAGCTGCTTAGCAGGCAGATACATGTTTAATGGAAAAGTGGAACAGCAGATCATAGAAGGGCTTCTTACAGAAATATCAGGTTCCATATAAGACAGTTTTAAGTGAGGTCTTGCAGTAAATAGGGCAAGAAATATTTTACATTGTCAATTCACATGTAAATGTAAGAAATATATTTAGTCTTATTTTTTTTGTTCAATAAAGGTCAAGGAATTGTTAAACTTCGTATAAACATGCTAAATGTCCACCTTACCACATGTAAAATACTGCCCAAACATGGGATATTAGGGACAAAAATTGATCTTGTTTTTTAACTAGCATTTACTGTAGGGTCTTTCTTGGACTGCATCCTTTATTCTACTGTGAGAAAGGCTGTATATCCTCTTCTCTCCAGCACAGGGCTTGGGGAAAAATGTGGAATCACTGTAAATTAATTAAGAATAACGAGACATAATAATTTTATGGTGACATTATTAGTGAGAAGATTTACTATACTTGAGATTATAATGCTTTCACTGGGGAAAGAATTGGCTTTGCTGGAGGAAAAGTAAGCAGGAGAGTGACGCAGTAGCCAACAAGTAAGCACCATTTCCAACCAACCTCCAAACTAACAGGACAACAGCTGAATTTCAGGCTTCAAAAGCAACACAGCTGGAAAAGACATTGAACAGTTAAAAAGCCCTTGGAGCAGAGGAAGACCGAGAAGATGAATGCATGGGACTGTCAGCAGGTTCTAACCTGCAAGCAGATAGGTTAAAACCTGTTTACTATGTCAGGTTTTTTTCTCTAAATAAATAATCCTTTTCATCAAGACAGCTGCTTGGTCGTAGGACTGTACTGCCACTGCTCTGGAGGGAGCAGGACTGGCGTTACTGCAGGCACAGCAGAGAGGTCCTGGTGTCCTTCAGACCAGCCTGAGGATCCCTTTCACAGCCACCAACACCAGTCCCAAACTGCCCCCTCACACAAACGTTGCTGAGGCTGCATGGAAATGCCTTCAGAGAGGCTGGTTTTAAAGCTACTGCTGTAGACCCTTCTGACTGACAGGAGCCAGCAAAATGGCATGCTTGAAATCTGTGCAAACGGAGGAAGAACACTACATTTGAAAAATAAGTATTCTTGTCAGACAACCTTATCATAAGTTTGTCTGTCTAAGGGAGAATTATTTTTTCAATAGGTTGAGAAGACTGATAAGAAATTGATTCCTGGAGCAACTACATTTATTATTTTCTGTATATACCTCTCTTTGTTACAGAAATTCAATACCAGAAAAAGCAAGCAGAATACAAAGCTTTTTCCTTCCACTGTAGCTCAGCTAGCCCAGTACTGCATCTTCCCCTGTGACAGTAAGATGAAAGATAAGAGCAGCGCTGAAGAGCTGAAAAAAAAGCTGGAAATTTAATTCACAGACAAATAAGCTGCATTGCATTTAATATTCCCAGTGAGGAAATGAAAATAAATTTCTTCTGTTCCACAAATTCACCAGAGGGAATGATATCCCTTAATTAAGGAAGACTGATTGCTTATTTTTTTTCCCAAGCCTTCATTTGCCCTAAGATAAAGTTATGAGAAAGAAATGGTGCATACAAAAAACAAAAATCAAAACCACACTGGAAATGCAGCAGTCATTTACATTTCTCATCGTAGTAGATACTACATTCTGAAGGGTTCTTTAATAATCTAGTAGGAGGGTCAGCCAAACGGAGCAACACATGCCCTGTTTCAATGGAGCAAATAAGTTCAACCAACCAAACTAAACCCAAGGAATTATTTTTGTTCTTTCAGGGCTGATAATTTAACATTGTGGGATAATATGGATGTATACACCTTTGACAGCCTTTTTCTTTGCGTAAACATGAAGAAAAGAGGGAGGTTTGGGTGAAGAAGTGGATGGACATTAATGTAGAAGGGAGCCTGGGACTGGAACTGCATTGGTGACATCTTGGCATGATCAGATGAAACTGAATGAGAAATGCAGGCTGAACAGCAGAACGGATCCTAACGCAGGCTTAAAGAAGTGCTGTTGTGCCACAACAGCTATAAACTGTTACAATATTTGTCATTATTTAAGGAACTAGATATGAACTAGTAACTGTTTTTGCAGCTCATGTTTATAAAGAATGTTTATCTCTCAATTTATTTTAAAATGCAGATCAGAGGAGTTTGAAAGTTTATTTAAGGAGAAGACAGCTCAATACCTTCTACTGGATACTTGAAGGCACAATGAAGCGGCTGAATGCAAGGGGCCTTTGACAATGTGCTGGGAAGGCAGAAGATGCCCCTTGTACTACTTTTTGCTCCTGGCCTGAATGTAGCTATGGTACACATCTTAAACTGGTCACTCAAAGGGCTATGAAAGAAAGAGGTACATGAAAACCGCTGTACAGGTTTTGATTGAGGATCCTTATATCCTGGTAGCTTCTCTGCAACAATGGTCAAAGCAGATGCCTTTAGAGGACTAAGAACAGGTGAAGCATGATTTGTATTCTCCCAACATCCAAACAAATTTAGCTCCAGAAATTTCCTGATACTGATGCTTTTTCTCTAACATATTTTGATGTAATACACCTTCCACCATTTGTCTAGTCTCTCCTTGAACCCATGTATGTTTTTCATATCCATAGTATCCTTACACAAAGTACTCCACAATTTTATTACTTGCATGAAAACTCATTTTCTTTTGTTGTTTTTTAACCTGGTTTCTGCTAGCTTCATTTCATTGTCCCTAGTTCCTGAGTTGTAAGAGACGGTCTACTGTAACGCATCATCATCATTCTATTCAGGGTATTGCAGAACTGTCTCAATATGCCTTTTCCTTTCCAGGTAGGTAAGTTCTAGTCTATTGAGTCATTCCCCCTACAGAAATAATTTCATCCTTGTAGCCATTCTTTGAATATTTTCCAGTTCCTTTTTTTTTTTCTTTTTTTTTTTTTTTTAAATTGGGATAGTAACAAAAACATTGCACACAGATTCAAGTTTGGGGCTAACCATGGACTTACACATACATGGGCATGATATTTTTCACTGTTTTGTTGTCTGTTGTTTTCCTAGTAACTCCTAACTTCTGCTTTGCTTTTTACTTGCTCCTGAGCAATGAGCTAATGATGTCATGGAATTATACCCTCATGTTTCATTCCTTACTGGCAATGGTCAGCATGAGGTCATCAATTTGAACGAGAAATGGCAGCTTTTCTTTGTGTATGTTGCTTTATATTTATTTGCATTTAATTTCACCTGTCAATTTATTCATTCATTACTCAGTCATCTAAAAATCCCTCCACCATCCATCACAGTCTGTCTTAATCCTCATTAACTTTGCACCATCAGCTAATGTCACCTGACAGCTCCGGTTTTTTTTCAGGTCATTTATAAGTATGTTGAGCATAGGAGCCAGCACAGACCCTTGTGCAACTCCTCTGGTGACATCCACCTGTCCTGAAAAAGATTGTTTATCTCTACCCTCTATTTCTTTTATTTCAATTAATAATTTTTCAATATATTTCCTTCTTATATTTTGGCTGCTTAGTGTACTTAGCATCCTTTGGCGAGGGACTTTTCAAGGTGTATTCTATCTACAGGGACATCTTCACCTGTCTGCTGCTGATCCTTTCAGAGGTGATCAAAGAAGCCTCTCAGACAACACTTCTCTTTCCACAAGTAATTTTGACTCTATTGAAGTATATCCTGTTTCTTCACATATCAACGAATTATCTACCAAGTGCTACTGATTTGTCAAGAGCAGAACTTTCCCTCTCACACATGCACACTCTGGTCTCCTGAAGTTACACTGCTCACCTTTCCAGGCTTAAAAGATAGTATGGAGCATAAGACATGTTTGTTGTTTTTTTTTTTTTAACCTGGATGCTCCCTCAGAACCTCTTTTAAAGATTGGCTTAATATAAAATCATCATAGAATCATTTTGGTTGGAAGAGAACATCAAGATCATTGAGTCCAACCATTAACTTAATTCTGGCACTAAACCATGTCCAATAATATTAACACTGATAATGTCACTCATTTGTGGTCAAAACTGGATTCCACTTTTAGCAGTAACATGTAAAAACACACCCATCCTGTGCATAAAGCAACACAATTCGCATTTGCTGCCAGCTTGGGGCAGGTCTTCAAGATATGGTTGAAGTATTCAAACTTAAGTATCAGGAGCTTGCTTAGTTCCAGATCACATCTTTCACTAGTCTATAAGACAGGACTAACGGGACAAGAAAGTGGCCAAATAGATGGTGTTCGTGGTGGTTTTTGTTTGTTTGTTTGTTTTCCGCCTCTTTGAATGCAGGAACCATCTTGAAAGTTATGTAGCTTCAAGTAACACTAATTTTCCCGACAATGTCTTTGGAAGAAATCCAGTAAACTTTTTTTACTTTACCTAGTTCCCCAAGACACATTCTAGATTGTTTTCTTTCTGAAGGTATCAATACCCTGTAAATAAAAGTGTTTTGTTCTTTTTGAGGAAGATGTTTTAGTTGGCTTTATTTACAATGGTGTCAATTTTTAGCATTGCAACTGGACTTGAGCAGTTTAGAAGTGTCATTGAAATGATAACCTTAAGTGCTACTTTTCATACAGAAGCCACACTTAGTTCAGTTTTATTCATTGCTGAGTAAAAAGACATCCAATTACACTAGTAAAAACTCAGAAGATTTAGATTTGTACTCAAAAACCCAACAACACATGCAAAAGGAACAATATCCTGCTAGCACAACTTCATTTGCTGCTGCATTTGTCTAATATTAACAATTAACAGAGCAGTGCAACTAGTATTTGAAACAATCCTTACAGTGTTTGAGTGTCAGCACAGTCTTCAGGTCCCAAGGAGGTTTCAAGTGGGACGTTGCACATGGTGATCAGTAATTTAATGTTTCCATCCTGTTTGAAACATAATCTCATCCACAATTATTTTGATTTCAGACATATCCTCTGCATTTTCCCCCTTATGAAAACTTACCCTAGAGAACACCAATGCAGAATGGCTTCATTGTCTCTGAGTCTGCCTTATCAGTAGCTGGCCGTACAGAGTCCATAGCAGAACATTTTTTATTAAGGTCTTAGTACTAGTTTTGATTCCTTTAGCTAGTTCTCCTCAAACTCTTTTTTAGACGTCCTAATTAGGATTTTGCTTTTAATCTGCTTGACTACACTATTCATTTCATTTTATTGGTTTGGATACAATAGGCATCTTTTAGAAAATTGCTTGCTTACTGCTAATAAACTAACTTACTTGGCTTTTTATGTGTGCTGGCCTCCTTTAATCCATTCTCTGGCCTTTCTCAATAGGTCATATGCAGTGGTGTTATGCTTCCAGTCTGGTGTTCTTCAGAAGTTTCCATGCTGCTTGTTAAGATTTCTCTTTGCTGACCTTTCTAGCTTCTTTTTAACAAGCGTCCTTATTTCTGCATAGCTTTTATTGAAGTTGAGGACAATGGCAGTGGTGTATTTGGTGTGCGATGCTCCTGTAGAGCTGGTGAAGCCGAGTCCTCTGAGGTCACTGTCACCGAGTGGAACTTCCTCTGGAAGGGCTAGAGCCACAAAGCCGAGGACTGCGTTTGCTCCCGTGGGCTCTCCAACCAGCTGCTCCACCGAAAAATTGCTGACAGAGCCCCAAAATGTCGTCTCTGTTTTATGTCCTGGCATGACATTTGCTGAGCTGCAGGAGGCCAGTTCAAGTCTCCTGTTACTAACTGTTTTTCTCACCCACACTGCCTCTCTGATCTCTTTCAACTTATCAAATTCAAGGCATTTTGCCATCCTGGGCCAGTAACATTTGTCATAACTATATTCTTCCTATTCCGGCCCAGAGTTATACCCTGTACAGATGTCATGTTACTTGTTGAGATGGTGAGCTTGAGTGTTCAATTTGATGCTGAGCTTTCAATAAGGCAGTGCACTGCTCTGCCTGTAGCACAGTTTTCCTTTCTGGTGTACTTTATATTCTGGGTTTAGTGCTCCCTTGACTGCCTTCCTCCGCCCAGGTTTCTGATGTGCCTGGCATATCAGTGTCTGCATTTTGGACCAGACATTCTCGTTCCTCATTTTTTTATTTCAAATATTTTGAAGAAGCGAGTGTACCACTACTTTGGTTCTTTCATTGGCATCTTATATAAAACCCAGTATGTTTGTTTCCCTTTCCCTATTAGATTATTTGCGTCTTCTCATTGTGCTTTCTTTCAGGATTCAGAACTTTGCCATTTTTTTTTCCTCGTAAGTGCACTCATGCTGAGCCCAGGCTTTTCCACACTTGTTGGCTTTCCTCAACTACTTGTATTTTTTCAGGCAATAAGGGAATATTTTCATTTCAAAATTACTGTCAGGGCCCTCATTTTGCTAAGAAGGTTTGAGAATGTTTTCAATTTGCTGCAAGACCAAGAAATATAATGATAGAGAGTTAGATATGTTGGATGTTTTCAAATCAGCTGGACTTGATGAAATTCCTGCTAGGATACCGGGAAGATTGTGTGAAGCAATGCCAGAACTATTAGCTGTTATCTTTGAGGAATCGTAGAGTACAGAGATAAATGTGTTGTCTCTTACTATTTTTTTCAATAATGAGGGGGCAGGGAAAGCAATTGTCGAACCTCCATAAGTAACTACAAGTTGAGTGGGAACCAGTATGGAATTATTGAGAACAAATCATAATAAACCAACCTAATATGATCCTGTGATAGGACTTGTGGATACGGCAGAACAGCAGAAATATGTATCTTAACTTTAGTCATGCTTTGAACATTGTCTCATACGAGCTTCTCAGAAACAAGCTAAGGAAACATTGGCTACGTACAGCTTTTAGCAGATGAGTGCAATATGGTTTGAAAAGTATATTCAGAGAGCAGCTCTTGATAGTTCACTGCTAGCCTGAGGTCTCTATTGCTAAGTTTTTAATTAATCAAATGTATGACAGAATAGATAATGTATTTGTTATATTTCTATATTGCATTGAACTGGGAGTGGCTGCAATTACTTCAGATGACCTTGACAAACTGGTGAAGGAGTGTCTCGTGGTTTCGAGTCCACTTTCTTATTCAGACTTAGAGTCATGAAAATCTCCTTTATTTTCTGCTCTTCCATCACCACAAACACTCAAGGCTGAGGTGGCCCTTTTCAGGATAACAGACTGTTCTTGACACTGATTTTCAAAGGCCTCCATATCATATATCATATCAGGTTTTCTCTGCTTCTGTTTCTCCAGAGAGACATCCTGGATGTTTTAGGGTGTCTCTCTTGAGTATTTGTGATGAATTATTTTTATAACTTCTATTTCCTCACAAAATTTTTAGCAAGAAATGGGAGTTCTTTGCTAGGTGGTTAATCTCTGGGGTTTGAGACTTCTGCTATCTTTAGCCTGACTCTTATTAGCATTGGAAAAGAGATAACACTACTTCTTTGTCTGGAAGAGATGAACAAAAAGGTTTGGCTCCTTTCTTTATCTCAGGATGGAACGGCATATCTGAAGAAATTATTAAGGAACATACTGCTGAGCAATGAACACAAAAATACTCTTCTATCATCACAGTGAATAAACAGGAGTATTGGTGTATTCTTTCTGCTCTGTTCCACACAAAGACAGGAGAGGACTCAGATGGAGTATAACATCCAGTTTCTGGTACTTAAGGGATGATGTGGAACAGCTGGAGAGTCAGAGGAGAGAATTGGGAATGACCACAAGTCTAGAAAACATGACTCATGAGGAAAGGCTGAAGGAATTTGCATATTTTGATTTAGAAAAGAGACAATGGTGGGGATAGCCCAACAAAGATCCTTAAATATTTTAAAGATAGACATAAAGAGAACAGGAGTGAGTCTTTCTTTGTGTCCACTAAGGGTGGATAATAGCTTAAATTATGGGAAGGGCAATCCACATGAAACCTGTAAATTTTCCTTCTTTTGAGGGTAGTAAATCAATAAAACTGGTCTTCATTGGAGGATGTGGCATCTCCATGAATGGAGATGGGTGCAAGTATAGCTGATTCTGATTTCAAGAAGAGGAGTGGACCAGGTGGCCTTTCTGGCCTCCTCTCAGCCCTATTTTGTTTTTGTCTATGGTGGTTATGCAGTGGCAGATAAAGACTTAGTTCTCACTGACTCTCAAATGGTGGTCAGATAGCAGCATCACTCTCCCTGTGGATCAAATTTGCTGGGGCTTTACCCAGCTTATAAAATGGAAGTGCGACATCAAGCCCAGAGTGCTTTTTGTCTCAGGTAGGTGCAGCTCCTAGGTACCTCTTTTTTCCAGTTTTATTGTGCTGTGTGGATGTTAGTGATCTACTTCTTTCACTGCCGGTACCACAGTACTTTAAAAAACAAGAAGGAAGAGAAAGGCTGAATATCTACACAGGCCTAACTAGCCTATTAGGCCAGATAAGCTTATGGACAAAATAATCTGTAGCCAACTCTACCTAAAGGTGTATCATGATTAATGTAATATCCAGCTGCCTCTGACCCCCTGGCTTTAAGAAGGACAGCCACTCATGGAAGTCAAAGGCAAGACTCAAAGCTGAGTCATGCCTGAGCTCCTCTGCTGCTCCACCTTATGTGAGCTCAGTGTCTTTGGAAGCCGCTGTGGCAGCAGTCAGTTAGTGAGGACCACAGGGTTTTCTGGGAAACACAGCATCTGCAGCCCTTCTTCCCTAACTCTTTTCTTGCTCACTTCACATCCTTACCCCTATTTTGCATACATACTGCAGGTTAGTACTTATTTGTACTTATTTGCATGATGGTAGTCTTAGATACGTGTCTGAGACGAGCAGTCCTGTATGTTTTCTGACTGGGAATAGACAGTCCTTGTCCTCCCTCCTCCTGCAGTTTCCAGCAATAATTAAATTACTCTGAAAGTGCTCTCTAAAATCTCGTTCTTATGGTTGTATGCCGGTTCATGATCCTGCTGGTGTACTCTCTCCCTGCTACTTGTAGCCCACGACTCCTCACACAGCAGTGAGTCTCCTACATCAAACTCTGATGTGATCTTTTCTCCCACCCAATGCCCTTTTGGCTTGATTCCAGCATTAATGGTGAAGGGGCTTATCAGAGTCTGCAGCTCCAGTATCTTTATTAAGAGGGGTAACCTGACGAAAAGACTGCATCATCTCTTTTTGGTGCCACAAAGCACTCCAGACCTTCCTCACTTGAACAGATTTACACAGTAGGACCCAGAAGCGTGCTCCTAGCTTCTCTCATTTTTTTCCAGGGGGAGAGAAGAAATGAAGGAAAAGGGTAAAGATGAGTTAAAAGAAAGGATACCACAAAAATTCAGGTTACTGAGAAAATCTAATGGTGTAGGAAGATTCATATTGATGGATGGCAGGATACATTGTGCTCCACCTACAAGCTGCCGCATCCAGAAAGGCTAAAACGGACATGGTGCGGGAGAGAGGCAGACTTCCCTATGCCCAAGGAGTTGCCTGTTGAAAGGTCTTGCCACTGCTTGGTTTGAGATGAAGTTGAAAATCCAGCCTGTGATTTGAAAAGTCTAGTGTGCTTGATTCTCTTCCCCTTGTGAGAAGGGATCCCTGCAACTTGCAAGGGAAAAGGATGATTGTTTTTCTGACCTGAACTCTCCAGAGGAAAGAAAAAAAGAAAAAAAAAAAGAAAGAAATAAAAAGAGATTCCGTGTACAGGGTCACAGTGGCAGTGGAAGGCAACTGGGATAGGTCCCCAGGAGTCATGATTTTTCCAATGTGTCCATGGATATGGATTGTCTTATTTCATGCAATCTAAGGCCACTAGCTCTTGCAGAGCACAGACAAATAAGAATAGTTCTGGACCGGTGCTGTATTTTACAGCCAAGGATGCAAAGCACAGAGGTTAGGACCAGTGTGGTGGTAATCTACAGAACAGCTCTGAATGCTCACAAACTGGAAGCAGGGAGGCTGTGCCGACACAGTGTTAGTAGCAATTAACTGGCTGTGGTTTATCAGTCTTGGTGTTTCTTTCCAGACCTGATCTGCTTTTGCATCCTGTCATTTCACTGCACCCTGTTGTCACTGGCTTAGCAGATCTTTCCTTGGTTCTCCCTGGTGCATGCTAGTTAAGCTGCATCTGCTTCAGACCCTTTCTCTAATGCTGACGCAGATGTCAAAGTGAGATGCAACTACCTTATGGGAAGACTCGTAGTTAGGTGCCGTATGGCATGTTATGTAAGCCAGAAAGAGGGGCTCAGAAAAGATGTTTTACCACATGTGTCAGTACACAGGAGATGTGAGACTTCATATGGTTGGACCTCCAGAAACACAGCACAGGGCCCTACCGCATGAACTAGCAGAGTCATCTGCTAGTAGGAAACACTTCTCCTTTCTGAGAATCTAACACTGGAAGTAGATGAAACACATTTTCCCAAAGGGCTTTTTGCTGTTATGCAGAGTAATGCTAAGAATAAATCAAACTCTCTTCTGGGTTTTGGAGACAGAAGTGGTTATAGAAAAAACAGCCAAATATTTGGTAGTCTCCAAGAACTCTTTCTGCCCAATGTGTCACAGGCTGTCCCTTTCTGCCTCTTCCCCAGATTTGTCTCCTTCTCTTGTTTATCTCCCTGAAGTCCTGTCACCCTGGCGTGTCTCTGTCCTGTTTTGCTCCCATCTGCTCCGTCTCTGACCTTGTTGCCCACCCTGCCTGTCCCTAGGTGCTGTCCCATGGCTCCTCTTTCAAGCCATTATTGTTCTCTTCCTTCTCCCCTCTGGTGCTGTTTAAGGCTGAATCCAAGCACAGGTGGCAAGGAGGGATGGGAAGCTGGGGGGTGACCAGCTCTCTGCCATCTACTCATATTTGGGGCTCTCTGAATTCCTTTGGCCATGGGCAAAAACATGCTCTGCACTAGGCAAGTCTTCGGTAAAGGCAACATCTGGATTTCAGACAAGCTCTGTTGAGCATGTGCAAGCACAGAGCAGTGATTTACAGCTAGGTCAGATCTGGCTGGATTTTCATATGGCCAGCAAGTACGGGCTGATGCCCCCAGGGATCAGCCCCTGCTAATTTCAAGCCCTTGCATGAAGCATGGAACTGCAGTGAAATCACTGTAAGGCATTTTCAGCATGGGCCAACCACCATATTTTTCACTAACCTCATTCTTGGAAGTTGCTGACTGACTTTCACTGAAACGTTCCCAAAAAAATTCAGCCCAACACAGAGACTAAGGATGGAAAATTTCAGCCTAGAATGATTAAAATATGACAAAATTAAAAGCAACTGAAAACTGGATCTTATAATCAAAAGTGTTAGGCAATGTTAAATATAATATTTGTTGCCATCTCCACCTATAATAGAGGGATGGCTGTTTAAATATTTATTTTTGGGAGAACTTTCTTGCATGACCGACATGCAAGGAAAAAGAATTTTCCTTCAAAACGTGGGGCACATGCCCAAGAAAGACATCTAATAAAGAAAAACAGTGGCGACTGTGTGCAAACTGTTATGCCATCTGAGTTATTTACATTGCTTAGACATCCCCAGATTCTTCTCCGAAGTATCGTAAAGCCCCAGACTGAACCCACCACTAGTGGATATATCAATGAGGTAGATGTCAGCTTGACCCACGGTGATTTGCCATCTGTGAAAAGCAAATAAATATAGCCAACTGGAGTAATGAGCATCGTGATTGTAATATGAACCGGAGCACAGATTTACACAGGATCTTTCTGTTTGAACTCACAAGCCTTTGACTATGCTAGTATTGAAATGTAAGCAACTACAAAACCCCAGCTGTGCAAAAATGAAGATTTGGCTGTTGACTGCTTGACACTCTACCTGCAAGGCTGGACCAGATGTGTATTTCCTGTATTATTTTCTTCACTACTCAAAATAAGACAGGAAGGTTTCCAGCAAAGATTTTAGAGAGCCTTTTATCATACTCCAGTGAAAGGGCTCCAAAACTTTAAAACATGTCCACTTTTTTCAGGTATATAGCAAGGATTGTAATAAAATATATTATCTCTGTGGCAAATTTTGATTTCATTAGAACTTTAGAGCTTCACAGCTAAACCAGGAGTATTACTAGTATCAGAGAAAATACTACTTATGGGACAAGAAGTCATTGCTACTTTGAACTGAGTCCATTGCCGAAGGAAGATAATATATCTAGATGCAAAGTACAGTCTCTTAAAAGCCACAGCACAAAAGCAGAGATCTTTTCCCTCTCCTGATCCAAAATACAGTAGTCACAGGCTATTTTTAATTCCTGTAAAGTTATGACAACCATGAAACAATAAACTTTATGGTTTGGTGAGTTGGCTGCAATGTGCATCCCTAAAGTAGTGGAGTACTGAGATCAGCATAATGAGAAATACGACAGAAGACCCTGGAGATAGCTTGTAGGCTAAAACAAAGATCAGGCCAGACCAGATGTAGCTACGTTTATTGCTATGCTGTGCACCAGAAAATGCTATGAATAAAACACAGGGAATGGAGATTTCCAAACATATTAGCAGGCACTCTTCTGATGTGACCATATCAGTTTTAAGGCTATAGTGCCTGGCAGGCCACCAATGATTGTTTTGGTTTTTGTTGCTGTTATTACTACTGTAGATTGACATATATGACCCAAAGCTGACATCTAGTGGAGAGAGAATAAGTACAGGATTTTCCTTCCCTTTTCACGGATGTGCTCAGCTCTGTGCAGATAGAGATGGCACTTTGCTTTTCTCTACAGAGGTGACCTGAAGGCTGTCCGCTTCACGGGTTGTCCTGGGCAAGAAACCAAATCAAGGAGCTAACGGGCTCTCTAACTAAGCGTGCACACCTTGTCTCATTTGTGACACCTGTATCCATAGCTGGATGCCAGAAGCCAGACTCACAGTACTGTCAGTGGATAGTGAGCTCTGAAGACTGAATTTTAAAAAGTTTTGAAAGATGAGGGTGTAGGTCATCATGTTTGGTCAGGGTCTTGTGAATACATTTAACAGAAGACTAGGTATTTGCTACAGCTGCAGAGATAGTGCCAGTGATCTAGGATTTCTGCTGTCAGGAACATCAGATCTGCAGTCCTGGGTCAGACCAGCTGCTTGGACACCAGGTCATGAGGTTGCAGCTCTGTTTGTCTTCCAGCTCTTCCCTGGTCCTTTGGGTCACTCACTGCCCCAGCTGGGCTGCTTGGACTGAGAGGGCAACAGTCCCAGTTGTTAATGCTTAACAGGGGAGATGGAGGCAAGCACAGAGAAGTCTCACCAGCCACAAGCACTGGAAAGGGAGAAGACCTGTGATCCTCCTGGGAGGTGGCTGGGTGGGGAGCCAAAGAAGGGAATCTGCAAGGCCAGTGTGAGAGCAACCAGACCACAAGAGCGCTCATAGCCCTTTAAAAACAGCAGAAGACAAAGGGTACTTTATTTGTTCGCATAAGGTAGGAAGCAAAAAAGTCTCCTCCACATGTGGTGGTGAAGATTCAAGGCTCGGTAGCTGTGGGCTGTAACAACTCACACTGCCTGTGGATCATCATTTTGGTGGGATTTATAGCATGTTCAGCAGCAAGTTATCAGCAGTTTAGAAATTCAGTCAAAACCCCTGAAGTACTGTTGCTTCCCTAAATGAATGCAGAGCCTGAATTAACGCAGAGCCAAAGAGCTCAGCTCCAATGCTGTGTCTCAAGCAATAATGCTGCTGACAAGGTAATGCTTGATTTACTCACCTGATAGGTAAACAAAGTTAGTGTTTTACAAACAGTACAAAGTTTACTGTGGGATTGAGCTTTAATCTCTGGTTGTTGTTTATTGACTTGAGAAAAAAGCAGCTACTCAGTGAAGAGACCTCCTCTACATCCTGTCTGTAGGTGAACCTGAAGGAAAGGATCCCACCTCCTGCAGCTTCCCTGAAACCCAAAGTAAGTCTGAACTGAGTCCTGAATTGGGAGACAATGAGGATTGGGCCTCGGTTGTTTAGAAGTCCCATTTATTCTGCCATGAGAGGACTTGATGTATCTTTTTGGGCTTGCTGGCTTTGACCTTTCGAACAGTTGGAAAAGCATAAGTCTTGCTATGTGGTTTATGGTATATCACGATGTATGATATATGAAGACACATGCTATCAGCAGCGATTGATGTCTTGAAGGCATACAGAGAGGGCTTGGGATACTTTACCACCTGCTACCTAAGGCCTGTCAGAGGAGACAAAATGATACTCTAGAAATCAGGCAACATTTCTTCTTCCACTACCAATGAGTCCCTCATCTGGGGCTCTTTCCTAGCAGAGGGAGTTATGAGTCCTAATTTTCAAGAGTATACACAGACACCTCAGTCAGTGAGACATATCCATGTCTGCAGTTTGACAGGTTGGATCTGCGTACATAACCTATGTGTTTTTCTGTGCCAGAAATGTTACAACATCAGACACATGGGACTGGTTTTGGTGAAGCTTGCAACCCCTGCTAATCTGTGGTGGGAGGCTAATCCTGAAAACTAGGATACTTCCTTCTTCCTGTACATTTTCAGAAAAACTAGACCAAACCACAGCTGTTTTAAAACTTCATGTTTTCATTTAGCTTGAAAATGCCAATTTTAATCAGAGCTGCAGAAGTAATTGCAACAAATGATTTAGCAAATTGATTTTGTCTGTGTTTTGTGAATGTTTCCTCGCACACCAGCCTAGTGTGCTAAAACATTAATTTGCATAGTTTTTAGTCCTGGCTGGTTCAAAAGCAAGTAAAGTGCAGGCATGTGCTAGGCAGCATTTATGTTGGTTTGATTAGACATCTGGGTCACACAATGTCACTTCTGTTCCCTGAAAGATTGAGGGTAGTTCTTAGAAATATGTTTCATGTTGTAGAATTTGCTTTTTGCCAGTGTTTTCTCATAGTTTGTCCAAATTTTGTATGCACCTTTTTTAAAGCATGTATCAATGATGCAGTATGTAATGTAAACACCCAGAAGATATTTGTTACAAAAGAGAAATTAAGATCTGTAGAAAATAATTTGTTTTTCCACACCACTGACCTTAACAGTGACTTGTACTCAGAGTCTGGGCATAGTTTTACAATGTGTTCATGCTGGAGCAGGTTAGATGTAGACTCCATATTTACTTGCTTCCAGATTTTATGAGCTTTAATTTAGTCGCTGCATTCCATGACTAATTATTCAGTCAGGGAGCCATCCTAAGGGGTAATCCAGCAAATGATGTTCTGGGACAACCTTTGAGGAGAATTAGTGGAACAAATAACCCAGCTAGTTTTAAAATGGAATTTATGACAGAATTACAGAATTGCTGTTTCTTAAAATAGCAGAGGACCTAAAATGTCCTCTTCAGTCCTCTGATTAAGACAGAATAAAGAGAGGCACAGAGATGCAACTTCTTCCCACTCTTATGGCTGCATCTGCAAGTTTTTGTCATACTAGGTGAGAGGATGAATGCCAAGATAAAGAGACAACCTCTTAGCAACTCTTCTACAAGAGAGGTGGGTCCAAGGTTTGCATTAAGTGACATTAGAGCCCCTGAAAGAGAGAATGACAGTTCAGGGAACTAATTTCCTCTCCATGTTATTCTTTTCTTCAAGGTTCCAAGAGCCTCTCTCAGCAATGGCGATGGTGTGTCTCTCAGACTTTGAAGCTTATGCTAAAAAGTATTTACCCAAGATGGCCTGGGATTTTTTTGCAGCTGGAGCAGATGACTGTTGCACTCGAGATGAAAACATCCTGGCATATAAAAGGTAATGGGAGGAGGAAATGACGGGTGTTGTACTGCAAGCTTTTAAACTATGCTTTTGTGCAAGTACCTGGACTTCACAAGCAAATGTTCCTTACATCTTGCCCTTTCAAAGTGGTCCCCAAGCAAAATGCACTTACTTGAATGACATGCACTATATGCTCTGATGCTAGCCTCAATATGACACAGATTGCATGAGGCATAAGGGATGCTGAGGGTCCAGGCAAATAATTGGTATGGTACAGTATGGCATGGTACAGTACAGTATGGTGCGGTATGGTATGGTATGGTATGGTATGGTATGGTATGGTATGGTATGGTATGGTATGGTATGGTATGGTATGGTATGGTACGGTATGGTGTGGTACGGTATGGTGTGGTACGGTATGGTGTGTGGTGTGTGGTGTGGTGTGGTGTGGTGTGGTGTGGTGTGGTGTGGTGTGGTGTGGTGTGGTGTGGTGTGGTGTGGTGTGGTGTGGTGTGGTGTGGTGTAGCGTGGTGTGGTACGGTACGGTGTGGTGTGGTGTGCTACGGTACAGTACAGTGTGGTGTGGTGTGGTGTGGTGTGGTATAACAGGAAAGGGGATGAGTGGCTATAACAGAATGAGATGCAACGCAGAGCATGTGGCGAACAGCAGGAAGCCCGTGTGTAAGCAGTATGGGATTTGGGAACATGCTGCAGAGAGTGAGGGCGGGCACATTGTACAGTGACGACAGACATACAAATGGTGGAGTGGAAGGCAGCAACCTGGGACTGTGGGGTGGGCAGTGGGAGAACAAGAGCTGGTGAGCTGAGGTGGGAAATGCAGAAATGATGTACTGTGGCTAGCAAGCAGGAGTATGGGACTAAAGAAAAACGGAAGTGGCTGAACTGCTGGCTGAATTGACCTTTAAAAGCAAAGAGAAAGGTTGAAGAATCTTATATGCTCTTTATTGGCATTCCTGCATTGCAATAGGTAAATGAAAACCTGGTTTCCACGAAACTTCAGAAAAGTCACTGAATAGCTACCATCCTGAAAGGTTTATTTTGCCTTACAGAATACATTTCCGGCCACGTATGCTGCGGGATGTATCTATGATGAACATTAGTACTAAACTCCTGGGGACTGAAATCAGCTTTCCTGTAGGAATTGCCCCTACCGGCTTCCACCAGCTAGCATGGCCTGATGGAGAGAAAAGCACAGCCAGAGGTAGTCTTCTGCTTTTTTGCCATGTAGCAAAAAGGAGGGTTGTTGAAAACCTCAAAAAGCTGTTAGGATGACTTCGAGCATGAATGAGAAAAATCTTCAGGCTAGAAGGAGCAAACTCCTTTCCCCCTTTCTGACACCCCTTTTTGTGGATGACCCATGTGGGTCAGGTGACGCAGAGTACATGGGAAGCCATATAGACATCGCTTTACTTCTCCAACTACCACTACTATGAGATTAGCCCTGTGGAGGCTGCTGCAAACTTAGAGAGGTGGTAAATACATTTCTGATATACACCAAGAACCAAACGGAGTCCTCAGTAACGTGGGCTCTAGATATGACATAAAAGTGGTGGATGGGACTCAGCCTTGTTATGAGTAAAAACAGTGTCTCCCTTGGAGAAAAGCATAATGTCTCTCTTCCCAAACGCCATGGTGGGTTTGGAGACCTGACCCCTGGAAATATCTTTTTTTCCCATGTCTGTTTCTGTGTACACCAAGTGCACTTGACAGTGCATTCCTGCGAGGACACAATCATAAAGTTCCTCTTACAAAAAAAAAAAAAGTTGCAAAATGAAAGCACCACTGGGTAAATTATCCCTTTCTTTCCTGCTTTCATATTTGCCAATCGGTAAAGTGCCGTGTTTGGTAGAATACAAATAAAACAGGGGTTCAGGTATTTTCTGCAAATTGTAGATAAAAAACTTCTGTACCTGGTGTCTGGCAGGACCATTGAAATTACCTTGATTCTGATTATTTTCCAATACCTCCCAAAGCGGCCAAAGCGATGAACACCTGTTACA
This sequence comes from Patagioenas fasciata, assembly GCF_037038585.1. Classification (NCBI taxonomy): domain Eukaryota; kingdom Metazoa; phylum Chordata; class Aves; order Columbiformes; family Columbidae; genus Patagioenas; species Patagioenas fasciata. Next base: position 127,771,627 of record NC_092520.1, read on the forward strand.
TTGCCAGCACGTACTCCACCTGCACACTGGAGGAGATCTCTGCAGCTGCCCCCGGCGGCCTCCGATGGTTCCAGCTCTACATCCACCGCAACAGGGCGGTTTCCCAGCAGCTGGTCCAACAGGCGGAGGCTTTGGGTTTCCAGGGCCTCGTCCTCACCGTGGATCTGCCCTACACGGGCAAAAGACGTGATGATGTCCGCAACGGTTTCCGCCTTCCTCCCCACATGAAACTGAAGAACTTGGAAGGAGCCTTTGAGGTTTGTAAAATAAGCCCATCCTTTCATTCATGGCACTGATGTGTACCACATGAGACAAAAATCACCGGGTAGCTGCTGTTTTGGCATCTGCTGTACCCAGGGCGTATCTTCTCCTCTTCTGGTTCTGCAGCGTCCTGGCTTGACCTCCTGCCAGCCTGGGCTCTGGATTCAAAATTCCAGTCCAGCTGCCTTGGAGACACTGATCTCCATCCCAATTGTAATTATTCTCCTCTGGAGACACGTGCTTTCAGGAGCTGATGAATATGTTTGTTAGCATGTTTAACTAATCTGTTCTAGGGTAGAGAAAGACTTCAAGGGGCCTCTGTATTGTTTCAGTTCAGATGAAGTTTCCTTCTGTCCTATGGCTATAGGGAGATGACCGCTCCGAGTATGGACTGCCACCCAACAGTGTTGATCCTTCAGTCACCTGGAGTGACATCTACTGGCTGCGGAGCTTGACCCACCTGCCCATCATCATCAAAGGCATCTTGACGAAAGAAGATGCAGAACTGGCAGTGAGACATGGAGTTCAGGGAATTATTGTGTCCAATCATGGTGGAAGGCAACTGGATGGAGGACCTGCCACTGTAAGTTAGAAAATGTATGTCCCAAAAGCATTTACTGCGTGCACATCGGCGCTAACCTGGATATCTCTATGCCTGTCTTTGTATATAAGCTTCTGGTGGCCTCTTGTGTTCATTGCATGGCTGTAGATCTGTACAGATGTACTTTAGCTTTAAACTGGTAAGATGCATATTTTGACGTGGGCTGCCCACTGAAGTATTGTCACAACTTCTTGAGAGGGTTCTGTAAGCAGCACTGAGCCCACATAACTGCAGATAAAGTACTGGCCTAAGTCAGTAAAAGTTTTCTGCCTGTGTCTTCACTAGCTGGGGCAGTGGCACATGTACTCTTGGTGCACTGAAGCAAAAATAAAATGAAGCTTTTGAACCAAAAATCCACAAATGAGAGCATAAAATATTCTCATTGTTCTCATCTGCCAAAACATGCACAAACAATGCAGCTAGATATAGCGAGAGGTCTGTTTGCATATTTACAGACTCAAGTCTAAATAGGAATTTATTGACTTTCATGAGCCAGAAAAAGGATAACTTATCTGGAGAAAAATTCAGTCGCTTTTTAGTCTGTACAAAGAAATCACAGATTGTTTGGACGCGTGTATGTTTTACTGGCTTAATTTAGCTTCTGTCAGTTTTTCCAATTGTTCTTATTTTACAGTTCTGTATTGCATAGTATCTTACAGACTTTATTTTCTCTGTTTTCCTCTGAAAAGTAAAAGTAGGTACCAGGGAACTCCATTCTGTTCTATGTCAAGGCTGACAATAATGAATTAAAAATTCTAATCTAAATGCTAAGAACATAATAATAGAAATGAGATTCACATTAAACTGCTCTTCTACCTTACGAGTTTCTTTACATACACAGACAAACCTGTAGATACCTAGTTCAGCTCTGCTACTCCTCTGGTATCATGCCTGACAGCAGAAGGTATTTCCCCGGCTCTTGCTGAGCTACTCTTGGAAAATTTCAGCCTGAAAATTTTCAGTCTTAAATTCTGGAAAAAATGTTGGCCAATTGGAAAAAATCTACTTAGTAATCTTAGTTAGAGTTGATCTACTTTTAATAAAGATGAAAAGAAAGCAAAGGATAAGAGACTGCAGAAAGAGACCTTGGGTTTTACTGCAAAGGAGGGTTAATTAGGCCTAGTGCAATGTCCTGCCACTGGTTATACTGGACCAGAGCCAGTGTCACCAGGTGGTGCTGCCAGGCACTACCAGGCTGGCACTGCACTGTGTTCCGCAGAAGAGACCTTAGGGAATCAGGGGGCTTAGTCTGGAGGAAATGATACATGGACTGCACTACATAGCAAATTAAATTCTTCATAGATGCTTTAGGAGGTTTGAGGAGGCTTTAGACAGGCAATCACCAAGATAAGGTTGAAATATAATTTCATGTAATTTGGACAGCAGCAGTTTTTACGAACATTTGTGTCATTCATCGTCTCAAATGAAAGATATTAACAACAATTATTTCAATTGAAATTTATTTAAAATTTTTTCAGAAAGCAACTGCAAATGTAACTTTTTCGCTTATTAGAACTACTAGCAAAGAATATCAGTATAAGCAAAGCACTAGAAATTGGAATTAAGTATCTGGCAAATAGAAGAGGGAGCTGCACTTTATTCTGCAGCTTTTGGTGCCAAGCTATTGGTGATGAATTGCCACATTTCATTTCAAGAAGGTGTGCTATTGAAGCATTTCATCCCTGCTTGTCACTTTGGAGTGTTTCCTCTTTCTCTTGGAATCAAGAGCCTCAAGGTGAGAGTGGCTGTTTCTTTGCAGATTGATGCTCTGGTCGAGGTTGTGGAGGCAGTACAAGGCAGCATTGAAGTTTATTTGGATGGTGGAATACGAAAAGGAAGTGATGTATTAAAAGCACTGGCACTGGGAGCAAAATGCGTCTTTATTGGAAGACCAGCTTTATGGGGTCTGGCTTACAAGGTAAGTAAGAAGCTTTGAGTTTGTATGTCCACTTCTCATGCTCTGTTGCTGTTATTTAAAAGTCATAGACAGTTTTCACCATTGAAGAATCTTACCCATTATTTTGGCTTTGTTTTGCTGAATTCTAAGTGGAAACACCCCAAATTGAATCAAAACCAGGCATTTTCTATGGTTTTAAAATACCACTGAATTTTACGATTTCAAACAAAATTTTGAAGCTGATAACATTGTTTCATGGGACCCGATTTCTTGGTGTTGCACTTTGATTCTAAAATACTATAAGACTCAGGACCATCAGTGCTTTTCAAAATTAGAAGTGGGCTTACTTGCCACAAAGATGAGTCTGACAATTTTATTTGCTGTCAGTTTACTTGGAGACCTATGGTTTTGATACAGCAGTTTCATAGAGTTCTTATGACTTCTTTGGAAATATATATAGAACTCCTTCCCACTGATGTCTGAAACATTTTGGACAGAACTGAGCACAACCGTGTCCTGTAGGTGCCTAAGTGTGCTGCTGCTACCTCAGTTCCAGCTTTGCTGCTTCTTAACTACTAGCACATTTCTATGATCCGGTCACGAAGTAGACCTCTGTTGCAGAAGGTTAACATCATATAATTAAAATTAAAATTAAAATGTAATTATACCAGTTGGTTGCTTTGCTAAATTTTTGCCTTTTAGTCTCTGGATTGGAGCTTTCAAGCTCTTCTCTAGAGGAAAAAAAATATATATATTATGGTCTAGAAACATTTCCTATTTTTTAAATGAGACTCCTGTCCAATAGTGTGATTGCTGTGGATTCCAGTAGCTAGGCTTTAAGCAAGAAATCACCTGAATCTTCTAAGAAACCTGAAAGAGTTGGCAGCACTGTTTCTGTTGCTGGTAAACACATAAAAAGCACCTAACAGGAAAAGGGTGTTGCTTTGAGTTGCCTGCATTTTTTCCACAACACAAACATAAAGGAGATGGGATTTTTTTAGTTCAGCTGTGCTTGAGTATTAAATTCCATAGAGTGACCCTAAAGTTGTATCTCAGTGGCATTGCCCTAGCATACAAGAAAGGAAGGGCATGAACAAGCACTGATATTGTCTGCACCTGAAACATTCTTCATTGCAAGAAATAAAAACACAAAATTAAGAGAAAAAAAGAAAAAGTCCTCCAACATTTTACAGTGAGATCAAAATCAAACGTATCTTGAGCTCCTTGGTGTCACTTGCTTGGAGGAAAACAAACTGTACTATTTTTGAAGGTTGAGTCTGGTATCTCAGTAAACTAAAGTTTTTGAAGCTGTACCATACATAAAGCTCTCATTACTTCATAAAATACTGTCAGCATTGTAAAGCTTGACATTTTAAAACAAGCCCATTGGTGGGGGTTGACTGAAAGCTAAGAAAAAAACAGCTAGAAAATGTCAGATGTGAAAAACAGCTTTGTTTTCTTTCCCTGTTCAGATGTATCACAAAAGGAAAAGAATCTAAAATCAATCTGTGATGAACTGAGAGTATCCATAATATCATTTTAATCATTCCTCTGTATGAGAGACTGGAATTGGCAGGGGCTTGAGGGACTGTCCCAGCTGTCACAGTGCAAGCATCCTGCGGCATTGCTCTTTGCCAGGGGTCCTTTTACCCTGACTGCTTTCTTTGTTGGAGCAGGGTGAAGAAGGTCTGCAAGATGTTTTGAGAATTTTGCAGGATGAGTTTCGTTTGTCAATGGCCTTAGCTGGTAAGTGCTTTGCAGGTTGGTTGTAATCAGTGATACAGAGGTTTCTGCATGCAAGCCATCTAAAATCAGAAGCCTGGTGGATGTATCACAAAAAGGGAATCCATGTGAGATGTGCTGGGTCTAGTTGCTATATTTAAGGTGGTTCTTTGCTTTCTGTGAAACCACTTGGCATTTCAGGTGCCATTACCAATGAAGCTTGCAAGGAGGAAGTTAAGGCAGCTTTCTCACCTAATTAAAGAGATGCAAAATTGCTGAGTATAGCTGAGCAAAATATGGAATTTCTGTTCTGCTGGGAATTGCAGCATATGTTTTCTAATATTTAATTTAATGTTCACTCAGGTAAATCACAAGCAATTTTTTTTTCTGCATGAAAGGTTCAGAGAGAATGCATGCAGAATTTTTCTCTGTGTATTAGAGAATACAGTCTGTTGGTGCAGGTTCAAATCTCTGTATTCCACATGCTTTAAAAGCCTCCAAGTCTTCTCCAGGCTTTTACTGTTGCTCCTCACTCTGTGTTTCTCACTTCTGCTCCTGCCCACAGCTGCTGTGTGTGAGCCCCCCTCCCTGCACAGCCCAGTGCAAAGTCCAGTTTCACACATGAATAAGTATGACATACAGGTCCAGTGAAGAAGTATTCAGACACATCAGGCTTATCCCACTTCAAATCACATTTTAAAGATTTTCATGCTCTAGCAACCATGAGCTCAAGTGGACAGCAACTCTGACCGGGAGACTGGAACTGAAATCCCGATGAGCATTTCTTAATAGGCTGGGTTTTTTATTACTTTTTCAGCTAGTAAAGATTCCTACAAGTTCTTTTTCAAGGAGTCTCTCACACTTCTTCACATGCGAAAGGACACTGAACCCAGCAGGAGTAGCAGGTTGGGACATTTTTGGCAGGGCTGTGAAATTCCACCCAGATTTGACCAAATGAAACAGTAATGGCAAATCTCCACCTGTGGTCGCTTGGCACATGGCAATCCCTGTGTCTTTTCTCTCTGCTTTCCACTTCTCTCTGAATCAGATGGCTCCCTGCTCACCTTGTAACAAGCATCATTTTGTGTGTGTGTGTGTTTCTAACTCTTCTTGTGCAGGAAGCCCAGTGCCTAATCTCAAGGCTGAAGATACTATTGAGGAGTAGAGCTCCTGCGAGTGAGCTGCTGAAGTACCAACCTATCCCTGCATGGCTCATACAAGGCTAGACCATGATTCAGAGGAAGGGCCTTCCAAGTTTCATCAACAGACCTTTCTATCTCACCAACATGTTTCATTTCTCTATTTATTTCAGGCTGTGCCAGCGTCTCAGAGATTGGCCGACACCTAGTTCAGTTCTCAAAGCTGTGAAAAGCATCCTGCAGTGCTCTCTAAACAGAGGCAGCTCACACTGAGGTCCCAAGCCAGACTGAAGAGACAAAAGGAGGTGCAAATGTTGAATGTGCAAGAAGTACCTGATAAGGTGTTCAGAAAACTTCTCAGGAGATTAGGAATGGCTTTGTGTTAGCAAAGGTTGTTCTCTTATTGAGACCAACAAGTTCTTTAACACTTTGGGTAATTGCTATTTACCTAAATAAATGTACTTTAAACTGGCTGTTCTGTGGCATTATCTGTGTTGGGCTTCACTCCCAAACTCTGTTATATCAGGCAGCCAGCCACGAAAAACTATGTCCCTTGCTTCTTCCACTTGGTTGTGCTACCAAGTCTGACTGGAACTCAAACTACACACCTTTCCTGCTCCAGGTCAGCAAGTGTTGTGGCTGGTATCTTCCACAGCTTGGGCTTCCCTGGGTACATTCATAATAGCAGACACAGAAACAAGATGCATCAGCTAATAGGCAACCCAGCTATCCTTCAGAGGTGGAGACAATTCCTCCCCACTCCTTCTAAATGCAGAGCACTGAAATCACCAGTAACCAAAGCAACAGCCTGTGGCCCCTGCCAAGAGAGCCTCTTCCTTCACTATATAGTTAATTTGCACTGCAAACTCATCCAAGCAGTGGTCAGGACTGATGCAGTCTCAGGGCACAGCATTTGTGGCAGTGTGTAAATAATTTCCCAGTGCCCTGGTCTCTGCCCATGGATGAATATGGCCAGTGCAGGCTGACGGAGCGGGCAGGAGCTGCGAGCAACAACAGAGCAGCACGTGGTCTTTGCTTTTGGAAGATGGTGCAGAGGCAGCAGTGGCTGCTGTCAGTGCAGAGCAGTATAAACCCTTGCTCTCCAAAGTAACAGAAATGTATGCTCATCTCTTCCTTGTTCAGGTTTCTTCCTGAGATGTGGGTCTTGTTGTTAGCAATCAGGACACATAACCACAGGTGTAGTTATATGCGGTGCTTTATTTCAGCACTGGGAAAACAGGGGTTCACACCCAAAGCTGGCTTCAGTGGTCAGTTTAAGTTGCACAGTATTTATACAGTCCATTCACATACATATTCATATATTCATTAGGATCATTAGGATATGTAATAGTTACTCAACATTTATTGCAACATCGATTGCAACACCTTGGAACTACTTTGATCATGTGCAGTGTTCTCTGGTGGTCTTTCAGGGGGTCTTCGGGATGAAGTAAGTAGTCTTCATCGCTTCTGTCCTTTTCACCTTTGGCTACTGCACATGCGTACTACTCTATAGTTGCATAACTGCTGACTTGTTCAATTTCCAGAGATACTGTATATACTTCTTCTCATTCTAGGCATATTTGGGCTAAGATAAAAGCTAGGTTGATAAGATAAGAGTATACTCAAATCCCTTATTAGGTAAAACACGATATGCTTGAGCATCCCTGAACATCCTGAAAGGATGAATCAGTTTTGCACCTGTTCCTGAGGGGAGCATTTTGTAAAACTGATTCTGTTACTAACATTGTCTCTGCATGAAGAAGCACATCCCTGGCTGTGACAGCCACCTGCCATCACCTGCTGGTGATAGGTCTTCCTTCCTTCCTTCCTTCCTTCCTTCCTTCCTTCCTTCCTTCCTTCCTTCCTTCCTTCCTTCCTTCCTTCCTTCCTTCCTTCCCTCCCTCCCTCCCTCCCTCCTTCCTTCCTTCCTTCCTTCCTTCCTTCCTTCCTTCCTTCCTTCCTTCCTTCCTTCCTTCCCTCCCTCCCTCCCTCCCTCCCTCCTTCCTTCCTTCCTTCCTTCCTTCCTTCCTTCCTTCCTTCCTTCCTTCCCTCCCTCCTTCCTTCCTTCCCTCCCTCCTTCCCTCCTTCCCTCCTTCCCTCCTTCCCTCCTTCCTTCCTTCCTTCCTTCCTTCCTTCCCTCCTTCCTTCCTTCCCTCCTTCCCTCCTTCCTTCCCTCCCTCCTTCCCTCCTTCCTTCCTTCCTTCCCTCCCTCCTTCCCTCCTTCCCTCCTTCCCTCCCTCCTTCCCTCCTTCCCTCCCTCCTTCCCTCCTTCCCTCCCTCCTTCCTTCCTCTTCTTCCTTCCCTCTCCCTCTCCCCCCCTCCTTCCCTCTCTTTTCTTCTAGTTGTCTTTCACCTAGATGTCTTTCACCTTTTCCGCAGCACTCCTTAGAGCAAAGTCTTCAGCTATACCACCTAGCTTTCCTCTTCCTCGTTCCATCTCCTTGCATCAAATCTCTGTCCCCCACCAGCCCCAAACTTCCATATTATTTTTCTCCAGAAAAATTTCAGTCCTCATCTAGGCTATAATTTCTGTATATCACTAACTCACACGAGCCTCCCAGTGTCACGGACCTTTGTTAGCAATGCCAGAACTGCCTTCTTGCTGCCCAGAGAAGAGAGTAAGGAAGCCTGCTGCTACCCAGAGTTGAGGGAGCTACTGGGGAGTGAGGTGAGGCAGACTGGGGGCAGATGGGATCCTGCAGCCAGGGCAGGAGTCTGTTGATGTATTATTTGGAGTTCATGTCCCTTGGAGTTTGTCTATGTCAATATGCTGCTGCATGAGTATTTACTCTGAACTATTCTCCCTAGGAGGAGCTAAACAATACTTGGTTTTTAATCTTTATTTAATGCTGTCCAAGTACAAGTGTAAGCAGAATTCATGTATTTAAAAGGGCTAAAATGCCTGTGTGCACATTAAAAAGGATATAAAGCCACTGGAGAGTGTCCAGAAGAGGGCTACAAAGTTGGTGAGGAGTTTGAAGGGGAAGCTGTATTAGGAGCAGCTAAAGTCACTTGGTTTGTTCAGCCTAGGGAAGAGGAAACTGAGAGGAGACCTCATGGGACTACAGCTTCCCTCACGACGGGAGGAGAAGGGGCAGGCGCTGATCTCTTCTCTCTGGTGACAAATGATAGAACCCGAGGGAATGGCAGGAAGATGTGCCAGGGGAGGTTTAGGTTGGACATTAGGAAAAGGTTCTTCACCCAGAGGGTGGTGTAGAGCACTGGAACAGGCTCCCCAGGGAGGTGTCACGGCCCCAAGCCTGACAGTGTTCAAGAAGAGACTGGACAACACCCTCAGACACATGGTGTGAACTGTGGGGTTGTCCTGTGCAGGGACAGGGGTTGGACTCAATGATTCTTGTGGGTTGGAAGCAACTCAGGATATTCTATGATTCTAAGTGTTCTCCCCCAGTTCCTGCTGAGCACAGTGACCACTGGCTCCTGGTGGACAAGGGGAAGCAGGCGGCAGCAGCAGAAGCACCTCCTTTTGCACGTATCTTAGAAGAACCACATGAGGCTCGTTAGGTCCTAAACTTGCTAGAAGATAGGCTACCAGCTTATGCAAATGGAAGTGCCTGAAGGGGCCTGCTGACAGACCTGAGACACCTGGCTAAGCTTTGGAGAGGAATAGGATTTCCAGCATGCCTCCCCTGATACATTTCAGTGATTTCCCTCTGAGCATTTGGATTTTTTTAGATCTGTTTCTGAATGATCTAGAAGACCTCAACAAGGCCATGTAAAGTGTGAGAATGAGCAGATGCCTGAATTTAGCTGCTGTCTTCTGGAGCTAATGCTGTGAAACAGGAAAGTATATGGTAAGAAGGTGGGACAACTGCATTTAAGCTCTTGTTTCCATGAAAATGAGCTCCTCTGTCTGTCTGGTAGATGACCATCAAGGCCTTTGCTCCTTATTCTACACTCCCATTCACTGTAAGAAATCCCTTTTGTTTGGAGAAATCCAAGTACTGAAATTGCATTTCTCACCTGCACTTCACTTAGATCCCTTTCACTTGCAGTCAGACTCTGTTAATGCTCTGTGCATGGCATGGCTTGTCTGCTCATTCCACTCCTTAGAGCACCTTGTGTTCCTTGGAGCAGAAGTAGTGCTCAAAGCTGCTCTGCTGAGGCAGAAGAACCTCTCATTTCAGACTCCAGAGTCTCAGCTTCCATTTAAAGCCAACAAAACAGGATGCTGGAAAGCATGTTGTTGTTGTTAAAATCATGAAGGAAATTTTTCAAGGAGAAAAGCCGTCTTAAGAAAGTCAGAGATGTCTATTGGAGCTGAAGGAATCGGGAGGGAAATTGTCTATACTGCTGAGCTGACTTGCGTCTTCATTGTTGAGTACCATGGGATTGAAATCTGTTTTGAAGGAAAGGCGGTGCCACAACATGAAAACAAGAAAACAGTTTATTTTGTGATTGCTTTCTCTGTTTTGCCCATGGTGCTGAAGGTGGGGGATGGAGGATAGGAGGGCAGGTGGAGCTGAAGGACATGTGGACCCTACTAAAGGTAATCAGACAAACTGCAGCCTTTGATCAAGCTGTTCTATAGGTTTGTTATATAATACAAGATAGCATAAACATCTTAAATGAGAAATGTTTGCAGAGGCCACTAATTTGCAACTCCTGTGATCTGGATATATAGTGGAGTACATCTGGATTCATATTTGAAGAAGCATGGAGCACTTGCAAATGAAATGAAGGTCAGTAGGAGTCCAGAACTGCAAGCATTTGGAATGAGCAGCATCATAGAAGTGAAACACCTTGTTCTACAATCCTGTCTCTTGCTGTCAGCTCACTCTGTTTAGACTTGAATTTCTAACAGAGATAACAGTGTCTGCAGTGATTTTCCAAAGGCCTTCACATGGAGGCCGTCCTCTCTATTCTAGTAATAATAAACCTTGCTGGCAGACTGACAGCCTGGCAGATAAGACTGAGGAATAATACTACATCACACATTTTGATGGACTTCAAGGATGTACAAGAAGAGACTGAGACAACTGGGTGCGCTGAGAAGGCTAAAGGTGGGGGGAGGAGAGATTGTATTGACATCTTTTACTACTCAGTTGGAGAGAAAGGAGAAGATGCAGCCAAACTTCTTGGACGTGCACAGTAAAAGGGCAAAAGACCATGGGCACAAATTGCAAGGAAGAAAATTCCAGTTAGAAATAAGTGGGAAAAAAGTGAACATGAGGGTGGTCAGACACTGCAACAGGTTTGTGAAATCTCCATCATTAGAGATAGAGAGTGGGCAAGGTCCTGAGCAACCCTGTCTAAACTGGCAATGCTTTGAGAAGAGGTTGGTTCAGAGATGTCCAGAGGCTCCTTTCAACTTAAATTATTGAGGGATGTCACAGAATCTTAAAATAAGAGCTACATGTCAGATCTGTACCCTGCCATATGAGTGTATTACTATGATCAAATACCATGGAGCTGCAGAGACAGCACCTATACCTCTGTAAAAAAGGCTGCAGAAAGCATTTTCTGAGTGGAAAACAGGAGAGAAAAAAGGAAAGGGAAAGGGAAAGGGAAAGGGAAAGGGAAAGGGAAAGGGAAAGGGAAAGGGAAAGGGAAAGGGAGAGGAGGGGAGAGGGAGAGGGAGAGGGAGAGGGAGAGGGAAAGGGAAGGGGAAAGGGAAAGGGAGAGGAGGGGAGAGGGAGAGGGAGAGGAGAGGAGAGGAGAGGAGAGGAGAGGAGAGGAGAGGAGAGGAGAGGAGAGGAGAGGAGAGGAGAGGAGAGGAGAGGAGAGGAGAGGAGAGGAGAGGAGAGGAGAGGAGAGGAGAGGAGAGGAGAGGGAAAAGAAAGAGAAAAGTAAAGACATGAAAACAAAAGAGATAAGAAAAGAAAAAAGAAAAAGGAAAGGAGAGGAGAGGAGAGGAGAGGAGAGGAGAGGAGAGGAGAGGAGAGGAGAGGAGAGGAGAGGAGAGGAGAGGAGAGGAGAGGAGAGGAGAGGAGAGGAGAGGAGAGGAGAGGAGAGGAGAGGAAAGGAAAGGAAAGGAAAGGAAAGGAAAGGAAAGGAAAGGAAAGGAAAGGAAAGGAAAGGAAAGGAAAGGAAAGGAAAGGAAAGGAAAGGAAAGGAAAGGAAAGGAAAGGAAAGGAAAGGAGAGGAAAGGAGAGGAAAGGAAAGGAGAGGAAAGGGAAAGGAAAGGAAAGGAAAGGAAAGGAAAGGAAAGGGAAAGGAAAGGAAAGGAAAGGAAAGGAAAGGAAAGGAAAGGAAAGGAAAGGAAAGGAAAGGAAAGGAAAGGAAAGGAAAGGAAAGGAAAGGAAAGGAAAGGAAAGGAAAGGAAAGGAAAGGAAAGGAAAGGAAAAAAAGAGCTATTTGATCAGTGAGCTTAAAGGAAGAGCTCATAAGGTTCAACCAGGCTGGGAGTTTATTGAACCAGCCCATCATGCAACTTTTGCAAGACTTTGGAAGTGTTCTGCGATCTGGATTAAACCTGTGCTAATGCATACCAAAAGACTCATGCCCCCTTTCTACACTCTGTCCTGCTTTCTGTATTTGATTGTTTTGAATATCTCTGATGCAAATTCAAGTGAGGTCAAATCTTCCAAAATAATTATACCCAAAGAGAATGTAAGCATGCGGGTTAAGTACTAATCAAACCCTGCTGCCTCCCAACATCCCTGGTGGATGTAGCAGGCACAAAGAATGCATCTATTTACGAGTGTAATTTATCTACAAAATGGATATAAATTTAAACATTTTCCTTTGGCATATGGTGCCTTAAAATATATAATTCACTCATCAACTTCAGTTGAGGAAGCACAATTCTACTCAAAACTAAAGGGCAAATGAGATTAAATGTTTGTTTCTATTTAATTACCCAACTGATGTGCTGTCTAATATAGTAAAGAATACTAAAATTAAGTCTTTCTGAAGATCATGTAATAAAAGTTTACAGTCACTTTCTCCCTTCTATCAAAATAATGTTGGTACTACTGAAATAGGAGGTATTTTCTTTGTGAGGTTTGAATACACAGAAACACTGTGGTCTCTTAAGGTTAAAGTGTTCCCCACTATAAGAAGTTGTGTTTATTCAGAGTTTCATTCAGAATGATCTGTCTAAGAGTTAATTATTTGTCTTGTTGCCTCTTGCCAATGTGTAACTAGAAGAGAGGTGAAAATGTTTCCAGGAGGAAACACTGCCTCCCACCCTGAAGGGCAGAAGCTTTCCTTGAGTAAATCTACATCTCAGTGCACACCAGAGTTTATGACCTTTGGAAGAAGGGGCAGGCAACTCAGGAGGACTACAAGGATGTCATGAGGTTATATAGGGAGAAAATTTGAAGGGCCAAAGTCCAGCTAGAACTTACCCTGGCTACTGCCATAAAAAACAGTACAAATGTTTCTATAAATACATTAGCAACAAAAGGAGGGGAGAATCTCCATCCTTTACTGGATGCAGGGGGGAAGCAGAGAGACAAAGGATGAGAAGATGGCTGAGGTACTAAAATTCTTATTTTCCACAGTCTTTAGTGGTAAAAACAGTTGTGCTCCAAGTACTCAGCCTCCTGACCTGGAAGACAAGGATGAGGAGCAGAATGAAGCCCCATAATCCAAGGCGAAATGGTTAGCGACCTGCTACACCACTTAGACATGCACAAGTCTATGGAGCCAGATGGGATACACCCAATGGTACTGAGGGAGCTGGCGGAGGTGATTACTAACCCACTTTCAATTATTTATCAGCAGTTCAAGCTAACTGGGGAGGTCCCAGTTGACTGGAGGTTAGAGGGGCTGGAAGGAGGATCCAGGCAATTACAGGCTTGTCAGTCTGACCTCAGTGCTGGGGAAGGTCATGGAACAGAACATCCTGTGTGCCATCACACAGCACGTACTGGACAACCAAGCAATTGTGTCCAGTCAGCATGGGTTTATGAAAGGCAGGACCTGCTTGACTAACATGATCTCCCATGACAAGGTGACCGACTTAGCGGATGAGGGAAAGGCTGTGGATTTTGTGTACTCAGACTTCAGTAAAGTTTCCCACAGCATTCTCCTGGAGAAACTGGCAGCTCATGGATTGGACTGGTGTACTCTTCACTGGGTAAAGAACTGGCTGGATGCTGGGCCCAAAGAGTTGTGGTGAATGGAGTCAAATACAGCTGGCAGCCACTCACGAGTGGTGTTCCCCAGGGTTCAGTATTGGGGCTGGTTCTGTTTAATCTCTTTAGCAATGATCTGGATGAGGCAATCGAGTGCACCCTCAGTAAATTTGCAGATGACACCGAGTTGGGTGGGAGTGTTCATCTGCTGGAGGGTAGGATGGCCAGAGGAATCTGGACAGGCTGGATCGTTGGGCTGAGGCCAATTGTATGAGGTTGTTGCCAGGTCCTGCACTTGGGTCACAACAACCCCAGGCAGCGCTACAGGCTTGGGGAAGAGTGGCTGGAAAGCTGCCTGGCAGAGAGTGATCTGGGGCATTGATTGACAGCCAGCAGAACATGAGCCAGCAGTGTGCCCAGGTGGCCAAAAGGCCAACAGCATCCTGGTTTGTATCAGGAACAGTGTGGCCAGCAGGACTAGGGCAGTGATCATCCCCCTTTACTTGGCACTGGTGATGCCCCACCTTGAATCCTGTGTTCAGTTTTGGGCGCATCACTACAAGAAAGCCATTTTGGTGCTGGAGAGAGGGCAGAGAAGGGCAACAAAGCTGGTCCAGAGCATAGGTCTCACGAAAACTGGCTGAGGGAACTGGGCCTACTTAGCCTGGAGAAAAGGAGGCTGAGGGGAGACCTTATTGCTGTCTACAGCTACCTAAATGGTAGTTGTAGCAAGGTGGCTGTCCCTTTCTTTTCCCAATCAACAATCAATAGGACAACAGGAAATGTCCTCAAGTTGCACCATGGGTGGTGTAGACTGGACACTGGAAAAAATTTGGTCATGGAAAGGGTTGTCAGGCATTGGAACAGTCTGTCCAGAGAAGTGGTACAGTCACCATCCCTGGAGGTGTTTAAAAGACATGTGGATGTAGCACTTAGCAACATGGTTTAGTGGTGGTCTTGACAGTGCTGGGTTAACTGGACTTGATGATCTTAAAGATCTTTTCCAGCCTAAAGGAGTCTATGATTCTATGAGCTTCCCCAGAGCTGCCAGCATGTAGGCATTATGAGTTTATGGGCACATGATGGTAAGAAGCACATACATTTTTCACATGAGAAGCACATGGATTTTCTGTGGCTTTTCGGTCACAACTACTCTATGTTTAGACAGTAAAAGATCCAGTTAAGTGACTTTGCCTTTTCCTGCTTCAGTTCTCATCAATCTGGGCAACACGGCAGACTTCATAAACCCCTTTCCTAATCCAGATTTATTTTCTGGACAAAAAGATCTGCCCTTCTTTTCTCACTCCTGGATAGCTTCTTTTGCCTGATTGCACAATTAAACAGCATCACTCTCTGTCAAAGTGTAATACTTCATCCTATCTAAAAGTTCCGTGACCTGCAATGTTATTGCATTTATTCATTCCAGTACTGTGACACAGTTTATTCTCAATGCAGCTGGGAATTTCCCCTTCACTGTTTCTCTCTTGCTGCTTTCTCATCTCCATTGCACCCCCCTCAAGCCCTTTCTCTCCTTGTGATAAGGCTAAGAAAGCATGTTCTCCTAACACCAGCTAGCCATCGTCTCAAATTGTCTCTGTTACAGTAAACACCAACAAAGCTGGAGGATCAACACTGTTCCTGGATCAGCAGATTAGGGACATGGATGTGATGGGACATAGTGGATTGCACATGTGCTAAGCTATGCACTTAGTCCATGTATAGCAGTTCTCCAACACAAATTAAAATTGGCAAGCTCTGATTTTCTAAAATGACACTCCGAGGCACGCAGTCCATTCTACCATCCACCTCTGGGTACATCAGTTATCAGATTGTGAAGGCCTCATTTTATTATAAAGTCAAGGAGAGGACAACAACATAGTTCAAAAATGACTATGTCTTGACAAATAAAGCAGAGTTGGTAAACTTTTTAGATGCTGCTGAATTATGTTTAAGTCTGCAAATCTCAGACCCATGCAATAGCTTTTAACTTCTCCCAGTTGTTCCTGGTGGTCAGAGGCCTGATGTGCTCTGGCCTTGTTGCTCATTGACACCATTCTGGGACATACAGCCCATTCTGGCGTCTGCCTCTGTGTCCTACAGGGAACACTGGAGCCAGTCATGTTTGCAGCACAGAGGAGCTGCCAGGCCACCCAGCAACCCCACACAGCAATGTCAGGAAGAAATACAGGGTGAAAATGTTGTCTCTAGGTGGGACCACAAGAAGCATCAACAGGTCTGTGCTTGAACTGAGAAAACTGCTGCTGTCAGATCCCTGACATCCACAAGCGGCAGTTCAAATGAAGGCTGCCGTGTAGCAAAGTGTAAAATTCCCTCAAACTAAGCCAAGCATTTGACCCAGTAGCACTGAAGAGGACAAAAGCACAGCAGCAATAAATGGCCCCACAGTCCCCTATGCAGCACTTATATTCTCATATAAAACACCCCCTTTGCTAAGCTTCATTATTCTAATAGGCAAGCTTGGTGTAGGAAAATGTTTTCTATTCTAGAAGGCTATGATGTTGTTTTGTCTGTTTTATAATGCCCCTTGGAGGCATTTTATCTCCTTTCTAAAAGTGAAAAGGAAGCACAGTTTCAGAGAACACTGGTTGCAGCAGCAGGCTTTGGTCAGTTATTTTTCCTCACAAAACGCACACACTACACAAAATTAATCTGCAGCAGCTTCTGATAAGAACATACAATGCCAAGGTCCTGCCTGACAGTCAAGGAAAGAAGCACTGATAACATTTTTTAAAAGTTTTGTTGGGGTAAGGGAAGGATTTTCAAGGATACTGTGATTGAAACAGTTGCCAAAAGTTCGTCACCAGCGTCAGCTGGAAACCCTTTTGTCCTTGAACAGTAATGGTTTTGCTTTCCTGTTGCCACTTGCAGGCCCAGTTGTGCTTGAAAAAGTAACAGTGTGATGGTGCTGCTTCTATAACTTTGCTTCAGGACTTCCTTCAATGAGTTAACAAAATTCATGACCACAGAATAAAACGGAGTTTTTTAGTTGCACAAATGCAGGTAAAGCATTTTTAGAGATCCATTCCAGCTGTGTCTAAAATCAGTGATATTCTTTCCAGTTATTTCAGCCTAATTAGGTGTGTTGCTGGGCTTCTTCATAACTTCCTTCTCACTTAAGGCAGCTGCCTGTTTATCATCTCACTTCAGCTAGGAAGTCTGTTTATCCATGTCTGAGAGAGAGAAAACACAGCTCCAGTCAGCACGTCCTGACAGTGCCCAAAGACCTGGGAAGGCAGTGCAGGTATTACAAGCTTCAGGCTAATGCCTAAGCCCTGCCCTGGTGTTGCACTAGAAAAGAGTTTCCTTAGGACTAGAGTGAAACCCAAGGGAGAAACACCTGGGCATTTTCCCTGTGTTTTGGATATGTAAAAAGTAATAACACAGGAAAGGCACAAAGAGCCTGCTACAGCTTTATTTTAACCAGGTACTCTCACACCGGATATTTCTCTCACAGCTTTAATACCTCAGGTATACTGGAGGAATACAAAATCCCAGAGATTAGTTTTCTGTTTTCATATTAAAACTGCATTACGCAAACAAGTGTAATTCTACAGATAATTCTACAGAGAATTATCAGCATGAGGGTTTACCCTCTGAGGATTTAGGCACACAGGATCACATGCAGGTAGGGGCTCAGACCTCACCACATCCAGAGCTTCCTCATCAATGAGAGGGGAGGGGTGGAAGCACCATATTCGTTTGCAGCAAAGGAGGCACGCAAGAGGGAGGAGAAGCAAAGATTGAGGTGGTGCTGATCAGTAGATAAATACAGGCAAATCTCTCTCACAGTCTTTTGAGTATTAGAGAGGTGGAACCAAGGATTGAGGCAGACTTTTGTGCGGTTTGTTTAGCATTGAAGTTGGTTTTGAGCATTTTCAGATTTGCTGATTTCTTTAATTTGTAATAGCTTGCAAATAGCTTTTTTCTTTGCATGGAACAATGCTTAGGCTATTTTTGAATAGCTAGCAAAAGTAAGATATGCTTTAAAAACCTTTGTTTAATGTAGGGGATGGAGTTTCTTTTCCATTACTCTCTCTTTCTGGTAACACACTTTGATTTGTAAAGACTCCAGAGGTTGATGTCATATGCTCATTTCCTCAGGTAGGAGGTGAACCAGCCAGTCTGAGCTCCAGGGAAAGCTAGTTCACCGCTGAGGAGCAAACCAGAGCAATGTCCTTGGCTGGGGTAAGCTGTCTGGTGACAGGAGCAGGAGGATTTCTTGGCCAGAGGATTGTCCGCTTGCTGTTGGAAGAAGAGGAGGCACTGGCTGAGATCCGACTGCTGGACAAAGCCTTTAGCAATGAAGCACTCGGGAGGTTTGGAAGTAAGTACCATCTTGTGAGGACGATGTATTGCGGGTATACATGATGTTGTTTCAGCTGCAGAGTATGCAAGACTTTACCTTCCACCCAAACCCAGCTTTGCAGAGAGAGGTTTTACTTCAAGGAAGTCTTGCTTTTTCCCTCCCTCTCCCTCCAGCATAGAAATCAGATGTAAAACCTAAAAGCAAGAGTTTTCTTCGCCAAACCCTGAGGCTTCTCTAGATTGGAAGAGAGACATATATGCTGTTAGTGCAATAAACAGGTTGTTTCAGCCTGCCTTCTATTACATCAAAACCCACAGAGCAAAATTAGTGCAAAAATCTCACGCTTCTGTTGAGGGGAAGGGAAGTGCAAGCATTGCTGTACTGGAGGTAGGGGAGCAGTGTAACCCAGAGTGTATTGTCCTGTGCTCTGATGTGCAGGACTATAAGGCAGTGGCAAAGTTGTGGGTTGTGTTAACGGTTTTCTTCAACCTGTGATTAGTTTAGCTAATTGTGATCTGCTGGCTGAGAGCTGTGATGAGGCATCTTAAATTTTATTATTATTATTATTATTATTATTATTATTATTATTATTATTATTATTATTATTACCTTTTTTTTTGCTCTGTACAGAAGAGACAGGACCCATTTGCAAAGGGCAAGTCAGGACTCCGGCTTCTTGAAAGGACTTTAGACAGCACAAATGAGTGATATGCCCAGTGTCAGGAACAATCTGTGGTGGGGAAAGCAGCTCAGAGTATTGTATTTTAAATGTCCCTTTTCCTGGAGCACATCTATAAAAAGACACATAGCAACCTAAATTCAATCAAGTTCTTAAGTGCTTACATCACAGACATTTACTTGACAATTCTTTCCTCGATCACATCTTAACCTCAAGACTATTCTTCCTCTATCCAGGGAAGCATATGGGAATCGTTATGGAATATCCCCATACGATTTTCTGAAGAGCCACAATCTTTCTATAGGGTGTTTAAGTCTCATCAAAGAAGAGTAACAGTGCACCATAAGCCTGGTGCAAATTGCACAAGCCTTTAGGACAGTTTTATACAAGTAGGACTTCCTCCTCATTAAATCTCATTCAGCATGTTACTGAGGTTTTGCTGAATGCCCTTGAGCCTTGCAGCCCCCTCTCCTGCTCTGATTTCCCCACAGTTCCCCCAGTGCCAAAGCCTGCAGCTGCAGCAGGCTGTGGCACTTGCAGCAGCAGGACTGTGTGTGGTTTAGGAGCATCTGTGTTGCTTCAGGCCAGGAGAGCTTTGTGGGGATAATGGAGAGTCCTGGGGAGTGAAAACGATTGTTTGTGTGAGCAGAGTCTTGGCTGGGCTGTGGTAAAGGTTTTACTGTTCCTTTTTTTGTTAACAGGAAAGTTCTATGCCCTGTTAAGCTCTATGCCCTCTTTCCTTACACTCCCTCCTTCCTCTACTGAACACTGCCTAGATGCTCCCTCTCCCTGCAGAATTCCTGCTGCCTATCTGACCAACACAGGAGGAAGGGAAAAATCAGTTTTCAGAGGTTTTTTGCCTTGTAAACAGGTAGTACAAACAACAGGCTGGCATTTCAGAAGTGTTTGAACTGCCTCGAGACCCTGCACTTTGCCTGTCAGTCCCCCTGTCTGTATCAGCCTCTACAGGTAGATCTCTTCAGAGGTTCACAGGTCTCTCCTAAAAAACTCATTTCTTTCATCCTTTGAAGAAGACGAGAATGGCAATCAGTAATAGTTGGATATGCTGTATTTACAAAAATGAGGCAGCTTCTCTCTAGTACATGGCAAGAAGCTCAGCTATGAGCCACATCCAGGTGTTGCTTGCAGATTGCTTCAGTCCTTCCTCACTTTGCTGCCTTAACCCTGCTGCCTAAGAGGATCCAGAGCAAGAGCAAGCCTATTGTCAGGGCTCCTAGCCTTGAAGTCTGAATAGCTGCATCTGTCAGTTTATCTGTGCATTACACATACTGAGAAGAACCCCCAGCTTTTTGTACTTCTTGATGACCAAAGACTTGTCATTTCTGACCAGAGTACAATGAAAGCCAGTGCTTTCAGGACTACCTGAAATATCTTCCTGCCATTCCCTTTGAAGCCCTTCTCTATTAGAGTGACTCCCATTCCAAATGCAGAGCTGCTGCAGAAACTGTGGGGTCTTCTGACCTGCATTATTTTTGCTGCAGAGACTTTTACTTGCTGGCACATGCTGTTTGGATTTCTTGAACCACCAGGAGCAGAGCTGAGTGGTTTTCTTTCTCACTGAGCTTTTGAGCACTTTTACTTCCAATATCTTTGCAGAGTCAGGGCTGTGGGGAGTAAGACATAGGAGTACACGCAAGTTACATCTCTTTGTTCCAGGAGACGCTCAGGGACACTCCTCTTTTGTCCGAGCAAGTTTCCTGCTGAGACCTCGACCATAACACTCAGTCTGCCTAAAACAGTGACATTTGTGGTCTTCCACAGCCCTAGGGAGTCCAGGATAAATCAATGTCAAGTGCTGTGAGCTGGAGTCTGCCCAGTTACAATGTGGTTGAGAATAAACATCACATTGAACATGGTAGTTTGGTGCTTTGGGTTTGCTACCTCCCATCTCCACTTCAAATTTATCTTTTTGCCTTTCCTGTGCTTCCACTTATGCAATTCTGTTTGTTTTATTCTTATTACACTGGCACGTGTGGAAAAGTTGGAAATTCCCAGGTTGTTCTCAAGAGGATTTCTCACTATTTCAAAGCATTGACTCTCCTTTGTCTAATCCCTCTGTACATCTTCCCCCCTGAACCCTCATTTCATGTCATTTCTCAGAGACAGACATTCATGGATTGTGTGATGCTTGAGCACTGAGTGTTTTTGCACAGTACACCGAGTACTGCTCCAAAGTAGAAGAAAAGGGGGAAGGAATGTGTTGTTTGTTTGTTTTTTTTTTTTCCCAGGACTTTTGCTGGGGGAAGCTCCTGCTCTGGGAAACTTTCTTCTGGCTTTTTGCTCAACATCACAGACATTCATTTGGCTTTGTCACTCCATTCAAAACAGAAAGGCAGAGTAGCAACAGAACATCCCAGCAGCTGAAATGGGAACAGATTAAACACCTCAGCTTCCCTGTGCTAAAGAAGCAAATAAATTGCTTTACCCTCTACAAATCAAAATAAGACACAATTTTTAATTTTCTTTTATGAATACACAAAGTAGACCATTTTAATGAACCATCCAGTTAACCAGGACAGTGAAGATTGTTCATGAGGACCACCTTTCCCCACCATCCACCCCACAGCCTTTAGGAGCTCTATAAAAAAGCATTAAGTAATTCAAACTACTGAAGTCTCACAGATGTTATTGTTTGCTTGAACTTTAAACAACACGTAGAAAAGAGAAAGACAGTTTAGGGCAAATAGTCTAACTGGATTGCTGAGTTGGACACTGCTCACAACAGGACACTGAATTTCAGTGAGTAGTGGTATTTCCAAGCAAAAACTACCCTGTAATGTTTTTACCCTGTAAAAACTCCCTGCAAGCAGGGAGCATTGCTTACAGCTCAGAGGACACAGAAACCTTTGGGACAGCAGAAGCAGCTTTCCTGGTGAATGGGTACTTTCTCATAATCACTGTATGCAAAAATGGAGAGCTGAGTTGACTTTATCCTCTTCCTCTCCCTTCCACGTGACACCCACATGTTTTTTTGACTCCTGGGCAATGGTTTGTGGAGATGAAAATCAAGTTTCTCTCTGCTGTCCATCTCAGACTGAAACCACTGTTTGTCAGTCATCTCTTCTCTCTCAGCTCCAAGTTCATCTTTCCTCTTCCCCTAGAAATAAACAAGATCAATATGCTGATTCCTGACATCTACCTAATGCTCACAGAGTCAACAAGGCCCATCTCGTAATTACCAGAGCAACTTCTACTGGCTAAAGTGGAATGGAGAAGCAGCTTTCCTATCTCATATCACTCACACTTCTTAAACTGCAAGCCCAAACAAGGCACAAAGCAGATAGCAGCTTTCTAGTGACTGGTACCGACTGTCCCTGTGATCAGCTTTAAAAGGGACAGCTTTCTCCTCTGTTTCTCCTGAAAGCTTTGATTTGCACATGTAAAAATTTCCTTTTTTCCTAACTCCTGCCCAGGCACAGTTGCCACTCTGAAGGGGTCACCTGTCAGAATTTACATTGTAAAAACCTTGTATTTCAGTCCTTTGGTTCACTGCAACCCCACAAAGTCTTTCTCGTGGAGAACATGAACCTAAGTGCTGTACAAAGATTAATGTTTATGAGAGCAAATCTAACTGCCAGGTGCTTAACAAAAAGCCAGGCCCCATAGTCAGATACTTTTGCGTCCATGCAAGTAGAGGTCTGTGTAAACCTTCTGGAAACAGAGCCCTAGGAAATTAATGCTCTCTGTAAAATAAAAGAGCAGAAGTGAGCATGTGGCAGTGACTGTGCTGAGGGCAGTAACTCTAGATTTAGTAACAGTTTTGTAAATGTTTCACAAATCTCACATCTCTGACCAACTGACTGTGATGAAAAAACAAAGCCCCTCAAGCCTGTTACATCAGAATAATTGTTAAATTGATACAGTATTACACTCCAGGGAGCTACAGAGATAATCAGATAAAACCATTTTAAAAGATATTTCCATTCAGTTCCAGATCCCAGGAGCTGTCTCTCTTAGTCTTTCTCCTTTACAGACATGGGATGAAATACTGCCTGCTTTGGAGCTGTTGACAAAGCACTAGGATACACTAGAATTCAGTCATGGTTGAGGCTAAAAACTCCGTAAATTAATCAGGTTCTTCTCTTATCTAAAATAAGCATTTGGTGATGCCGGAAGAAGACAGAGGATCTGCCTGCACTGCAGTCCCTTCCCAGTAGCTGTGCCTGGGGAGCCCTCTAGTGCAGCCACAGCAGAGTCTCTTGCTGTAAGGACACCACCTCCTTTAAAAAGCTGTAAGTCATGCTGAAAAAGTAATCTCCTCTCCCATGGCATAGCTGCAGTCAAGCCAGCAGACTTCCCAGGAGAGCAGCACCACCTCAGAGTACAAATTTCTCCAGGTCATCATCCTGAGCTGATGCAATTTTGTTAGTATAGTTCTGGGCTATATAACAGATGATTCTGCCCAGCAAAACTTAGGGGAAAAATGGCTCTGAGATCTAGAGCTCCACCAGGGTCACATGCATTAGCTGCTGGGGATCGAGAGGGCTTAAAAAGCAGGAGTTAAAGCAAGTCAGGGCTGAGCTAGCTCAGGAAAGCGGCCTTGAGAGCTCAGATTTGGGCCAAAAATATGTGCATGCTAAAAATGGCCCCACAGCACAGATGCTGAAATGGAGCCAGAGCTGGGCTTAGAAGAGGCACGGTAAGTCCTGGCTGAGGTACATAAAAAAGATGTGTCAGAACTATAAGTAATTTATTAGAAGAGCTGCAATATGGGGAAGGTCTAGGGACAGAAAATAGGTGTGAACAGAGCTCTGTGTACACATACTGTGGGTGGAGAGAACTCATCCATCACCCTGAAGACAGGAGCAAGCAGTGCCTGGCTGTTCAGTATACTTGGGTTAACAGTTTTATAAATAGCCAGTCACCAGAACATGAATAGCTAAAGCTCCCCATCCAAACTTTAAAGTAGTCATACCTGAAAGATGCTTTAGGCCCTGGCTAGTAGTGGGAAAGATTTCTCTTTAAAAACAAACAAACAAAACCCCAAACCCAACCCAAAACAAACAAAAAACCCACACCAAACAAAAACAAAACAACAACAACAAACAACCCACCCACAACAACAAAAACCAGCGTTGAATATTGCCTCCAAAAATACAGTAGGTAATGCAACATAGACTTCTATAACACTGTAATTAGTACTGGACAATATAGCTCTTGCAAAATGCCCTCTGTTTTGCCAGCCTTAAAATATAATTCCTGTGCCTGGGCTGGGCTGTCAGTACCTCCCAAGTGCAGCATCAGCTTCCTCACAGCCCTTCACCACTCTTTCAGGACTCCTCTTAGGACGCCGGTAAGGTCTTTCACTTTGTTTTCTGCTATTGTTACAGAGTTCCAGGGTAAGACTGAGGTGAAAATCCTGGAAGGGGACATCCGAGATGTGATGTTCCTGCACCGTGCCTGTCAGGGGGTCTCCCTTGTCATCCACACGGCTTCAATCATTGACACCTTGGGCCTCATAGAGAAGCAGCTGCTCTGGGAAGTCAATGTAACAGGTGAGCGAGTGAAGCACCTTTCTCAAGCCCATGTCTACTATGTGCTGATCATCCCCTGCTCAGGAAAGGGAACACCTGGCCTGTTTTTTTGAGCCAGATTAACTGGGATTTCTGCATCTTGTGTGGTCATACCAGTGAGTGCAAAGCATGCACAAGTGCAGCCCCATGCAGCTCTGTCACTCCACACCTGGTATGCACCGGTTTTCCACTACAGGGCACTGCAGGATTGTTTAGCCTTGTCACCATTCACACAGGCCCATCCTGAGATCTGCACAGGCTCTACCCTCAGTGGGGAGAGCCATAATCCCATGCTTAGAGGAAATTTCTGGAAGCAATTCACTCCTGAAATCCCAAAGCACATCTGAGGAAAACTGGCTCTTATTCTCTCTCTCCATGTAGCTTCATCACCTGTGTAGGTGTTTGAATTTTTACAAACACTGCAGGCTTTAGCCACAATTACAGCAAACTTGCACTACTGATGTCCCAGACCCTGTGGCTCTCTGCTTCCTGTTATTTTTCTTCCTTCTCTTCTCCTTTTCCTCCCATTTGCCATTATGTCTGTGTGTGCATGAATGTAGTTCAGACAAGCAGGTGCTTTCCCACTTTATCATTAAAAATCCCCCAACAAGCTCAAGGCCATGGGAGGGAGGGGTTTCAGCAACTTCTCACTCAGTGATGGGATCTCTCTTTCTACTAAGGAGCCCCTATTCTTCATGCAAATATCAGATAACAGGCAAAGATTTTGGCTTAGTAATGGCCTGTGTGGCATCACCTGCCACGAAATTTAAATATATTTCCTAAAAGAACTACTTCATCTCATCTCCCTCTGTGCCTTTCAGAGGATTGGTACTGTCTAATCTGTGTGCACACTGACCTCCCTGGTTGTGTTGCAGTGCTTTGGTGAAGATTTGGGGAAGATGTTCTTATTTAAGTGAATAGTTTTCCTGGTTCTTTGTTCCTCTCCACCACAGATAGAGGGCTTTTTGACAGAAAAATAAGGAACATATTTCTACAGGCACCACTTTTACAAATATTGGCTGCTCACTGGGGTTCAGAGCAAGAGAGCATTCTTTGCATCTGAGTTCTCTCTCATGCACCTTAAAAACAGCGGGATGGCATTTTGGTTGTTTTAGCCTGGCTCATTGCCTGTACATTCAGCTTCCAGACCCTTTCATTTCTGCTCAGTCAAAGCCGCAAATTGTCAGTTACCACAAATTAGAGCCCAGCGGGCAGCTCCTTAGGTCACTGCCAGGAGGGAAGAGCAGAAAGGCAAGCTCCTGTAAACCTGTGCATTGGGTAGGATGAAAAATAAATATCCAGGGGTGGTGGTTCAGAAAGAGGAATTGTAAAGCTCTATCTTTATGACCATAGGACTGCTACAATCTGTTTTTCACAGCAGAATGTCTTGCTTAGACCCTTTGGGAAAAAAACTCATCAACACAACAAAATACCACAACAAAAAACCAAACAACTATTAAAATCTCCCCAAAGCAGCAGGGTCTCTAGGTCTGAGCTGGAATCGGATCTACAGGGTATATTTAAGTCTTCCCCATTGTTCCTTTTGGCAGGTTTAGACTTTCATAAACCTTTCAGATCCCCCACTAGCAGAGCATGTCTGCGGGTGAAATAAGTTCCCTGGCCCAGTGAGGGTTGGATGATGACATTTGGCAGAATGAAAGCACACACCAGGCCTGCTCCGCCAGCAAACTGACCCTAAGGTCAGTCAGCAATTACTTCAGTCCTCTTCCCTATTTCCATCCATACCAAGACACTGCTACGTACTTCATAGACTTGCAGGATGAAAGTTTTGCTTCTGCTAGAAAACAGAACTTTTACAATCCAAATGTGTCAAGGAATCAGACGTGGATGTTCACAAACTGGAACAGAAGGAAACAAGTTAAACTTGCCACTGTGCAGGGCTTTCCTCTGTCTCACATGACACACAATGCCTCAGAGCAAAAATACTGTTTTAGAAAGGGAAGTAAATTTTTAGGAGAAAGAGAATTAAGAAAATAATTAAATATAATCCAAACAAAAGTGCCTTAACAATATTCAGTTCAGTAAGTCTTATCATTCCCCAGTCACTAATGGATCTATATTTTGCTGCCAGTACTTCTTGGTCCTCTGAACTCCCTTTATTCACTATACTCTCTTCAGCAATGCCAGCCTGTTCTGTGTTGTGCTGTCTTTAGGTGTTGTAACAGACTAAGCAGACTTGTTAGATCATTTATGTGCCTCACTGTTAGTGCTTGATTTTATCCTCTTGATTTTAGGCCATGCCCTTCTGATATAGTATCAGTCATTTTGGTTTAATGTTCCTTTGCCAAAGACATTTTCACATGTCTTTCAGCTCTATCTTCTGTTCCAAAGTCACTGGCTCTTTCACATATAACCTTTCTCATTACACCATGCACAACAAATAAGTTAAATTTTGCCTCAAAGCTCAGAAGAAAAGGAGTCTACTTGGAATTAAAATAACCCAATTTATTATTTTCTCCTTTAATGTGCTTTCCTAGCTTAACCCTCCTGGCTACTTGAAAGGCTTTAATCTTCCCACTTTACCTCTGCTCTCCTCGATAAAATCATTATGATAGGATTTTAAAAGTAAGAACTCCTGTATTAGTGCAAGTGAAAGGCAGAATATGCCAAAAAGGGAGGCATACATACATAAGCATCGCTTTGCTCACTGCACATTACTCTATGCCCTTTGACTATATGGTATCATGCATTGTTCTGATAGAAGACCTTTCCCTTCATGCCCTCCTCTGAGGGCAATTCAATAGTGGATAGATTCCCACTGGGTGAAGCTGCTTTTGGAGCAAACCTCCTGGTCCCACATTAATTCTGTCCCTGCATAGTGAACCATCCAAGGGCATCCTCAAGTCTGGAAAACACGCTTCAGCATTCAAGATCGGTGGTACCTAATGTGAGGGGCAGCTTCTGAAGGTTCTCTGTCTTAGACAAGCCAATCCAACCAACAGGCCCAAGCCCCTGAATCTGTGGTTAGCATCCATGCTAACTGAAGCAAGAGCAAAATTTGACTCTTGACATAAAAACCCCACAACATGCAATTAAGATGACGTGTTCATCTGCATTTACCTCTGGTGGCTGCACTGACATCACTTAAATACAGATGCAGAGCAGGTTCAGTTTCATTGAACACACTGCCCAGGTCAGAATAGAATTCCTCCAGCTGCACAGTAGGAAGATCTGGCCAAGTTCAGGCCAGAAATGCTGTTTCTGAACTAAAAAGCCCACTTTTTCTTGCTTGGAGAGTTCTAGACTGACTTGCTTGTTTCTCTTTTGAAGGTACTCGGCTGCTGCTGGAGGCGTGTGTCCGCTGTAACGTCCAGCACTTCATATACACGAGTACTATAGAAGTGACAGGCCCAAACTGTAGAGGTGACCCAATTTTCAATGGTGATGAAGATACAGCTTATGAGAGTGAATCAAAATTTCCTTATGCTCAGAGTAAGAGGCTGGCAGAGGATTCTGTGCTGAAAGCAGATGGCCAAGTGTTAAAGGATGGTGGCACACTGATGACCTGTGCCCTGAGATCCATGTACATTTTTGGAGAAGGATGCCCGTTTCTTCTAGGCCATCTGGATAAGTGTCTGTTGAACAAAAATGTCTACCTGCGCTTCTCCAGGAAAGAGGCTCTGGTGAACCCCGTGTACGTGGGGAACATTGCCTGGGCACATGTGCAGGCAGCCAAAGCTCTGCAGGTCCCACAGAAAGCCAAGCACATCAGGGGGCAGTTCTACTACATCTCAGATGACACTCCTCATATGAGCTACGCAGATTTAAATTACGAGCTGACCAAGGACCTGGGGTTTGGAATTGAGCCCCAGCTCCCCATGCCTCTGACAATGTTGTATTACTTCTCGCTCCTGCTGGAGTTGGTGAGCTTCTTGCTCAGGCCCTTTGTCAGATACATCCCCTCCACCAACCGCCACCTGGTCACTCTACTGAACACCCCATTCACCTTCTCTTATAGAAAGGCGCAGAAGGATTTTGACTACACACCCCGCTACACTTGGGAAGAGGCCAATCAGTCCACTGGTCAATGGATTGCCTCCATGGTCCCACAGAGAAGGCAGTACCTGAAAATCAAGACTGCCTGAGTCTTAGGAGGAGCTGGGACCTGGCTAAACAAGTAGGGCCAGGAGCCAGAAGAGAGCTGGGTGAACAGCAGCAGCAGCAAACTACAAAGCATTTAAACAAAGACTTTGTGTAGCAGACCCCTCACCACCCCCTGCCCCCTCCCAACCCAGAATAAATAGAAGCGAAACGTTGAGTACAGGCTGATGAGAGTAGCATTACCATATAATCCACATCCACCATGTGCAGCACGAAGACACTATTTTAGTAAGACTCCACACACTCCCATGGTGTGAACACATCAGCCCTTCTTTTCACTCCACACCACCTTAAAGGCTTTTATAAAGCTCAGGTCATCCTAGAACTACAATTACACTTTACAAATATGTGCTACTCAGCTATACCCCACTTGCTCAGCTCCTGACAGCCCTACCAAACACGCAGCAGGTAGAAGCCACCTGATTGCAAAAGCTGTTACAAATCTTGCTCACTTTTGGAAGAGCATTGTCCAGTTTCATGTGCCATTCATCATACAGTCAAACTTGAGAGCACATTTGGGCACTGTGAGCCTTGTGAGGCCAAAAGTACAATGTAAGTGCAACACAGTTTTAGTTGGAACACTGTGTGGAGGGAGAGAAGGGGGAGACTTCCTCATCCATTCTCATTTTCCTGGTTAGCAATTTTGCAATAAATCTGATGGCTGCCCAGCAGAACAAGTTTTAACAAGACGAAAAGAAGAACAATATTGCAGGACAATCTTGGTCGCTGAAGGGTTTCCATTACAGAGCCAAGACATTTCTGAACAGAGGAAAAACAAGCAGCGCTGAAAAAAATTACGCTATTTCCAGGTTTCAGCTGGGAACAAAGGCTGACTTTAGATGATAGATGCACATGTGTTGTCTCTGTGCTTTTCTGCTGGCCATATGAGCTTCTGCAGAATGCATAACTTGACTTGTGGGCCAAAAATGTAGAACCTGTCTGAACAACTAGATGTGATCCAATGTTTGCTTCTCAAACATACAGCTCAGATGCTGATGACAGCTCTAAAAGACAGCTCTGTTCTGTTCATGATGGTATGAACAGAAACATTTCACCTGACTCAGTACTAATGTAAATAAATCACATTTCCAGAGATGCTGGCAGCTTGAAGTCTGTGTTGAGTTTAATTATTCAGTGTCCCAGTGCAAATACTACCGTTTTCTTTAGCAACACTTTGGGTTAAGTATGTAAGATCCAAAGCAGTCAAATACAAGGCAGCAGAACTTCCAGTCATATTCTGGAGGCCCAGAAGGAAGTTTTCCAGGCTCCCATTGAAGGGTTTGTAAACACTCGGCAAACTAGTATAGCAGATGTCATTTGAATGCCACCACTTCACAGATAAACATGTCAACGTCTCCATCCTTCTCCACTGAGCAAGTGGTACTCTCATCACCTCCATCAGAGTTCCTCCTTTAATAGTGCACACATGGATCTATCCCATGCTGAAGGACACCCATCCCGAAGGACACTCATCCCCTGCTACACCATATGCTGATAACTCCTCTAGAGACTGATGGAGAGTAGGGATGTTTGCAGCAACCTTAAAGAATAGGGGATTTGAAAATGAAATTTGGAATTGCAAACTCCTGGATACAGTCTGCACCAGGCAAACTGATGTGTGTGCTGAGTTCAAAAACAAACAAACAAACAAGATATTATTTAACACATTTGAGTTTGGTTATGGCAGACAAGCAGCACATGAGCATGAGGACTACTAACCAGCTGTATAACCCCTACTATGAGACTCTCTTGTCTTAACATCACATTAAAAAATATAGTTTTAATAAATAAATGAATTCCCCAGAGAGGCCATGATTTGCTCCAATTAAACTTATAGCAGCAGTTTACAAAGGTCCTGCCCTATTCCTTTGCCCAAAATCACAGAACAGACCCATGTGTCTCAGCAGCTCCAGCCTGCAGGCTGGTGTTTCAGGGTAAGCTGCAGCTCCACAGAGAACAGCAGCACGGACAGATGCTCAGTTTTCCTGTCACGCTTCCACCACAGGAGTGAGAAACCTGTGACTGAAGCACCTTTCACTGTCACAGTTGCTCACTCCAGTGAACTTAAGTAGGAGTCAAAGCTTCCCATTTTTCTGTTAATTGTAGAGCATTTTGAAGCAAGGTGCTGACACTGATCAACGAACCAACAACATGGTGGCATGGAACTGCTCGAGGCACACGTCTGTGTGTACCACAGACAAATGGAGGGCAATTTTGGGAGCCCTCTCCAGGTGTTTTCAGCAGTTGCTGTAGTCTGAACATAATTTGGCCAACCTCAATTTTAAACAAAATGTTTCATAGAGTGGGTGATTGTCTTATTCAGAAAGGCAGCCAATAAAATATGGTTTAAGATCATCTGCTGCTCACAGACAGTGCTGATACGATCAGGCCCTGTTGCTTAGCTTTGCAATTAGCAAAATTGTATGTTTGATTTTTCAGTTTTGCTTAAACCTAGACCACAAGATCAACCAAAATGAGGTTAAATCAATCCCACGTCAGTCAGCCATTCATCCAGAATGGCAGCAGTGAGGCACCCCTCGCCCCGTTGCTACCAACTGCACCAGGTACACGAGTGTGAGAAACAGTCGTTGTGCTTCTGCCTTGCTGCTCTGCCGGCTTCAAATGTGTAAGTCTTCATGTCTAAATAAGGACCTGCACAATTAGGCTGCATAATTTCATTCATATGCCCTAAAATTTCTTTCTGAAATATTGGTACATGCTCTGGTCATTTCCAGCTTGAGCTCCAGCTCCTGTTGAGCTCCGTTCCTCTCCTATCCTGTTCCTTTGCCTTCTGTTCCCCTTCTGTGCATGCTCCATTGCCCTTCCAGTACTTGTGTTTGCGCTTTTACCCATTGTGTCCCATCTCTTCCCACTCTATTCCCTGCTAGACCCCTCCCTTGGCACTCTTTTCCACCCCTCTCCCCTCCAACTGAGTTCTGTTCCCTGCCAGTCCTCTTGGTTTGTGCATCTTTCACCATCTCACAAGTCAAAGAAGATGGGCTCTGCACCTTGTGGCTGTCCCAGGCAACCCAGTGTCTTGCTGTCCAAAAACCTGGGACAACTCAGGGATAGAGGGAAACCAGGAACATAGAAGGGGGGGGGGGTTTGCTCTATCTCCAAGGCCCAACTGCCTTCCCTGGGCACCCAGGTGTCCGACCCCCCCATTTTCTCTCTGAGCCCCAGAAAGAAACACCACCAGAACTCAAATCTCCAGGGTCTTGCCCCCCTGCTCTAACTCCTATACTCCGCTGCCCACCCTGGGCTTCAGGAACACAGGTGTTGATGCTCTCCCCACAATCTGAGCAGAGGCAAGAAGGGAGGCAGCAGCCAGATAGAGGGGTGTCTCAATGCGATCCACCCCAAAAAGCTTTGTTACCCCAGGTACCCTGGGCTCTGGAGCCACAAGCTGGCCAATGGAGAGAGCAAAAGCAAGAGGTCTAGAGGGCAGGCAGAGCGGGGGACAGCTGAGACATCAGAAGCTCAGTGGTGCCATTTGTCTGGCTGTGGAGAGTCAACAACTTTGCAGTTTCTGAACTTTGTGGAAGGTTAGGGTACGAGGATCTGCAAAGCTGGTCAAGGACAGCTGAGGCCTCTTCTTTTGTGGCTTGAGACATGATGGACAGGAAAGAGAATGTGCCTGGGTCTTCATTTTCTCATTCTGCTAGACCTCTCTGGTGAAAATCTGTTTAGCTCCAAACTTCTTCCCTTCATGCCTTCTTCCCCTTGAGCCCCACCGTTCACATTCTTCTCCCCTCCAGTCTCCTACATTGTTGGCCTTTTTCTCACCAGATGGTTCCTTTCCATTGCCCTCTGTACATCCTCTGTTCCCCTCCAGTTCTATTTTCACGTCCATTCCCTTTTGGGCCTCCCTGTTTGCGGGCTGTTTCCCTCCAGTCACCACCAGTCATACTCCACTCCCTTCCAGTTACCTGCTTGTACTCTATTCCAAGGCAAAAGGCTCTGAACTGGCCATAAGCCTCCAAAAGACTCCCAGGCATGTAAAATTCACAGCCCTCTAAGTGCTGCTAGTAAAGCTACAAATCACTTCATGCATTTACATATGCATGGTTATCTCAGTTGCCTCCAGGCTTCAATAAGGCTCTCAGGATGTGTAAGACAAAATACTGCTGAAGGTCATTACCAGTCCCTGCTCAGAAAAGTAAAAAGGTGTTTAACAAACAGTAACACCTTTTTTGTTTGTTTGGTTTTTTCCTAGGCTAGTCAGATTTCATCCTAATGTCCAGTGAGACTGATGATGGGCGCAGCCACGTCTGCTGTCACTGAAGTAGTAGAAAGGACAATCCGGGCACACAGAAATAGAACAGGAAAGGACAGGGATGAACAACAGAAGCAGAGCTGCTATTTAATAGGGGAAAGCATTTAACACATCAAAGAGCTGGAATATTACAACATGTACCAGAAAACTAGGACATCTTTGCCCAGGTTTAACAGAGCTCCTAAAATACCTACAGACGCTGCCAGAGAGAAAAAAAGAGAACTTTTCATCCGCAGTTTGGTGACTCATTTCCCGAATGTGGGCTCCCATTGCCAGACCCTGCTTTGTCATTTTTGCTTTCTTGGTAAGACAGTGGGATTTTTTTCATCTCTCCAAGGGCTGTACTCCAAACAATCAGATTTCCAAGCACCAAATTCCTCCTTTGTTGAGCTTCCCCTCAATTTCTTGTTACAACATCCCTTCCCTCAATCCCCAGAACAAACTGTTCCTGCTGACAGGAAACTTTTTCCCACTTCTGCCCCTATGCTGCCTCTCCCTCCCACCTCATCGGCAACCTACTTGTACTGTGACAGAGATCCTCCCCTTGGTGGTTTCCTCCTTCTTTCAATCACACCATAAAATATATATGTATATATATATATATTTTTTACAGCAAGGCACCCATGTTCACAGACCCAAGGGAAATGCTGTCCTGCTTTCTACTTCAGGTGAAGTTTCTTGAGGCTGCTTGAGGTGCGTCTTGTTTTGGAAGCACTTCCCACACTCAGCACACATAAGGGTTTTTATCTCTTGTATGGATTCGCTGGTGCCTGTTAGCATGACTGCTCTGTTTGAAGCACTTCCCACACTGGGAACAGCCATAGGGTTTCTCGCCAGTATGGATTCGCTGGTGCTGGGTGAGTGTTGAGAAATCCCTGAAGCCTTTTCCACACTGTATGCACTTGAAAGGCCTCTCGCCAGTGTGGGCTCTCTGGTGATTTATAAGGTGAGAGTTTCGGCTGAAGCTTTTCCGGCACTCGAGACACGGGTAGGGCCTTTCTCCTGTGTGCATTCTTCGGTGGGAGATCAGGTGGGAGCTCACTCTGAAGTTTTCCCCACACTCACTGCATATGAAGGGCTTTTCACCTGTGTGGGTTCTCTGGTGTTTAATCAAATCAGAGCACCACTTGAAGCCCTTGTTACATCTGGGACATTTGTGGGGTTTCTCTGCTTCACACTGCTGAAGATTTGATGTCTGACTGATGGTTTCCTCATGCGCACCGTATCCAGAGTGATCATCTCCTGTAGCATCTTCTGGATGGAGAGGGATGCTTTGGAGGCCCTCAAGGGCCTTTTCCGGATGAATGCCATCATCCTGTATTTCCCCAGGGAGGTCCTTCTGGTCCATTTCGGACATACGCTGGCTCTCATAGGCCTCTGCCTTGCTACATCTCTGGAAAGCATTATCTTCCAGTATCGCTTCCAGTACTGTCTCACACTGTTGCATGTTCTCGAGATCATCTGTCAGGGGACTGTCATCTTCATTCCAAATATTGGCCTCAGCTTCTTAATGAAAGTAAACATGAATGCTCAGCAAGAAAGCAAGATAAGGAAAGGGACTTCCAGATTCTAAGACCTTATTAAACCCTAGTTTAAGGCTGGACTCGGAGGGCAACAGCCATTCTTCACCCACAGATTCAGGATTGTCCCCATCCTTAATCCCTGATGGCTGTAAACTCAATGCAGACATGACTACCAGACTTATGTTAATGAAGGTACTGAATTAATTTGGAGTATTCCTCACCTTCATAGAGTTCAGTGGAGAGATGCCTTTCTGTGATCTTGTCAGAAATGGCATCGCACAGCTCCTTCTCTCCTTCCATTTGGAGACCACTTGTGAGCAGACCCTAAACGAGACTGCAGATCAGTTAATTACCACCCAGATCATCACCTCATACGGAGGACGCTCTTGGCCCTATATGGTACCCCATGGAACCATCTTTTAGCACAAACACTACTTGGACCCTCATCCCACCACCTGCTAAATTTGAGCGGAGAATCCCCCCCAAAGGCAGACACAGCCCCCCTGTTCGGCAGGGCCGAGGCCCCAGGGGATATGGGACAGGGAGAACGCTTCCTCCGCGCACCCAAGCGGAGAAAAACCTGCACCCTGGTGTCCTGCGCTGGTACGATGGGGTAGGTGTTCAGGAGAAGCCCAAACCTCAGGCCCGGGCAAGGGGAGGGCGGCTGCTGCCCCCTGGTAGAAGCAGCGCGGGACGGGACCCCGCCCGTCCAGCCGAAATCCTCAGGAACAACCCGCTGCCCCACCGCTGCCGCCGCGGGGAGGCCTCGGGGTGAGGCGGGAAAGGTTTCCCGCCTCAGCCTGCTCGGATCCTCTGAGGGGCCGCGGGCAGGCCTGGGGTGGCCCTGGCCCTGGCAGCGGAACTGCCTGCAGGGGCTGCCAGATAGGGGGCTGGGGCGGGCCGCTGTCTGCTGGCCCTGGTTGTGCGTTTGAATAAAAGACGTGGGGGTGAGGGAGAAATCCCGAATATGGTGTAGACCCTTAAATTTGCAGGAAGGGTCCCTCGTGCCGAGCTTCTGGCAGCTCCCTGCCCTGTGGAGCTGTACCCTGCTCCCCGGAGCATCTGCTGGTGTGAAACCTGCCCGACAGCAGAGAAAGAGGGAAAGAACAAGGCCCACGTTATTTATCTTTAGTTATATTTTTTGTGGTGTGGTGAGTATTTTTACCCCTTTAACTATTTATATTTCACGGTGTCAGGGCGCAGGGAGGGCTGGCAGAGGGTGAGGTGACAGACCCAGGCAAGTGTCCTTGTCAAACACCCTGAGCTTTGCATCTGTGCTGTTCCTCACTACAGGTGTCTGCCCAAAATAGCAGAATAAAAATGCAATAAAAAGTCCTGAAAGCCCGAGAGGATGGATACCTTGACACATTCAGATTTGAGACAGCAAAACTTCATTCACAGAAAGGGTTGTCAAGCACTGGAACAGGCTGCCCAGGAAAGTGGTGGAGTCACCATCCCTGGAGGTGTTTAAAAGACATGTATGTGAGGTTCTCAGGGACATGGTTTAATGCGAGGGTTAGGTTATGGTTGGACTTGATGATCTTGAGGGCGGATTCCACCCCAAATGGTTCTATGATTCTATGTTACCCTGCTCTTGGGCAGTCACAAGTGAGCCTGTGCTGTTGTTACCTGATAACAAACACAAGCCAATTATGAGTTTTCAATGGATACCAATGGGGAGAGCAGACATGATTACTGCAAAGGAGTTGATTTGCTTGTGAATTTTGCTACAGTCTACTTTGCAGTAAGTTGTTAGTATACTCCTATGCTTGGCAGGGTAGCAAAGTGGATACAGAATGCACTTAATCAGTAAGAGCCTTACTATTTTTCAAGTTAGCTGACCAGTGCCATTCATCTAATTTAGTTCATTGACAATCAGTAAAGCAAACTATTGGTTATCAATGAAATTCTATTGTCAACAGGATAACGGTCTGTAAGATGAATTTTACTTACGTATACACTCTGGAAGATAAAAAAAATGTTAAGGCTGTTTTGCTGGAAAGGTATTTATTTACCCTTCAGGCATGCAGAAAAGGGGGAAGTAGCAATGCTACAGACAAATTCATTACTTCTGGCTCCAGCAGGTACAAAATCTAAGTTTAAAGACCACCTTTTGTGGTTAAATATCTTGTTGCCAGAGAGGAACAGATTTTTGCTTCCTAAAAGGGACTAGGAAATCTAAGCTATTAATGTACTTTAAAAATAAATATAAGAATATTTAATAAGCTCCAGAGGAACAGAAGCAGAAGTGGTTATCATGCTTGGCATTGATATTGTTAATATTGGATACAGTCAGTGGAGGACAGTTGGGTAGTAAATGCCAATTAACATATTTTTATGAAGAATCCCTATTGTCAGACATTGGTATTTTAAGTACATTGCAGATTTCAAATAACAATAAAAGTTTTGATTTCTTATTAGCTGAAGATTGATTTACAAGTTGTCATTTTACACTATGACATTAAATGAATTAATACAGACTAAATTATAAAAATCCCAGAATAAATGTTAACTTTCTCATTTACAATCTTTAAAACAAAACCACATTAAAAAAACAAAAACAAATAAACAAAAAAAAAGCTTTGGCTCAATTCACAGGTTTGGTGCAGAATCGCAAGGTGAAACATTATGTATAGCCTCTGCTATGTATGAAACCAGAGTCACAATGGTCTGTTAATCTGAAAAAAAATCACTGTCACTTACACACCTAGATATAATAGATTATAGCTGCTCTGAAGCTAATTTGGAAACTAGGAGTGCAGTGTGATGCATTTCAAAAGACATCCTCATTTCACCATTTGTCATGACCCTTGTAGTCCATGTAATGCTCTTCTCCCTCTTTAAAGCTTTCTACCTGCATCTCCATCTAAGTTAAAAAAACCGCTGGATAACTGGAATTCATGCATGGCTGTGCCATGGATTTCTTTCTTTCTTCTGCATTTTGAGGTATTTGATCTTGTTTCTACTGCCAAAGCCTTTTTAACATTTCTGCTTGAAGAATACCCAGACAGTCCAATGGTGCACAGGGTAGCAAAGCTTCCACAAAATCTGTTCAGCAGCGCATTTAGTCATTATCTTGTACATCTGCTGGGGCTAACTGGAAGAGCTGACCTCTTTTCTGGGTGGACCATTACATTCCCATCCCTTCCTTTTGGTGCAGCTTGGTGCAAATCAGGAGTCATTGCTACAGGTACCTGAAGGTGGTACTCCGGTAAGAAAGCTGTGCCCCTGGAACTGTGCAAGCAATGCTTGATGGCCTTAAAGGTCCAACATGTCTGTGCACAGTCACACCCTGTAACTGCATCTGCCTCAAGCACATCATGTTGCAGCTTCACATAGACTTCCCCAAAAAAGTGTATAGAGGCACTTCATCAAGTTCTTTTGGTCCAAAAGAGTCTTTACTATCTAATACAGAATAGCTGTAATACATCTGCCTTTGTGAGTCTTCCTAGGCATTTCTCAGTTTTTGTAAAAGACAATGTGATTAAAGAGTTTTAAGGTGTCAGTACACAGGAATTTGTCTAGCTCATTAACCAGCTATTACACTCCAAACCCAGTGTTTCACCCATAACCTTTCTCAAGGACTTTCTCCTTCAGTAAGGCTCAGCCTGGTTTGAAGATCTTTCTTTCAAAGGGATGGTGTAGCACATTCTCCTCAGATTAATTACCAAGTGATGCTCTTCACAAAGGCATCCAAGCCTTTTTGAAATTATTGCAGTAGATCTCAAGGCTAAAACAGACAATTGCACATTCTATTCTTACTGCCCGAATAAGGTAGTTTATACACTTTCACCTCCTTATGTCCACTGAGCCTAATAACTTGGGCCTGACTGAAATGAAGTACAGAAGGGCATCCAGACCAGATCTGCAGGTGTCAAGGAAAGAAGAATCTTATCATGTATCACTTTGCTTGGTGATTAAGCCTTTTCATTGTTAAAAAAGTATACCTTATTTTTCAGTCTGGATTTGTCAGAGTTCCGTTTCTGGCTATTGATTTCTTATTATGCTTTCTCTACCAGAATAAAAAGCTTTTGAGAACTCTGAAGTTCCTCCCAGTGAAGGTACTTAATGTACTCTGTAATCACCTCATCCCTTCAGACTTTTTTGTAAAAACTTAAATGAATGGTGCATCTTCAGTTTCTCATTACATGCTATTTTCTTTTTCAAATATTCTTGAATCTCAAATTTTTCAGTGTGGTGATTTCATCAGGAGCCAGATATACATTTTTTTTTTCCTGATAATCCCACATGCAACTTTAGGTATATGAGCTTTTTAATTAATCTAGACCAAAAGCACACTGGATTTTTACATATACTTGGGCTTTCTACACACTCCTAGATGCTGATGACAAGAACAGTGCATTCCCACTGCTATGTTCAAGACAGCCACCCTTATGGGCAGGCTCCTTTTGGTGCATCTTGCAATTGTTGTCTCCTTTCTGTGGGGCCCTTGAAATAAACTTTGGCACACAGATATTGCTAGAGCAATGTGGTCTTTCTGGCCAGCCACAGGGAATAATCAAGGCATGAAAACTGTTTGACGCTGAGCATGACACGGTAGGTTTTACCTGTGAGAAGTAGTTAAGGTCGCCCTTCTCCAGTGTTTCAAGTTTTCTTGCTTCTAGGGACTTTTCCTCAGCCCTCTTAAATTTCCTAGTTGTGCCTTTAGAGAGAAAAATGAGTAACTTTTATGATGATCTAATTTACCTTGTGATCCCTGTTCACAGTGTTGCTGTAAATGAGGGAAGGGAAATAAGAAGATGTCACACATAACATGCACCATGATAGACTGCACATTGGCCAGGTCTCACCACAGGACACAGACCCCAGCTGGGATCTCCTCCATCCGCCTGTCCTGTCAGTGTCTCTGTGCTTGGACTTGGGCTGCGGGAACAGCAGGGAGCGGGCAGATGCGCTGTGCTCTGAAATCTCTGCTGGACATCAGGGCCTGGGCTGCTGGTGGCAGAGGTGCCAAGGGGAAAGCTTGCCAATCTAGTGGAAAAGCAGCTGGGAAGTGGCCACTGGGCACATCTGGGTGACATCTCAGTATAGGGACCAGGTCTGCATTTTGGTCTTGTCACCCTTTCAGAGGGGAGGGTGTTTTGGACAGGAACGTCAGGGGTGACTGCTGGGTGGGGTGAATGCAGTATAAATCTGTTATTTTTGTCATGTGTCACTTCCCTGCAGCTCTTGGCCTAGGACACCCCGAGCAGAGCGAGATCTGAGCCCAGTACTTACTCCTCAGTGGCATCCTTTGCTTGGAAAGGAGGGAGTTTATGATCAGCTGATCGATGGGATTGATGCTTGTTTTGCAGAATTTAACTCTGCTGGCTCTGTTGGTCTGTGCCTCTTTCCACCACAAGATGGTATCTTTAGCAATAGTTTGCCCTCACTTGCTCTGCGAAGTCCAATTTAATATTCCGACTGCTGAGTATTTACAAAGCCTGCACTTTTATGACAGATAACACAGTGCAATGTTGCTGGTGCAGGCTGCCTACTACTGGGTGTCAGAGCAAAAGGATTAGGACGTGTATTCATGCAAGTATTCATCTCACCACCTCTCCTCACATTCTTGGGTCCTTTGCAACCCCTCTTTCTCTTACAAGTCAAAATTTCTGAATGTCACTTTATGGGAATGGCTTGATGCATCTATTTTAAGAAAAGGACTTAAGTTCCTTCTGTAAAGATTGCTCAAATGGGAGTAATGCCGTGTTCAGCTGTGACAACAGTACAACCAGAGCACAGCCCTGATACCATCTGGAAGGTTCTCCCAGACCCAGTGTGTCTAGCGTTTCATTCCTGTCTACGGACAGATAGGTTAATACACTGGAGGTCTGCGTGGGCCTCACTACAGACAGATACATAGTACAGGGTTTAAAAAAACCCAGTGTCTCCCTTCCCTTCTCCATCCAGCACTCCTGCAGTGCATGGTGGAAGAACTACAGGTGATGGAGTTAAGGCCAAGTGTATGAATCCCATTCATTATTCACTTGGGAGTGGAAAAATAAACCTACCTGCATA
This sequence comes from Patagioenas fasciata, assembly GCF_037038585.1. Classification (NCBI taxonomy): domain Eukaryota; kingdom Metazoa; phylum Chordata; class Aves; order Columbiformes; family Columbidae; genus Patagioenas; species Patagioenas fasciata. The sequence goes on from NC_092520.1 coordinate 127,811,777, forward strand.
AAGATCAGTGCAAGGACTCAAAGTAACGGTGGGGCTCACATTTATATCACAGCACAATTTACTTCGACGTCATGTTATTCGACATTGTGTTTTGTAGTTGCCTACTGTGAGCTATCTCACTAAAAACAGGAGGTTGCCAACCATATGTGCTTGAATCAGAGCTGTCAGTAGGAGAAATTGCCTGGTATGTCTGGGGAACGAAGATCTGTGTCTGTATCAGATTTAAGTTTAAAAAAATTTGCTATCCAAAAAGCAAGTTGCCCTCACTTCCACCTTTGTAGCAGTGCTCAGGGTGAGATTAATACAGCAGTGCCCACTCTTGATTATTTCATGATGCTGGAACCTCTGCCAGGTTGGGAGATATACCAAGCTTTCTTTTGCATTTAAGGGTGTTTATAATCATTCTGGAAGAAAAGGGAAGGGAGAGGCTTGGAAATACTAAACTGTGAGTGACCCAAAGAAAGGTTCAAGATAAAAAAAAAAATGCAACACCTGAAGACATGGAAAAAGATCCTCAAACTTATTATTTAGAAGCAATCTCATAATTCTTGCAGCCTGACTCAGAGCTTTTGAAAAATGGGGATTGACAAGCAGCTAAAATCTAAACTATAGTCTGTTCTCAACAAGAGCCTGTTGAAATCCCACGGTGTCCACAGAGATTACCAGACCCTCTCACCAGGCATGTTTGTTCCCCTGCAGGAAGGAGGCTCCTTACGGTCACAATTCACATCCCACATCATGAAATCGCCACCATCCCTGCTGGCTCCTGAAACAGGGGACTCAGCACATCCCGGTGAGTCAGCAGCATCAGGTGTTACATGTGCCAGTGGGGAAAGGATGTTCAGCATTTGGGAGACACACTGTGAGTGTCACCATTTTGGAAGTTAGTTGCGTACTACTATTGAAAGCAAATCATGACTTTCAAATTTGGGGCTGACTAGCCTGTATATGCTTTGAACACAGGATGCAGCAGCCAACAGAGAGGTGAGGAAGATGATAGCAGCGCCAGAGTACAGCCAGACACATCAGTGCCCTTTCCGAACAGCTCAAACTGACAGAAATTTTTGCTGCAGGGGTAAAATATGGACATGGACAGAGCATCTTTCTGATGCAGCCAGCAAGCATCTGGCCCTGAAAATAATAACCTGTTCAGAGGGAACATCTCCAGGGCTATGCACTGTGCTCTCTGAAAGGTTGATGAGTTTTCCCCATAGACTTCTGCTCTATTAAGAAACAGCATGAGCAGGAACTTGAAAAAATCAGAGACAGTATATAGAAAGTTTTCCTTAGACTACACACCAGGGAAAGCAGTATTTGTGTATTATTCAAGTTACTAAAAAAAAATCAATGCAGCAATGTCTCCTGGATGTGGCACTAAATTTTTCCCTGTTGTCTCTGATCTCATCAAACTCTGCTTCACAGGAAAGCAGTTAATCCCACAAACTGATGATTGGTTGGTAATTGAAAGATTCTGGGGATTCTTTTCCTGGGGGAAACTTCCAGTTCAGCTAAAAAAATATCTAATGAGATCCTAAAAACCTAGCTTTGCTGTGATACAAGTAGGAGTAGTGTCGGAGTTTACAGGAGCTTAGCATAAGGTTTTAGCAGACTATAGTATTGGTCTGTTATAGATGGCTGCCCAAGTAACACTGGCTCTAAGATTTGAGCATGCTAACAGCAATAATGTATGGATTCTTTGAAATTATTTGCCTGCCTAAGTGCACCAAATGCATAACTATGTACCAGTGTAGATCTAAGAGTATACTTGCAAAAATGCCAGAGAACTATCAAGGAAATCCCTTGACGTAAACATTAATTAGTATAGAAATAATCCACAGACATAAAGCAGCTCAAGTATAATAATAATAATGGGATATGTACCCAAATCAAGGACAAGACAAGCCATATACAAATATGGGCAAAACAATATAAGTGCATGCAACAGATGGTATCTTCAGAGATGATCTCTGTGAGGGTACTGATGATCTTATTTTGCTGTGTAAGAATCACTGCACAAAGGACTTGATTTGTGGACTGTACCACTCTTCTATTTTAGTATCATATTCTTTACTTTGAGGGTGACAGATCCCTGGAACAGGCTGCCCAGAGAGGTTGTGGAGTCTCCTTCTCTGGAGACATTCAAAACCCACCTGGACACATTCCTGTGTGATCTGCTCTGGGTGAACCTGCTTTAGCAGGTGGGTTGGACTCGATGATCTCCAGAGGTCCCTTCCAACCCCAACCATTCTGTGATTCTGTGATTTCTTGTTCCACATTCCTTGTTCAATACCAAATCTTTAGATAAAAGAGATTGGTGCCTTATGTTGGTAGCACTGTGTTTCAACAGATTGCAATCTGTTTCTGATTCAGCCACAGCAAATCCAGTGGTGGAAGCTAATTCAATAACCATGTTAGAAAACTTAATAGCAAGTATTTTTATGATTTTCTATTTATCATTACCCAACTAGCACAGTAAATGTGAACCAATTACGCCCATCCATGCAGATAAGAAAGGCTTTTTTTTCTGATCCAGTGGCTTTTAACACTTGCCCTGCACTAGAAACAGACAACAGCACAAAGGAAAGGTCTTTTGTAAATTCAGCCCTAGATGCAGAGCTCCCACAGGAGCTCCAGAATGTAGGACACGAAGGGACCTCCTATGTCCTCGATTCAGGTACGTGAAAATGCAGACAAGCACATAACATCATCCTTTTCTTCAGCAGATCAACATGTATTCTACTTCTAGGACCTTGTTGTCAGATATTATTCAGATATTGAGGGTATCCATTTGTGTGTGTTTCTTTTTGCCAGGGTTGTCCTCCAGGAAAAACACTTTTTTTCCTTTCCAGGATGATTACCCACTTGATATGTTGTGGGCAGCAGTTTCCCCTCTGTCAGTCTTCCATTTTGCCAGGCTAAACTCTTTTTCTCGTCTCCCTTGACACCAACACTCCATTCCCTGGTAAGCCAAAATACTCTTGTCTTACATCTGTTCCAGTGGGACAAGCCATTCTAAATACAGGTGACCAGAACCATGCACCATAACTCAGATGTGTTCATCCTGCTTTCTACAACACTGATAAAAAGTTTCATCAGAAATACCCTTTCAAGGCATGGACGCTTTGCCAACGCCACGAGGCTCTCTGGCAAAGCTTGTTCTGCACACTGACAGTCTCTGTTGATTCAGTGACTGGACTAATTCCTAAGAACATCCCCCACTCCCTGTATGTCAAGGGCTATTAAATCCAAAGACATCACCTATGGCTCAGGAAGCTGCAGATCATTTCAGGGCACATTCATGAAGTATCAATTCATACCTATTTTTCTACTCTTCTGTTGGAATCTGCTTTTGGTCAGTGTTGAGCCAAGATGCCAGGTTAGACAGACCTTAGTTTTGACCCAGCACAGCCATTCTTTTATTTTCACTTGCCTTTCTGTTTACCTTGCATTGGTGACCTGTGGCATTATGGCTGACTATATCTTCAGGACTTTCTCACTGTTAATGATTTCAGACTGACAACATCCCAGATTATAGTGAAAGATTTTATTTCTAGTCCCCAGAGGAACAAGTTTGCCCGTTGACTTTTAAAATTTATTTTGTCTACTGCTATTCCAGGCCTCAACATTATCTGGTCCTTCATTTTCTTTATTGATAATTCCTCCTAACTTTCTTCTGCTGCAAACTCTTCTTACCATTGAAGAGATTTGTCCTAGTACCAGGATTTAATTACATTTGCTAAAACACCTAGAATTTTCCTTCTCCATTGTTTCTCCTTTAATCCAGTTCCTTGTCCACTGTGCAGCTCTTGTGCTCAATATTTTCAAGGCAAATTAATCAAGATGCAGTGTTGCATACATTGCTGAAGTTCAGTTACATGAGATGTACCATACATCCTTCATCTAGAGAATATCTCATAAAATGTAGTATCTGGTTACCTTGAAAACTTTTGTCTTTGGTATCCTAAGTACAGGCTGTTTCAAAAAGATGAACCCAGTTTCAAAGCTATTATAATTCAAATTGGGTCCCTCTCTTTGAAACATGCTGTAATTCTCCACCTTCAGTGACTCTTTTCTTCAGAATACATTCTGGGGCCTCACAGATGGTTCAAGTGAAGCCAGAAGCTTTGTAGAGGGATTCACAGGAGTGCTGGGCACAATGCAGACACTAGTCTATCTGTCCACATGAGAAATCTTCCTGCACCTCACCTCATGGAGCCCATGCACAGGCCTTTATTGCAGGTGATGCAGCAGACCGCTGGCATCCACTTGTAGTCTTTGGGGCTTCCTCCACTGATTTCCTTGCTGAAGCTTCAGGACGGCTTGGTAGAGATGGGCATGCAGACATATGCAGCACCAGCTTGTGGAAAAAATTACCTGGGGACATTCTTCCTTTTTGGTAACCGTATCATAATGTGGTTCACATGAACCTTCTGTGTGATCCCAAACCAACACATAATACTATTTCCTCAGTCATGCAGCAGCTCATCCTTTCTGGTTTATGAGGTAACAGACAGACATCATAGCTGTTGCCAATAACTACTTGTACACTGGAAACCATGCAATCTGTTTCTGATTCAGCCACAGCAAATCCAGTGGAAGCTAATTCAATAACCATGTTAGAAAACTAAATAGCAAGTATTTTGATGATTTTCTATTTATCATTACCCAACCAGTGAGACACAGTACTTTTTTCTTCCTCCCCAAATCCTTCCCTGAATTTTTACCTGTAAATAGTTTGGCTATATAAGTGACTGCTCTTCTCAAACCTTTTCACATGGGAGTTTGCTCAGTGTGAAATATTGTTGTAAAAGACACTTGCTCTTCACATAAAAAAACCCAAACAAACCAGGACATCACCACCAATCTTCACACATCCCACATGTCAAATGGCACAAATAATGTAATGTTTCCTTTCCAAAGCCCACGGAATGCCTATGGCTATGCACTGAGAGAAGCCAACTCCCAGAGCTACAAGATAAAGACTAAAAATAACCCATTAAAGATTAATTTCAGCATTTTGAAACACAGCCAATTAATATGCATAGGAAAGGCACATGGTCTCCAGGAAGGAGCACACACAATCACAGAGTTGACAAGGGAAGGGAGGGGGGGTGGGTGACACGCAGGCGGACTGCCAAAGGAGAAATAAAAGGATATTTGCTATATATCCTCAGATAGAGGACATGCAAAGAAAGCGCATTTCAGAAAAGGTAGAACCAGAGGTGGAACAATTCACCACTGAAGTGGCAGAAACAATGCAGTGCAACCACAAAGGACAGGATCCCATTTGGAAAGCAGGCAGGACAGTAACAAAGCCTTCAGTATTGGCCAAAATGTTATACACAAAGTAGAGACCTTGATAGTACCAGAGCAGGAGACAAGGTTTTGTGCATCAGGGCTCAGTGGCTGAGGCCGTGTGACATGCACAGACACAGCAAACATGCTTTGATGCAAGAAGTGAACTCCAATGAGGGGGCTGAGCACACCACAGGAAGACGGATGGATGGATGGATGGATGGATGGATGCAAAAGTGGCACTGTGATAGGAAGCTGGGTGTACCACGAACATGAAGTGCTTGTGTGGAAAGCTGGGGAACAACAGCAGAATTCGAAACTGGATCTCCAGATGGATAGCATGCCAGGATAGCAGGTTTGTACTTTGTGCCGTGTTGCACTGAGTCAGGGAATCACACAATGTTTGGGATTAGAAGGGGCCTCAAAAGATTACCTAGTCCAATCCCCCTGGCAGAGCAGGAACAACTAGATGAGGCTACACAGGAATGTGTCCAGGCGGGTTTTCAATGTCTCCAGAGGAGTCTCCACAACCCCCCTGCGCAGCCTGTTCCAGTGTTCTGTCACCCTCACCATGAAGAAGTTTCTTCTCAAATTTAAATGAAACCTCCTGTGTTTCACTTTGCACCCATTGCCCCTTGTCCTATCATTGGTTGTCACTGAGAAGAGCCTGGCTCCATCCTCATGACACTCACCCTTTACATATTTATAAACATGAATGAGGTCACCCCTCTGTCTCCTCCAAGCTCAAGAGCCCCAGCTCCCTCAGCCTTTCCTCACAGGGGAGATGCTCCACTCCCTTAACTATCATTGTTGGCCTGCGCTGGACTCTCTCCAGCAGTTCCCTGTTCTTGAACTGAGGGGCCCAGAACTGGACACAATATTCCAGATGCGTCAGTCATGGCACTTTGGAAGCAATTTTCTCTTATGAAGTAATACTGAAGGAGGTCTCTACATCCTGAGGCAAAAGCACCTGTGAAGGTTGGGCATTAGATATAAAACACTGAAACAGGATACACAGGATGGCAGTCATGGCACACCATGAGAAGGTACTGCTTATAAACAAAATGCGTGATGTCAGACAGTAGGGATTATGTACAGTAAACGTCAATTAGAGAGCAAATCTGGTTATTCACTTGCTGTACTGCAAATCAGAGAGCTATAGCAGCAATTCCAGTGACTTTAAAGGTGCAGGGGGAAAATAGGTTCAGTCAAAACAATTTCCTCACATGGATTTCCCTGTGAACAACATTTAAACAATTACAAACTTCTTCCTTTTCACAGAGGGCAGAGGGATGGACAGACTTAGTTGGCCGACTCACTGGCTATTTAGTCTCAAGAAAAGCCGAGGTTTTAAGGTGGTGTCTTAAGAAACATACATTTATTTAGTAGCACTTCTTGTCTGCCTCCCCCTTTATCCTCACCTCTAAGAATCTCTGAACTTCTTAGCCACTTTCACACAAATTTAACCAAAGGGTAGAAAACTCAAATTTTTGTGAGACTGGGTGGCTTTCACAACAGCACACTGAAACAGGCTCCAACTGTTGTACTTTTAGCTACATCTTGAGAAAAATTTGAGCACTACAGTGACCTGTAGAAGCAAGCAAAGGGCACAGGGCTTTAATTTTGCAAGAGGGGGTCTTGGTACATGTTTAATTCGACAAAGTCCCTCGTCGAGCTGCAGGGGAAAGAAAAGCTGCAGCACCACCAAGCCTATGAAATAGCATCAGCTTCACAGTCCAGGGCTACAGGAGGCTGTAGTGGAGGCAAAGGACACAAAATGCATATTTTTCACTTAAAGACATTCTTTATTCAATCTTTTTTATATACAATATTATTTTAATCTGTAAAAAGTACATATGCAGGATTCCAGGTCAGAGGCAGAAGTTTCCACATCAGAAGACTGACTTTTGCCCTTTTATTATTTTGGAGGAAAAATAATCTGTCAGTTTTAGACAAAGCAAGAATAAAGGCAGAATGCAAATCCCAACTTCCACCAAGCGATTAGGATTAAAGGCAACAATTCACCATAACAAGTCAGGCTGTCTCCTTCGACTTGGGTGGTTCCCAGCTTTTCTGAGCAATTACAGAGCAGTTTGTTAGAAGGGACTGACAGCTGAAGCAGCTCGTGCTTATCATCTCTGCTACAGTTGTATGCACATAACTTGCGAAAGAGCTTGGGTTTCCTCTGTGTGGCAACTCAAACTCGAGTCAGAAGACTTTCTCAAAATTCAAGGAGTGAAAGAGGGATGTCTTATCAGGGTGAGCAGATCTCCAAACTACCATGTGGATCAAGAGCTTGCTTTCATTCTTTTCTGGTAACAAGAAGCCCATTTCTTATTTGACCCCTTAAAAACATGGACTAGACTTACTAGTGTACAGAACAGGTTCAATTTGCTAAAAGCTTGTTACTACAGCCCTGAGATGTAAACTACCTCATCATTTTCTGTGGATACCAGGTTACATTGTTGATCTTTCAATTTTAATGCTATTAACCATTTCTCCATTCAAACTAAGGAGGGTCATGTTATGAAGGTTTGTAATATTATTTCCTCAGGGATAGGAGAGGATGACAAATAACAGCCTGACAGGGCGTTGATTTGCTGTAAATCCACACAGAGGGCAGACCTTTAATCCTATAGGATGGCATTGTGATGAGTGTGTAATCATTCTCACTTTTCAGAACCTGGATATTCAACACCCAAATCTCGTAAAATGCTGTGTGAGGTCAGTGATTGGGAGGCAGAAGACAGCCATCCTCAACTTTGGAGTATGGAGCTAAAGGAGCTTCAAAGGTGTGGACTGGCACAGGGGAGTACCTGCTCTTCCTTTACTCCAGGGTACTTACTATTGTCCATACTTAAGCATTCAGTATTACGGACCATGCTGTGCAGCAAAATGAATACCCAGAATATCATTCAAGGGTTTTGTTTTTGTTTAGGGGACAAAGCTAAGAAGTTGACTTCTTGACTGCAGGAGACACACAGCCCCAGGGTGGTCAAAGGAAGCTGCAAAAATCTGACTGCTTTGAAATGTCGAGTTGTTAGTGGTGGATCCTGACCAACAGGCAAGCTTGAGGCTTGGATAAGGAAAAGAACTGAACATCCTTGTTTTGACTGCATGCAAACAGAAAATAGACAACTCTGGGATTTCCAGGCTCTTGCCCAAAACCAGTGTGCCAAAAATGTACATGATTTACTGTTCTTTATTTCATCCTGTAAGAGGAGAGGATATTGTAGAAATTACTAAAATGGGACAGCTACTTAAAGAAAATGAGGATTGTTTTGTTAGAGAATACAGTGCAAGACTCAGAAACAACTAGGACTAAAAAGTCATTTTGTGCTTAAATTTACACTCTATCTTCATGAAAGTATGTAAGACAGCAGCAACAGAATGAAAATGGAAATATTCTACTGTACCTGATGTACCCAGAGGGAAAACAGTCTGAACTTCAGGTTGTACGTAACACCATTCTGCAGATCAGAACCTACTGTTCTGTGAAGGGCTCAGAACGAGGGCACATTACTTTAGTCAGAAGTTTCAGATGGTTATTATGCACCCACCTTGCTCCGAACCCCTTTCCTCCAAACTCAGCTTGCTCTAGGAAATCTCAGGATGGAGAGATTCACAAATGATACAGCAACTAGTCCATAAAATGCATTATTTTTGATAGACTATGCACAGTAGTACTCCTGGAGGAAAAGGATAGTTTGTATTTTAAACAGTGGTAAGAGTAGAAACTGACAGCTGTTAGGGTAACTGGAAAACAAGAAACAAGTGTCCTTTATTTGGTACCTGCTGCTTGTCTACACAAAGAAGAAATAGCAGTACTGTACAACTGCTTGGAGAAAAATACCATCCCATAATATGAAATGGCTTAGGTCCTCAATTCAAGCATTCTTGTGGCAGTGAGTTAACCCATTTGGATTCATGGAGGAATTGATCTGAAGGGTTGCTCCTTAATTCACAAGAGGGAGGTGAAAGAGCAGCAAACAATGATAAGAAATTTGCTGTTTCTGGGACTCCAAAATTCTGTCCTTGACCTTTCCCTCAACAGACTGGCAGCCATTCCACATCTGCATTTACCAGGAGTTGTATGGGGATGGGGTGGAAAGTGCCTTTTTTCTTTCAAATCCCAGAAGAGTCTGCTTTTCCTCTTTCTCCTTTATACCCAGAGAGATGTAGGAGAACAAGGCAATTGAGTACAGTTTTAAACTAATAACTGTTCTCACGGGATGGGAAAAAAATTGAAAACGCAACATATCTGAACTTCAGAAAATCAAAAATGTCTAGTTCTTCAGTAACTCCCTGAATACTAATTAGAAAAATAAATTAATGTGGTACAAGGAGGAAGAATCTGTTTATTAAGCTAATCCTGATGTTAAATAAACAATTACTTGAATCAGTATTTTTTACTATATCAATTACTTTATCAATTCGCAAATTATTTTTAGGATAGTGCTGCAAATTACAGTAACTAAGTAACTGGCATTAAGGTAAAAACATTGAGATTGGAGTTTTTTTTTTCCCAAGCTTTATGAACTCTTCCTCTTAAACTAAAGTAACTGTCTGGAAAAAAGCATCTGATAGCATTTTTTCCTTAGGTCAAGTGATGATCTATGTTTCTAAGTTAGTATCAAAGATGAGTGAAGAAAAATTTTATGGGGAAAATGCTACTATAATGTACAGATACATTATAATAAGATGGAGGAAAAAGCTTTTCTATCTAAATCTTCATAAATGTATTAGTGTTTTTTGAGGGGGAGAAATAGCACTCACTCCTGTTAGATCTGATGCTGTGCTGCTGTAGCTCACTGAAGAATTCTTCCACTCACTTCAGTAGGAAAACACAATAAAGATTTTTTTAAAGACTCAACTCACTAATAAGGAGGAGAAGGAGCACCTCACATCTCTTTTGCAGCAAAGGGGCCAGTCACCATGGCAAAAGGATTTTAGAGTTATAAAGGGGAATAAAAAGAAGAATTTGAGTTGTAAGGATTTCTGGAGCAACAGTAGGAAAAAATATATTGAGACATACTTGAAAAGATGAAACTTCCTTCAGCAAATAAGGGAAGACTGAAGCAGACTCCATTTAAGTGATACTGACCAGCCCATCCTAGGAGTACTCAAAGAAATCCCAACAAAAACAAACAAACAAAAACCCCAAACCACAAAAAAACAAACCAAAACAACCAATAAACCAAAACATGCAGGTAACAGCATCTCATTTCTTATAAACTAATGGAAGGAGAGACTCTTCAGTTTCTCTTTCCACTCATCTGTACGAGATGTTGTTTCCAAAGAAGATGATGTTGGCTTTGTGCTAGAGTACAGAGAAGAAAAAGAGTTCTGTAAACTAAATCAAAGGCAGTTTGTGGCTTCTGTTATGCACATACCTGCAAAGAAGGTTCCATGAATAGCATCCAAAGAATGAAATTTAACTTTTAGAAAAGATCCTGATTGTGTGGAAAAATATAAAGTAACAAACTCCTGCTGCTTAACTCAAGGTAGCATTTTTAAGTGCCATATACTGTATCCTGTTATATAAACTATGAGAGACTCTTTTTCTCATGCTGTCATCTCTGTTTATTTAGCTAAAAGAACCAGGAATAACAAGAGGATGCTTTTTTTTCATGTGACAAGATTTGTGAGGCAGGGAAACGTAGGCTCCTTCCTACCAGTGCAATATGCACCACTCTGTGACTGCAGCTTGCCAAATGAACTAAGCCCACGTTGCTGACAGTGAACCACAAATCACATGCTTACTAATTGCTTTTTGGATGTAAGAATACAACACAAACCTCTGAGCATCATTTTGAAAAGGGAAAATGAGGAGGAAATAGTTTTTATAGTTTTGAGTTTTGTTTTGGTATTTTAGAGGCCCTGAGAATGGCTGCCAGTCTGGACAAACGGATGTTCCTTAGAAAATTCAGACAGGTACAGAATAAAAATTCAAATCCTGATGCTGCTGGTGCAGTGATGTTGCTTTTGTTGTTGCTTTGTTCATGCCATCATCAAACGAAAAAAAAAGAAAAATAAAATCTAGTTATTTGGAACCCACCCGATCTGAAGAAGTGGCTGGTGCGTTGTTCCTTGCAACAGCCAACAGCAGCAAGTTCCTCTCCCTGGACGGGAAAGAAGCCTCTTCTTCCTTATGCTGCTGCTTTTTATATTAAACATTAGATTCCATGCCTTGCTAGGGTTCAAAGCGCATGAAGTCTCTGTCCTGCAAATATCACGCTAACGTGTTTTGGTCATGTATAAAACAGGTTTTGTTTTCTGTTGGTTTTTTGTTTTTTTTTTCAGTTTTAACTTATCTATATGTTGAAGAGCTTTGTTTCTCACGCCGGCATTTGCTTGACTCAGAGGTCTAGTTTTATCAAGCGTCTGTCTCGTCTCCTGCTTAAAGTCTCAAGTGGTCCATGTAAACAAATCAGAGCTGAAAACAGTCTCTTTTCCTCTTCATAGAGCTGCTTTTATCGATATGCAGGATTTCCTGACAGTGTGGTGTTGGCTAAGTGTAAAACAGGCAGAGGATGAGCTTCTGTGTTAAAAACCCAGTTGTCTAGTGGTAGAAGGTCATCATTGGAGAAGAGCAGATACAAATACCTAGATATCAAGATAGAGAGGAAAAAAGGTGAGTATTAAAGTAGAGCAACAGGCAGAAAGGGGCAACGAAGCAGCTTCAGGTCCCACCAGTCAGCAGCTAAACCTATAAACATGTTACTCTCTTCATATACTACCCAAACAATCTTCTCTATTATAATGATCCGAAAAGTCATTGTTATCATGCTATCAAGCCTTTCAACAAAAAGTTGTTGTAAAGACAGCATTTTTATCTCTCCAAGTAACTTTGCTTTTCAAGACTCCCTTCAAAGACTTGCAATGTGAGACAAACATCAAGATACCAAGCACAAGGATTTTGAGGACAGTGGAACATACAAGAAGTTGGCAAAAAATTGTTCTTAACAGAGTGAACCCACTTGGAAATTACTAACCCTCTTAAATCCAAATCAAAGATTTTGAGAAAGTGCAAGAGAAGCCATTAAGCCATGTCAGATATCTGACGCATCGTCATTGTGCTGAAAGTTGGTTCACCTTCTGGCAGGAGGAAATGGGTCAATACATTGTGCAGAGTGGGTTAATAAATGTTGTACATCATAAAGCAATGCAGAGCAAATAAAGCATGCAACAAAGTTAAGGTTTCTGGACATACATGGAAGAAGAGTATTTCTTGGTCCTTTTTTTCTTAATATACACTTTTGAATGTGGCTGTGCTATACTTTCTAGGAGATATGGGTGGCAGGGATCTTTGTCAAGGCTTCGAAACTCAGTTGCTAAAATTCAAACGGCATTTCCCTTGTTCCAGCAAACCTGACTGTGCAAGTGCAAGTGTAACCTCATGGGTGTCCAGAACCTGTCAGCTTCTCCGTCAGCCTCCTTTCCTGCCATCCAGCAAATGACAGGTCTTGCAGTATGTGACAGGGAAAGGGTGTCATTCCTGCTGGTGGGCACTGTCACATCCAGAACGTGCACACACCTTGTTCTGCCTTCACTCTGCCAAGGCTGCTGTTACTTCGCTCTCTCAATCAGACACTGGTAGCGTCGACTGTGCAGTCACATGTCGTTGCCTCATCATTTTCCCATTTTTATTTGCTGGTTGTATCCACAGCAAAGCCCCTACAGTGAAGCTCTACTTTTTCTTCCCTTCCCCACCGATTAGCTGTTTACAGATAACAATTTCTTGCTGAGATAATCCAGTTTTCTCCCACATGTCTAGTCTCTTTCTCTACATTTTTTCCTTTGTCTTTAAAGCATTATGCCTTTACTTTCCTCCTTACTTTCTCCCTCTGCAGCTCTCCAAACTCTTTCACCACAGCAGCAATGTTTCATCTTACTCAAATTCAACTTCCTCATTTGATTCGCACTTTTCCTTTGAATAACTTAAGGAACCTACTTCTACGTCTTGCTCCTTCCCCATCAACAGCTACCTTCTTGCCATTCATACTGCTCAAACACTCAGAATTTGCTGAGTATCTTTGAGAAACCAAAAGTATCTGAGCAGCAACAATGCATATTTGGGAGAGGTATACACTTTGAATTTGAAGGGAATGAAGATGCAGAAGTTATCACCAAAGGCAGAAAAGATCACAGCAGGCATTCTGTAACACATTTTATGCCTCTCTTCTGAGGCACATCTTAATTTTTCTCATGGCATCACACCCAACCCTTCTGTCTCCATTTTCATAGCCATTTGAGCTATCCTGACCTCATGTTCTGTATTTTATCTCAAGGCAATACCAGCTTCTGGTTTGGCTCTGCCAATTGCATCTACATCAAATATTTAATATCCACCTCTCCATTAAACTTCATTTTGTCCCACAAGCAAGAAATTACCCAAACCAAAAGCCAATAAGCATTTCTGAGTTCTTCCCTAGAACTGCCTTCTTTTGCAATGCTTGCAAGAGAGTACATCCAGTTACTGTGTGGTGCATCAGTGAATTTCCAGATCTCCTTGTGATTATTTATGATGCAGACAGGATTCTGGCGATACTTCAAAGGTCAGCCTTGGCACCACAGAAGTCCCTTAGGAGCAGATTTCATTCTCTGATTTGGCTTTTATAGGCAGATCAATCACTTAAGATCAGTTCCTGGGGATGTATTGTTTCTCTGACTGGACCTGCTTGAAGCTGCTGCCTGTCTCTTTGGGAGTACAGCTTTTAGGCTCCAGAAAATGAACTTGAAAGAGTAACTGAAATAAAATTAATGAAGACAACAGAGAAAGCAGCAGTGGCTGGCTTTATTGCTATAACACAGGGAAACAAAGTGTTGTGACTATGTAGAGGTGTCTGGTAAGGAGCCAGCAGAAGGACAGAACGGCCATACTCTTCACTTACGTGTGATGAACTTGGAGCCCCTTCTTGCCAGTGAAACACCTTGTCTTGCCTGAAGCACCTCTACTGCCACTGTCAGGACCTGGTTTCGCCCTGCTGCATTTTGAGCTCCAAGTACCCAAAATCAACCTTCATGTACATTAGCTACAGCTAAAACCTGAAAATTTGATATTGCCAATACTGTAAACTCTGCTGTTGTATAGAAACCCTGTTTATACTGCAAAGCCTGCGTGACACGCTAGACTGCCAAATGGTTATAACTTTTTTTGTCATATCACTGGGTTGTAAAGACAGAAAGGGCAAGTTAATGAGTCTTTGTTGCTGACAGGTTTATGCAACAATATATGTATCATCCCTTCCATCACACCGTGGCAGAAAGTGGCATGGATATGTAAAAGCAGAGGCAACAACTAAGTCTCTTAATAGCTGCTTTGGGCTCCTTCGCACTGCCAGCAGTGGCTTCTGTCTATAGATTTAATCAAATAAAACATTCTCCAAACTGTTATCCAGGGAAAAAAAAAAAAAGAGGCGGGGGGCGGGAGGGGAGGAAAGGCAATATAGGCAACTTTCCTTCCAAAAATACTCAATTCACATGGTAACCAATACAGGAATCTTGGTAGGTTTCAATGTCAGAACTGTATTATCAAATTTGTTGATGTAACCTATCAAGAAAATTGTCACACATTAGAAGACATTACTTCATAGGCAAAATCAGAGAGTGATCACAACCGTGTAACAAAAGAGTGCTCTTGATAGCTGTTTTGTGTCAATGATGAAGGAGATGAGTAGCCATGACACACCAGCTCAGTTTTGGATCTCTTCATAAAATCTCCATGACATATTCAAGTCTTTATACTAGTTTTTCTCATTGTTATGGCATAGAGGTTATGGCATGTTCTAGTATAGCAATCTTTTGTTATTAATTAAAAAGAAACATGGTGGAAGACCAATGACTTTGCTCATTTTACCTGGAACTAATATGGAACAGAATGCATTACCTTCTACAGGATGGACTACGGGTGTCCTGCTGATGCGACTGAAGTTAAAATATTTTAGGATGTAAGAGATTATAAAATACGCCTGATCTTCTTCCTTACAACAAAAAGCATTGTAGAAAAATATGCTATGGGATAAACACAGATAAATAATCCAAGGCGACAATGGACATTTACTCCTTTTCAATGATACATACAGAGAAACATGTTCTACAGTATCAGAGTATGGCACATACACTGACTTGACATATCTTATACAAGTGCCTGAAAAAACAAGTCTTTTGCAAAGGGTATTTCTTAAAAGGAGAGAATTTCTCTTCTGCTCTGATTCCAGAAATCAAATAGAAGTCTTAAAAAGTAAAGCTCTCTCAGCATAAGCTTCTTGTATGGCAAATTCCACTTTTATTTTCTGCTGGTTAAATGAGCTGATCTGGGACCCTACAGCTGGGGAAAAAAAGAAAGCTCAGACCATAAACCACCCTGAGAAGACAACTGATTATTTGTTGAGCCACGGTATTCTTCTAGAATTTAGACACTAGCTTTTACAGGAAGATGTAAGAGTAAAAAGAACTTACTTCAAAGTTTCAGCAAGGAAAAAGCTCTGCTGTACGTCGTCATAGGTAGGAGATGAGGAATAGACATCCTTGACACCAGAAAAGCCACCACTGACTCGGCAATATTTGTCAATTGCCTGCAAAGAGGAAAGGAAAAGGAGAATTTAACTGTAGAGCAAAATTTGGAAACATTACAGGATCAGGCTTGATCAACAAAGGAGGTAGCTCTTTCCATGCTGCATTATCCTGTTGTGAATCTCCTTGTCAGAATATGCTGTGGATGTTAACAGTTTACGCTGACCAAAAAAAAATGAAAAAGGGACTGGATACATAGAGAGAAGTAAAATCCTTCCGGGACTACTAACAATACCACATTTGGCAAACTGCTAGATGCTAAGAAAGTATTCTGGGGAAGAGCAGTTTCTTTCCTAGGTATTTACTGTTGTCTGATACTGATGTCAGGACATGGACTCCGTAGACTTTTGCCCTGAGCGGGTACAGCTTCTCATACGTAACACTGAGTAGAACATCCATCAGTCAATCAACACGACATGTGCTATGAAGTGCATTGAAAGGTGACAGATGTCCCTGGATTTTGCAACTGAAGGAGTCTGAAGAGTTACAGGAACTCTGTGACTAGTAGCTAGTCATAGGGACTTACTGAAAGTAGGAATAAAATACTGCTCTCATCTTTAGGGACTGTTGATTTCATCTTACAAACTCCTCTAGCTGCTGCTTTCTCCCCACATTTCCATCTTGTACATGTGCTCCTCTGCGTTTCCCCTTTACAGAGCTGAAACTCAAGTCAGCTTGTGTGCGGGACTGCAGAAGAGTTCTTTATCTTTAAAGCATAGAGTATAAATCCACAAACATTCCATGCAGAAAGGTGCAAATGGATCCATGATGGATCCACCCACCTAGGCAGCTCCAACACAGTACTGCAAAAAGCACAATGGAAGAGGAGGAGACTGGAAAGAATGAGTTAGTAGCTCAGAGCACCTCTTGCCTATGCTTTCATTATTCCACTCACATGCACGACCTTACAGCACACAAGGATATCAGCCATTAAAACTGGCCCCAAAGAAGTGACTATGAAATGATTCACAGGTTATTTATGCTTCCCTGCCGCTCTGGCAGTGCTTCCTCAGCAGACACCAACTCTTTTAATAGATTCATGCAGGGACAGAAACGGCACAGTGATGAAGAAAAAATATTTGGCTCAGGATGTCTGTCATTACCAACTACTGAACGTAGCTACCTGTAATTCAGTAATCTATGATTCAGCCCGTTAACCCGTATGAAGTTTCTCTCCACACGGTGCTTTAGGCTCAGATTTTCATTAATTCTGTTTTTTGCTAGTTATACTCAACAGAAGCTGAGGGGAGTCAAGGCAGGGGAGCAAATAAGTTTTGAATTATGTCCCTTTTTATGCAGAGAAAATAAATTCAATCAAAATTAACTCTTCAAGGTCCTTACGATAGCCTTCACATTACTAGAAATACTGGGAAACAAAGGAGAATTTTCCATTTAACATAAGCATGAAGAATGCTGGCAGATGCCATCACTGAAATCAGGAAGAAAAGTGAAAAGGCAAATGAACAAGGTACCTAGGACAGTAAGTGACAGCATATCAGGTACTAGAGCTAACCACCTCCTAGTATACACTCTTACCCTGTGGAAATGTGAGGTTTTTCACTGACCAAAGAATAATCAAGACCATACAAAGCGCTTTTGAATTTTTGAAAACCAAGATTTTTAAAGAAGCAAGAGGAGAGACTGACAAATGATGTAACTACAATGGCTTATGCCAAGAAACGTACTGTCTTTCTTGTCAAAATCTAATTCTTGCTGTAATTCCTTATCTGAAGGGGAGCTTTCTCCAAGTTCTGATGGAAACACTTTTTTGTTGGGACTTGAGTTTAAAAGGACGAAGAGTCTGGATGAATTATTTCCAGATTCTGTTTGTGGTGCAGGCTAGGGTTACACTGAGACTACTCACATGTTGGGATTTAGGTTGACCAGGTTTTCTCTGTAGTCTGGAAAGAGAGGTATATGTGACACATTCAGCTTAACAGCATCACACACATGACAATCTCTTTGTCTGCATGCTCTTGCACATCACAAGTGATGCTAGCTATCACATGGCAGCCAAACAATGAACCAACCAACCAACAATCACAACAAAACACAAAAAAAAAAAACCCCAAAATGAAAAGAAAAAACTGTTTGGCTGATTTCTGAAGAAATAATACATACACTGTTTATGGAAACATTTGCACATTTCTCCCCACAAGTCCCACAGCCGCTAGGCAGGTGTTATATGAATAAACAAGAGCCAAAGCACTTTTGTTTTGTAGGCAGGAAATTGTCTCCTCTTGCTGCTATTCCCTTTTTTATAATACTGCAGAACATGACCTTGTCTCAGCTCTGGAACATGGTAAGATGGTGGGGGGTTACAATCCTGCCAGAATTTCCAGGATGCGAAGTCTGACCTTGTAGGTAGTTCCTCTGGTCAACAATCCAGTAAGCCCTGACGCTGCGTGCCACAGCTTGGACAGGAAAAACTTGCTGATGGCTGGGGCAAAATGAAAAGAAGGATCAAACGATACCACTATTAGTACATTGTCTCCTTCTTCCTCAAGAACTGAATCCCCAAGTCAGCCTAAGAAAACAACTTGTTTATTCTGGAGACTGCAGGTAGTAGATAGGCAGTAGATAGTGTAATCTGGTGGTAACCGGGGCCCAAACAAAATGAGTTTCATGCAGCCACACAGATAATCCTAAATCTAGACATAAAAGCTGTGTAACTGCAGAACCAAATTACCCCAGAAAGTAGAGACACTTAAAAAACTCAGTGGTCCCACAGGACAATCCAGCATGAGTTCCTGCTAGGATGTTGTGGCAGGTGCACACACAGGGATAGCAAACAGTAGCAGGGATATAATTTTACTTTTGCACAGGGCTCTGGGTAAAGTCAAAACTAGAATATGCAATTCTAGCATTCATTTTTTAAAAAGATGATGAACTGACATGGGTGCAGACATTTGGAGAAAATGCTTTACAGTGGGAGACAATACAATTTGTTGAGTATCTTTGTAGACTCAGTAGGAAGCTTATTACAATCCATGCAAACCCTTTGGAAAGAAAACATGGGGGAATAAAAGATATTTTAACATGGTAGAGAAAGTAATAGGAAAATCCAATGATTGGCAGCTGAAACTAGACAAATTTAGATGGGAAATAAAGCATATATTTTTAACAGCACAAGTAATTCAACAATGGAACGAACTATCAAAAGTGGATTTCCCAATTCCCTTTATTCAAATCAGGAGTAGAACAAAAGAATATGCAATAGTGTAATCTTGCCAAATATAAGTGTCTTGGTTAAAAAATGATGGAAAGTGAAATTTGAGGGCCTGTGACATACAGGGAGTTCAGAGTTGATCTATGTTCTTTGGAACTAAAGTTGGATGTGCCTCTAGATTGGACCCCAGCTCCCTCAGTTATTCTGAGCGTGTTTTTGTGGTTGCGTGTGTGACTATTCTTAACTATGCCAACACGCTCATAAAAAGTGTGCCAGTTCCTTCACCAGCTTACCTCCCAAAACACCTCTCTATGGTGCTTACAGCTTTAAACCCATGAACTCCGAAACCCTGTTTCTTTCACCTTCAACCTTCGCCTGGCTGTTGTCTTCCTACTTTGTTTCACTAAGCAGAGAGCTATACGTCTTTCCACTCCATCTTACTGTCAATCCTCCGTTCGCCTGGCTAGCCAGAACGTGAAGTGTTACATATTATTTTCACTGTAAATAGAAACTCCGAATGAACTCTGCAGCTTCCCTGGTGCAATCCTGCTTAGTCAGATACACAAGTCCTCAACTAACAGTTGAACCCTTCATTCAAACAGCTTGGATCAGTAATTGGCTTTACATTCCTATTGTGAGGTGGTGGCTGTCATTGCTTTCAAATAATTAGCCTAAAAAGGATTTTAGTAATTTTCTGTATTTACCCTGAATATCTTGCATGCATATTTCTGTAACACTTCAGCCAGCCCTCCAGCATAACATAATCCAATTAAGCTGGCTCAAAACAATTTAGATTGATGTTGTCTCTAGTGCCAAGTATAGTATGAGGGAGAATTAGCTTATTTATTTATTTAAATCAAGAAAGAGATAAAGACCCTGTCACAGAGATTTGGGATCACTGAAGAAATACAACCTTCAACTTCCTAATTTTCCCTCCACAGACACTGGATTTGGACAGATGTGGCAAAGCAGGCCTTGATCAAAGCACCATATCTGCACTAAAATGCCCAAATTGTGTCCAAAAATCTAGATTATAAAGTCAAAAAGAAGCTGCCAATGGTGAAACAGATAAAAGAAAGTGCAGTACAAAGATCTACCCCCCCCACACAATCCAGCCCTCCGTGCAAATTTCCATTGATAATAGGCAGACAGAGATCTGAGCTGGAAGTGCTAAAGAAACTTAAGTAATGTGGTATACGTAAAAGCCAGGTGGCTCTGCAATGTATACTGGATCATATCTGAAGAGTTCTTAAAATGACAGAAGCAAACCTCTAAAATATCAGTGAACTAAGCCAATTAATTCGTGTAGGGATGTATTCATCCACTCAAAAAAGCAAACAAGGGAGACCACCAAGAACTCAGTCATCAAACATCAGCTTACATCAGGTTTGATGTAAAAATAAGACCATTTAGAACTCAGAAACAGAACTCAGTCTCTCCAAAAGTTTAAAACAACTACTAGACTTCTGATGAGGAAAATATAATTCACCATGACAACTTTGTAATACAGATTTCAAAGTATGCTTCAGTGTTTGAAAGGCAAAAGGAAAGCGAAAACAGTGTTGTACAGGAGCAGGAAGCCAGCTGCTCTGTGGGTCATACCAGACTCCTCTTTATTTTTAAATGGAGGAATAAACACAACCAGAGCTGTGTGTGGTAGGGAAGAAGGGAAAGTATTGAGTAGGTGTGAGGAATCAACACAAGAATTTATTATCTGTATGCAGGGACAAGAAAACCATGGGAAACAAAAAGCTTCCTGAGCTTCTGTGTTAGTATGATGGTAGGGGCAAGAAAATCTCTAATTGTGGGAGGGAAGGGTATGCAAAACCATTTACAAAGTTCAAAAATATTTTACGGCTATGTTGAATAAAGGAACTCTTTATTGAGGAAGCAAGCAAAAAATGTACTCTGTAAGGACAGAGGCAGTTAAGCGTGTGGGCTGCTTGATTTACACAACTTCGATGCACGTTGACAGAAGGATAAAATAAAATCCTACCCTGCACACAGAAAATTGGAGGTGGGGGAGGAGAAAGGGAGGGTTTGGTTTGAAAGTATTAATTGGGACTAAGATACAAAGGCAAACAGAGAAAACGGGACAAAGTGCAATTCAAAAGATATGATTTGAAGTGTGCTTAAGAGACAGATCCTGGTCTAAAAAGCTTACATTTGTATATTCTTTAACGCAGTACAAAGGACCCAATCTCAGCTTGGATCATCCGGCCATAGCTTGTGACAGGAGCTGGTGTTACATCAGCAAGCACCTCTAGTACAGACACTGGCAAGTAGTTTAATAAATCTGTTCATTTGTCATATTAGAAACATGTGTCATTTGGGCAGGAGGGATGATGTGACTCAATGTTTGATGTTTTGGAGAGAGTGGCAATGTATTCTATAACACAAATGTGGAGCCTCTCTCTAGAGTAACATAATGTTGGTTATAACAAAACAGTCTACAATGCAAAACCTAACAAAGACTAAGAAACAATCTTAAAAAACTTGGAATCTCCTGTATGATTGTAACTGCGCTGAGGGAAGGACAAGAATGAGCTCAGCTAAATATTCTGAACTTGCCTTAACTATCCTCCACCTGACAAATACAGACTTCTCAACAGATCTCTTGCTCCAAAGTACTTTTTCTGCCTCTCTTGCCTCTGGAGCGAAACTGGTTTTCACTTGCAGAACAAAGTTTCTCCAGGCTCTTAGTTCATCTCTTCCTTTTCTCTTCCCTCATCTCCTTTGGCTGTATTCAAAATATTTCATTAGTGTCTTGTTATTTTTAATGTTTATTCACATCTCCACAACTAGATTTGAGTCATGTTTCCAAAGACTGCTGGAGCTCCTAGCAGGAAAGTGGTGGAGCTGTAGTAATAATCCACAGATCTTGAAGATGACTGGAAATCTGCTCACCCAGAACATCAGTTTTGCACACTCTCAGTACAGACCAGCAGGTGGAAGCAGTGAGAAACGGAAAACCAAAAAAGGCTCTCAAGTTCAGCCCTAGGAATAATTTAAAAGAAGTCTTTTGGGGATTACAAATAAGTCTTACAGTTAGAATAATATATTGTCGCGTGAAAATGAAGCCTAGTTATTCATATAGCCCATAATCTATGACTATCAGACAAAGGAGTTACCAATATGTGCACAAAGGATGAATGAAGGAAGGTCATGAGCACAGATCTGTGTTAAGTGTCTTGCAATGAACCTGGGCTTCTGTAGACCATTACAAGCATTTCCAATGAGAAAGACTCAAAAGCATTTTCATGCTTGGGACTTTGATTAAAACGTAGAACAACCAGATTTAAAACCAGGAAAGCAGCTATAAAAAGAAAAGGGCAACAATCTCTAAAATACCTTAGCAACAATTTTAAAGTTTTGCGTTAAGTGCCATTATTTATTCACTTCTCTTCCTAGTCTGCTTCTAGGGATGTAATTTTTTGTTATAATTGAGTAAATGTAAAATGACTGGCAATTTTTTTTCCTTCAAATCAGACAACTAAGAAAAGAAAGAGCCATACCAATGCATATCTACCTATACACATGCTCTGTAGTCTACAGTTGTCCAATCACTTGTGCTTTAATAGCCGACCAAGAAAAAACATTAGAATAGCTTTGTCTTTTAATCTAAACTGAGTGCTAAAACATGCTTAATGAAGTTATTTATAATACACTTTCATTTCCCAGGATAAATTACCTCTCTTGGGGCCTGTGGACTACTGATAACAGAAAGAGTCATGACCAGCGGATTCTATTTCCATGCCTAAAACACATCAGCTGTATAATGCTGAACACATCTCTCATCTGTGCATGTTTCAGCAGTTGCAAAACAGGAATAACTGCGTATACCTCTGTATGTAACCTGATTAAAAAGGAAGTAGTGAAAATCAATTCTCATTTGAAGTGTTTCAGTACCACGAGATAAAAGTGACTGCAAATGGAAAATACATAGAATTAATTTACTAACAGCTAATTAATACATTTACCTGGGTTGCCTCCCAGCCCCACTGCCTGTACTTGGGATCGTGGGTGAATCTCCACATATACCAGTAGGTCTCAATCACCTCTGGTCTTAGGATGTAATACTTCTCATTCTGCCGCACTGCCACCGCCTCTACGCCACCATCAAATTTGAATGCTTCTGGACCCAGCTTTAATGCTGCATAGGAAAGGAAAAAAAAAAAAACAAGAAAAAAATTATTCCTTACTAATCTTTGCAGGAAGGGTGGCTAGGAGACTGCTATAGTCCAAGCATGCGAGAAAATGAGAAATTACCTTGTCTTTAAGCAGTCTCATAAATATTTCCTATTGCTGAGACCTGTAATTTTTCTCATGAATAATTTATCCCGTTCCTGTGCGAAAACTACCTGTCTTTACAGGAGTGCAGTAATCCTCTTGAAAACTAATAAAATGCTAAGAATATAAACACATTAACACATTCAATTATAGGATAAAATTAAAGAATTACAGTGACTGACGACAGTTTTTACAACAACAAAAAAGGGAGGGAGGTCAAAGGTTTTGATGTCCTTTGATCCCACCCAGCGCAGCAGGAAAAGATATTAGCACAAAACCAGGTACCATCACCTCAAATAACCTGCATCTTTATCCAAACTCTCTTGGTTTAGGGAAGTGCCGTCAGGCCACGTTAACTGATGTGCTTTGTAATGTGAACCTCAAATAAAGAGTTTATAACCAGGCAATGAAAACTTAGCCACACCTGAAAATAAATCCCTGAACTACGAGATTCACTATTTCAGCCCTTAAAGGAAGCTCTAATGGCCCTGTGCCAGTATCTGAAAGACTATTCATATAAAACCTGTAGAAAAACTGTCTATAATAAGAAGATGCAATTACATGTCTTTCTGTTATACTGCTCCACATTATTACTTAAATTTGACATAAATAATAATGCACTCTTATCTACAGCTGCACCCCGCCCTTTTCTTCGGCAGAGACTTCTTAAGGTGCTGAACTCTGAAGCTGCACTCAAGCTTTAAAAATTATCAAACTGATTAACCATGTAATTCCTATGAGCTAGAGGCTCAAATTAACCATGGTCTCATGAGTCTGAAAGGGGAACCTCAGATTACCACAATGAAAAGTATAAGCACTTCTCAGTGTGTGCCCCAGCAAAAAAAAAAACCTAAAAAAAGTTCCTTAAACTTTTTGTTTTCAGGGAGCATGGCTCTGGATGTGAACAGAAAAGCACACCGCAGTGTGCTTCAGTCACACACATGGTATAAGGAAAACTCCATCAAGAAATGTTTATGATAGTTTTTCTCAAAATTAGCCATTTTACCTGTTTCAGTAAAAAAACCCTACAATTTTCACTGCAGAAATCAGTGAGATTAGATACAAAGTTCTACCTATCCAGATTTAAGAAGAATGGCCATACTGCACCAGAAGAAAGTTCATCTGGTCCAGTATCATGTCTCCAACAGTGGCCAAAATCAGACAAGGATGAGGAAGAACAGGCCAATTATATATGATACCTTTTCCCAGCTTCTCTACCAGTCTAGTTTTTTTGAGCTCAAGACTGCTCCCAAACTACAGACTTTTTAATGTGACCAGTAATTCTTAGTAGATTTTTTTCCAAGTACTTATGTGGTGTTTCCTTAATCTTATGTACTCTTTATGTATCCAAAACAACCTCTAGTGATGAGTTCCACATCACTACTATTTTTCTCTGCTATTTCTTCAGTGTAGAACCTGGGTTTTTTTTGTTCTTTTTAGTTTTCAGCTTGGTTCCTACTAGACTCATTCAATAGCTCCTAGGTCTTCTCTTGGAGAAGAGAATGAATAACTGATTCCTATCACTCGCTCCAGTCCCCTGCTGATTTTTGTAGCCACCTAAACACTTCTGCACTAAAGAATACTACCCAATTCAGTTGTTCCTTGAATGGAAACTGTTCCATACCTTTAGTTTTCCGTCTAGCCTTTCTCTGCAACTCTTTCAGTTCTACGATATTCCTTGTAAAACGGGAGGACCAGCCTGAATACAGAACTAAACGTGTGGACAAGATTAATACAGTGACATAATGGCTTTTTCTATTTTGTTATTTCTCACTTTGTTTTTCCTAACTGCCACTGAGCTGACATTTTCATAATCTCAAGAGCAATTTCCTGAGTTGTAATGGTCAGTTAAGAGCTCATAATTTTATATGTGAGGTTAGGAATAATTTTTTCATAGGTGCCTCGCTTTACATTTAACTACACTGCATTTAATTTGGTAATTTATTATGCAATTACTTAACCTCATAAGGTTCTTGTGCAACTTTTCATCTTTCTTTCATCCTTGGTATCCTGAATAGCTTTTTAAAAAAAGTCTTTAGTATCAACACACTTGCCTCACTGTTCCTACCCTTTTCCTAATAATTTATATGTGTGTATATATGTATAGATATATCTATATATATTATTTGTATATGCACATACTAAAAGTGTAGATATAATATACATTTGAAAACATATATACATAAATATATGTAAAAATGTAGCAGAGTACCACTGGTTAACCACCATTTATCCACTGCCAGAGTTGATTCTTTGCCTGTACCCTATTTATTATACTACAACCATGCAGGTACTTGCTGCTTATGCTGTAGCTGCTTCATATCCTTAAAAGGTCCTAGTAGAGAACTTCTGAAAAAAAGCCTTTTGGAAATCAGGTGAACTCTGTCAGCTATATTACTCTTATCCACTGAAGAAGCTGGATTTCAGGCAGTTCTGGTGATGCATCACCTACAGGAACTGCAACACTATCTTTTGCTTTGTAGCCTGCCAGTGCATTAAATCTTCAATAATTTCTCAATCTACTTTTAATGTTACTGGCACTCCCAGAAATTACACCACTCAGAGGATGGGTTATCACTGCAGATCATCACAATCCCATTGAATTTTTATCTGAAACCATGAAACCAAGGATGTAAAATTAATCACAGCACTCCTATTAATAGCTGACTAAAGTAAAGAAGCTACTATGCACATAGCACCTTTTGGGGGAAACATTCTTCTAACCAAAGAACCATCTAAGGCAGTTTTATAATGCTAGGTCACATTTTAATCCAGTTAATTTAGTACTAGTGGAGCTGATAGGCTGTATTTCTACTCAGGGAGAGCAGATGAGAAACAATTTCATATCATGGTTCAAAATTGCAAAGCTAAACCAGTACCACTTAAAAAGATATTTTAACTGATTTAAAGTTGAATTAAATGAGAGCCATATTTAGCACTGCTGAAAATAAGAACAAATCCTCAGACTTCCAGATAAATACCGATGTATCTAATTTTAGAAATAATTTTGAAAATATTGTTTTTCTTGTGTGTTCCTTTAAGACTACAGTCAATCTAGCAAAAAAATTTCCTGAAGGTAAGAAAGGATTCATAATTATAATAATACTTTCTAGGTTCTAATTCTCATAAAATTTGAGGAAGAGACTCTCCCAAATACTTTTTTTTGAGACTCACTGAACCATTCCATCAATGTACATTGTTATTTTATACTTCTCACAAAAAACGTAATGATTATCATCTTTGCCCATTTAGCTGCCTACAGAGAGTCTTGGGATAGAAACAGCATCTGCTTATACCCTGACAGTGTCTCAGCTGAAATCTTAGTCATCCAGCTTATTCTGCATTGGAACTGTCACATGTACAAAACCAGCAAATGTTGTAACCAGATTCTGAAGACAGTTCTTGTTAGAAACTTTAAAGACATGCAGAAACCTTTATGCTTACATGATGTGTCTCCAGTCAGTCAATACTTTATACATTATTGGCTAATGGCTAGGAAAATTATGTATAAGGAATAATATTTTACTAAAAATACCATGCACTGTACATCAGCATATGCTGCCAATCTGTATCAGCCAGCAGGACTAGAGGAGTGATCGTCTCCCTGTACTCCACACTGGTGAGGCTGCACCTTGAATCCTGTGTTCAGTTTTGGGCCCCTCACTACAAGAAAGACATTGAGGTGCTGAAGTGATTTAGAAAAGGGCAATGAAGCTGGTGAGGGGTCTGGAGCACAAGTCTGATGAGGAGCAGCTGAGGGAACTGGGGCTGTTTAGCCTGGAGAAAAGGAGGCTGAGGGGAGACCTTATGAATCTCTACAACTACCTGAAAGGAGGTTGTAGCATGGAGGGTGTTGGTCTTTTCTCCAAAGTAGCAAGTGATAAGGCGAGATAAAATGACCTCAAGTTGTGCCAGAGGAGGTTTAGATTGGATATTAGGAAACATTTCTTCACAGAAAGGGTTGTTGGGCATTGGAACAGGCTGCCCAGGGAAGTGGTAGAGGCACCATGCCTGGAGGTGTTTAAAAGACACGTAAACATGGTGCCTGGGGACAGACTTTAGTGGTGGACTTGGCAGTGATAGGTTAACAACTGGACTTGATCTTAAAGGTCTTTTCTAACCAAAATGATTCTATGATTCTATTCTATATAGATAATTTTGCTTATTAATCTAATGCCTACAATACCTATGAAAGCTAATTATTCAGATTGATTTATTAGTGTTCTATTAATTCAATTTCATTGGAAATCTGTCTTCATTACAGTTATGGCTTTTGCATTTCCAGTTATTTTATGCCTTTACCATGTTTCTCAGTGGTACATGTTAAGAATGTAAACCAAAGAACTAATCCCCAATAACTGGAATACCTCAAAATATGCAGTCCACACCACAGTTTAAACACTGAGGAAACCTCACACCATGAGCACGAGGCTGTCTTCATCTAGCCTCATCAGTGCCCACTGACAGCATTATGACTCCTGCTGTGCCATGGGCATACAGATCAGAGCACACCTTCCATCTTCGGTTCTCCCAATCTTCTGTCCAAACAGAGCGCCCTCTAGACTACGGAAAAATCTTGAAATCTCTTGTCATAGGATGGGAGATTTAGGATGACTGCAGCAATAATCTATCAACAGGTTATGATACAGAAGAAAGCAGAGTAGGTAGGAAGCAGAGACATGCTTATAAGCAGACTACATATCCTAAACAGATGACATATCACAAAATTATCCTGGTTACAGTTAATGTTTTTGACTTTGACAGTCAATAAGCCATTTCAAGTCCTTGGTGTTTCCGAGAGATGCCACATTTATTCAAAATTTCCTGAAGAGAGGAAAAGCCTCAGGGTTTCATGCTGTCAAGTTAAATGGATCCTGGAAACACATCTCTCTTGCTCAGAGGCAGATCAGAATCACATCTTCACCATCTTCCTCCAGTTGGTGAATTGGAAAGGCATCCCACAGGGAGTGCTAGATTGATGTCACACTTTCAATCAAGTTAAGAAATGTCTTAAGATCTTCAGCAAGCCCCTATGATGCACTTGTGACCATCCAAAAAACCTGCAAGGGATCACTGACACACACAGCAGGGGACTACGGAATACCCAAAATGTCAGTGGAAAGCTCTCATTCCAACCATGCCAAGGATAAGGCAAATTAGTCAGTGTACAACATTACCGTGCAAATCTACGACCATGTGGCAACTTTTGCTGCTTACATGCCAAAGTGATCGCTGTTGCCAAAACGGAAAGAAAGGACAGGCAGCAGAGGATATTTTTTCCACTGGTAAAGAGGTGAAAAAGCAAGACGCTTTTGTATCTGCAGGGTGGTCCTTGGTCTTCCCCAAACAATATGTGGCAAAACACACATCTTTTAATCATGAGTCTGGGGAACCTAGAAAAAGTATTTAAGTTGGGGAATGGATTACAGTATGTTTGGGAGCACTGTAACCCAGCAGGGCTTGTGTGGGATTCCTGCAATGCATTCTACTCCTCCCTGTCACAGCTGGGAGAGAAAGGTCTAACTGCCTGCTGGGGAAATTGCGCCTATAGACCACGAAGACCAACTGCTGACAGCACAAACTGGATGGCGACAGAATGCTTGACATCAAGGGGCAGACCAGAAAGCCGAGAAAGATTCATAATAACCTAAAACACTAAGGGTCTTAGAATCCATTAATAGAAGCAAATGCATCCAAGGGACCACAAAGGTAGCCTTAGAAATGATGAGAGTCTGGGCAATCGTAATTCAACAGGTGACTTTGCACATCAGTTGTGAGAACTGCGGCCCAAAAGGCAAGTAAATGAAGCAGAAAAGCAAACAGACAAGAACAACTGAAAGGGCTATATTAGCCTGGCAAAATAAAGTCTTGTTTTGTTAAAGAAGGCTGAAGTCACCACAAATGCTCACCCTTACAGGGGGTGATTGAGTTTGTCAGAAGACACAGGGTAATATATGAGAGGGAAAAGTGACTCAAGAGGATACTACCATCACTTTAGAAAAATCCTAGTACACCAAAAACCTCCAGCCACAAATGTCATAGCAGAAAATCACCTGAATTCTAAATAGGCATGTGGACTGTCATTGCAAGAGGAGCATTTTACTTATCACACTGGTGATCTGCCCAGATCTAAGTTACTCCAGTGAAATTTATCTGAAATAACAACTACTCATAAATCCTGGACACTAAATCATCTGTCATGTCACTATGGATTTCTTGTTTATTTATTTATGCAAGCCATGGAAAGCACAATTTCAAACAAGGATTTCTGGACATTGTATTCCATGATTTACATGATAACATGACAGTAGCATATATAGAATTTAGTTTGCTTGATGCTTTGTGTAGATATTCTTTAAAAAATTCCCCTTCCCCCTTTTTTTTAAACAGGCTTTCATACTTGCAACACATGCAAAAGGTTGCTGACAGCTGGCAATACAATGGTCATCTTTTCCAGAAGGGTGTTTGTTATGTGAAATTCTGTTTCGATTTTGCTGACACTAGACCTTGAAACAGAAGGATTTTTCCTCACGCTTAGCCCTTATAGAAATTTAGGTTGCTTCATAAAGTAGTATTTTTACACTAATATATTATAAAACCAGACATATACTGCAGTTTATTATGAGCAACCCTGGGAAGACACAGAAAAGGACAGCTGTGGTTGGTTTAGCTGAAGAAACAAGCTCTCTATGCTCAGCACCTTGCTGTCTTCTCTGGGGATACCAAAAGTGGCAAGAGTCTCCCAGCTCTACAGGAGAAAGAGATCAGGCTCTCTGCTTTGCTGAATGAAACATAAACCTATCAGCTGAATCAAGACGACTCTCTGCCCTCTGAAAGATAGTAATCTTCTGCAACCAGCTACTCCTGTCATTAAAGTGTGCAATTATTTCTTGAATACTGCTGTTACAGCATAATTAAGGAGTTGACACTTTGCCTGTTACAGATCTTTATTTTCTCTGAAAAGTCAGTCCAGGCAAAACAAGACAAACAAAAAAATCCACATTACTCAGACTGCAAGCCTGAACAAAAGAAATCTAGGACACTGCAAATTTATAGCTGTCTGTACAAATATCAGTCTGCCTCCTTCATGTGTGTGTTGTTATATAGTCACTAAATACACAACCAAAACTTTTATCCCCCTGCCTTTTGACTTATTTAGGGTACAGAATAAATATGTGAAGGAATAAAATTAGGACTGCTGCACAAACAACTAAATTTAGTATTGCTTATTTTTAAGTGTCAAACATTTAAATATTTAATTTCAATGTTCAGTTTTTCAGAGTGTAACAATAGTTATTATGTCCTACCTTTTTCCTTAATCATAGTTTTTTTTTAATGCTGTTGCTACCCAGGTAAAATATTGCTTATGTTCATCAAATTGAATTCTTTACAAATACAGGCAACTATACAATGACACTAGGTAATCCTGTGAATAAATATATGAATTATCATCCTAAAACTGCTTTTGAGTTTTAGTTATCATTACTTCTAGCAGGAAGTTATTTCAGAAGATCACTTCTCTGATGTCTACACAAAGCCATTTCTAATTTCCAACCTAAATTTATTCCTGATGAGCTTACCAATCTTGCTCTGGGTACAACTGTGTAATTTATATCTTAAAATAACTCTTTCTTTTCACTGTTTACCCCTTGAGATGACAACAAATTTATTCCCTTCTTGGGCATTATTTTTCTAGTCTGAACAGGCCTATCTCTCTTATTTTCCCACTGTAAGATAAAAGCTCTGTTGCTCTAATCGTTCTGTTGGTCCTTCTCCGCATTTATTCTGCTTGAAATTCAGATTTGCACAGTGTATTCTGGATGACAAATTACACATCTTCTAAGGCAGCATTAATATTCTGTAATCTCTGCTGAAAATTCTTCATCTGATACAGACTAGGACTGCACTGGCATTTTTAAAATCCCCATTTAGAAGAAAGAGCTCCTGCCTTTTTTTCTGGTGAACTTTTTATTTGTGACTGTCAGTCCTCAAGATCTTTCTGTTTACTGTTCTGAGACTCTTTTGTTTTAACTGTGTCTTATGACTTTACGGCCACTCTAAGTATAATCAGCACACTCCGACTTTATGCATCAATGTAATTATTAAAGGTGTAAAAGAGACCTGGGTCCAAGAGACTGAACTTGAGAAAGTTCCAGCCCAACACTGAAGTCTGATATGGCCTCTTCATTAGTCAGGCATTTGGCCATCTCACAGTTTGCGTACTAATCTTCATCCTTTCTAGTTTAATATCCTTACAGAGAATGTACTAAAACCAGTAAAAGGTGTGTTTACAAATTTTTCACTGTAAGAACAGTATATATGAAATGAAAAACTGCCCTATGTATCTGGGAGAACAAGTGTTCACACGCACTCCTTCTTCCCTGTACCCATATAACCTATCTTAGTTGACTGATCCAAAAATAGGGATAAATGTGCAGGAAGCAACCATAAAAGTCTCATTTTACCTCTACTCAACATGATGTAAATCAGAAGTAAATACATGGATGTTAAAAAAAAAATCCTGGTATAAAACCAGTACATTTGATAAGGCATAGGTACATAACAAATTTAAAAAACAATTACAACAAATTCTGTATTTCAACTACTGAAATAACTAGATTAGCAATGTATCTTACTTGTCCTGTCATATGACTCATGACATGTGTGTGCAATTTCAGCTCCAAGCTGCAAATAATGTCCAGCTTTATCATCTCTGGAACCGTCTGCTCCAAGGGCAAACATTCCCCCTGCAAAACAGGTCAAGTGGCCCATCTTTCTTTCAAGGTGTCCATTCTTCCACTCCCCGATGAAGGTCAGTCCTCCATTGGACTTTCTGATAAGATGTTTTTCTATGGCCTACAAGAAGATGAAGAGAACTTTCAAATACTGTTTCGCATGCAAGTTTTACATGCTAACTCTTCTTAAAAAGAATAAAATACCATTTTCAAAACAATTTTCTTCTGCAAAATTAACTTCTGATCACTACAGGAAGAAATAGCTGTAATAATATAATTTCACAATGCATACAAAAAATATCCTAACTGTTAAATGATGTTAATAAGATCAAAACTACAACATAGAAAATATTACACTTTTAGCTGATAATTCAAAACACATTTTACGGTTCAAACAATGTTTGCCTACCTATTAACTCCGAGAAGTACATACTTGTTCTGCTGTACAGCCTGTGTGTACTCAGAAAATACATCCACATTGGGTACTTTTGGTCAGCAACATATGTAAAGGCAGCACCTGCATTCCCAGACGGCCTTTAATAGAAAGCGACAGGAAAGCTCCAGCCACCTTCCAGCTGCTTCTCTGTAGCAGCTTCCTGATTGCACACGGTCAAAGGATGGGTGAGGGCTAGAGCAGCTGTTTGCTGTTTTACAGGTGAGGTAACTGCTGCTTTTTCTTTTGATTCTTGTACCAATGTGTGTTGTTGCTTGTAATTCATAACTGGTATTCTTCTGGTAGTAGGAAGGAGAATAGCTGACCCAACTTTTCCAAAGTTTGCAAACTACACGGAACAATACATTTACTTAAGCCTTTTTCAAAGACGTTCACAATCCCCACCAACCTACTGCAGCATTGTCTTTAGCATTAGACAGTTTTTCTAGAACCTAGAATCCTGTTGCAGTCCTATAATCATAAAACGAATTATCATCTTTACCATGGAAACATTATTCCTATTTTCTTTCCAGAATGCCATTTTGTACTTCCACACGTAACTACCTGATGGGTTCACAATTTCCTTCAATGTGCATGCCCTGGTCAGAGTACTCCGAGGCTGATTAGAGCTGAAGGATTGAAGTGCCATTAAAAAGGCATTTACTACTCTCCTTGCCATCCACAAGATCTATTACAGAAGTGAATTGCTACCCCTTTCCATGACTTTTCTGGTACATACAACAAATTACACCCTAAATGCCCACAGCTGCATTTTGCATTAAAACTAAATACAGGGAGAACACACAGGCAGAGGATCCTTCATAAAACTAAAGCAGTTATCTTGGATGAAGAGCTCATGCCTGCTGCATGCAGTTGTCACACCTTGCTATCTACATGCAAACTATGCAGCTCACTACAGTATGGATTGAAACAAGAAATGCATGGATTAACCAGCTTGCAAATCGTGGTTAAGGTTTGAAAGTGGACAGTGAAATAGCTTTTCCCACTGTCTTTTTTTTTTTTCCCCAACAAAATGGACAAATGAACAGGTTCAAGCTCTTCTGTGACTGTAGAAGATATTTCAAATTAAATATCAACTTTAAAAAAAAGTTAAGTGATACAGGACTGTTAAAAGTAGTCCTCTATCCAGGTACTGAATAACATCTGACAGCCTTCCAACAAAACACTTTTCTAAAAACAAAATTCTTGAAATGACAATTAGAAAATGCAGAATTTGTAGGATTAGAAGGCTCATTTGGGGAAGATGATAATATAAACAGTAATCTGAAATAGTTATGTTTTTGTATATCTGTGTGTTTCCGTATGGTTTTCTGAATATGTCCTTAAGATGCTGCAGTTCTTGCAGCAATTTTTCTGAACGGATGCGAATCTACATCTCAGTCATGCAAGCCAGTGAAGATTTGGCAGTCCCGTACGGACAAGGTGAATGTACTGGCTAAAAGCCAGTGCAGTGGATTACAGGGAGAAAACTGCATTATCATCAGTAGGGCCCTGCTCCTTACTTGTACTGTGGGGACTGACCCAGCATTTGGATGGTGACATTTCTCCACTGTCCTCTGTTGTGCCTGTGCATTCTGAAGGTAATGAAAGAGGAAGTGCTGGTCCTGCATTCCTGTTGGGTTCATTTCTTCACTAATACCACTGACAGATCTTAAGTTTGTGCTTATGGCAGAATGCAGCGAGAATGCAGAAATAACCATCAGAGCAGAAACTAATAAGTTTCTGACAGCTGCCAGAGTGGTTATCCAGCAATCATGCAAATTGGCATTGAGGACTGGTATGATACCGTGGCTTCTTCAGCTAGAGAGTCTGACGTGGTTAACTGTACAAGCCTCATTTGTTCCGAAAGGACTGGTACAGGAAAGGTTGGATCTGCTGAAAATTCTGCCACTGAGTACAATACTAAGATTTGTAGCATTAGCTCTGTTGATTCCATTATCCTACACTGTGACAAAACTGACATTATAATGATTATAGGATTTTTTTGGTCATATGGTCCATAAAAGTTGGGGAGTCCTTTTTTAAAGGAAAGCCACTTTTACTATGAAGAGCAGGAAGGCTTAAAAGCATTTGGATTATTTATTTCTTGGAAGAAAACTTTTTTTTCCAAATGTTGTCTGGAATTCTCTTTTGAATTGTATCTTTTTGTAACTACATAACTGTTGAGGAGTAGATGGCTGCAGCAGCATTTCCAGGGCAGCAAGAATCGCTGTGGTTGACACCAGGAGAGGCAGCAAAGACCAAGTGTACACACTTCTCCATCAGCTACTTCTTTACTCTAGGTTTGCTTTCAGAAGAACATCCTCTAGATGCAATGTGCCCCTCTTCTGAATGGAGAATCCATCTTCTGAATTCAAATATCACTGTCTTGTATAAGGGGTAGTTTTTGAAATCTGAAAATCAAGTTCTGTCAGCAACTTAATAATTTAGTTCCATTTTAAGAATTGAAAGGAAGCATCCCCAAAACAAAAATAAATGCAGCCCTCTCAAAGTACCTTATCATTCAACAACCCACTGCTCGGTAACTGTTTAAAAAAAGGGGCAATTAATATTTACAGTAATTAACAAGGAATAGCTGGGCATTGCTGGGAGCACTGCCTAGCAGACAAGAAAAGCTTGAGCAGGCTGAGACAGATGTGACATTCGTATCCTGGGCTGGAGGCGTGGGGCCACAGTGCACACCCACAGGTGCTGTAAAGCAGTGACATCCAGTTGGACCATGAGGACTACGCATGCACTAGAGCAGACATATATACTTCAGCTTCCAATGGAAATACTTAGTTTACATCAACTAAGAGATTAACTGAGGGAAGAAGCTTTTTTAGTCTGTGAAATGCCCAAAACAACAGACCGAGATGTGAGAACAGAATGTTCTCTATCTGACCTTCATGCTTTCTGTGATTTTTATGACTAAAAAAAATAGCATTTTCTCAGCTGTCTTGCAGCAGTATTTGCTATATTATGATAATTAAACACGCTGCTGAATCCTTCTTTTAGCTATCTAATGCTGTGCAGTAAGAAAGAGCGAGGATCAAATTTGTGAGCCTGATAGATTAGACTACTCAAGGCAACAGATCAGAGGAAGCTTCCTATCGTCTGGCTGATGCAAGGAGGAGAAAAGACACTTTAAGCCAGACTAGTTAGGAGGTCCACATGATGCTTTTGAAAGCAAAGTTAAGAGGCTCACCCGCAGTACTCATAATCAGAAAAAATTCTCTATAAGTTTCACAATTTCAGCTCTTATCACAGCTGTGAATCCACGTACGGGGGCGTCAAAATTAAGTGTCCTCTAGAGTGGAAGACTGCACTAATGTTGCATAGTATGTAGAAGTCACACATACAGAATATGTTTGTACTCTTGTCATGAAGTGTGTGGTAAACTGGATAAGGCTTCATATTCCATGGACTGGAAATCATGACATCTGGAGACCAGAAGCTTTCATCTTTTGTCCTCTTAATACCTCCAAAGAATGGGATATCACTGCCCCCTGCAAGACTTGACAGTTAGGGTATGGTTGCCTATCTTCCACTCTTCCTCCCTGTAGCAAGCTAATGAGAGAAGTGTGGCTGCACAGATACCTTCTTTTAGACTGGTGGGTGCTGAGAACATTTCCAGCTCTGTGCTATGAGTGGGAAGAATGTATTTTAAACCTTGCCTCTTCTGCTTGCATAAATGACACAAAGAGGTTTTGCTCCAAGTTTTGAAAAACAAGGAGTAAGAAGCATCAGCTGTGGAGGAAGACCTATGTAATAGGCAACAACAGAAGAATGGTAAGGGACTCTTAAAAATATTTTGAGATTTTAAATAAAAATGTAAACCAAATCCTACTCATTGACTCTTTGCCCATGTCTTTCAATGTCAAGTAGGGCCTGGGATAAACACAAACCCAGAACCAGAAGCATGTTCCACAACACATGAATCGGTACGGTTCACGCAGATTCAAATGTACACAGGTGGGTTTAGCTGAGAAGAAGCTGAAGAGGAAACCATTTGATGCACTGCAGGTCATATCACATACAAAGTGAGAGCAGCTCAGCTATTTCTCCCTCCTGTCCACAATGTGGATTCATCTGGTCCCAAATTTGCTTTGCTGTGTCTTCACTCAGAGACAGAGATTTGCCCACACAAAATGTTTGCAAGACTGGGCTTACAGTGAAGAGAATGAAAGGGGAAGTTGTTTTCCCCTAATTTTAAAGTGCTCACAGTTCAGGAATCAGAATAAAATATTTGAGCAGTTACCACAATGGATGTTAAACATCAACTGCTAAACATTTTTAAACCCACAGGACCCAATCAAGTGTATTTTAGACTATTAAAAGTACTCAACTGAAGTTTTGAACTAATGTTGTCTTTAACAAATCCTGGAAAGCTAAGGAAGTTCAAAAGAACTGGGAGACAGCTAATGCTTTAATAGTATTTTAAAAGGTTAATAGAACAGTCACATTAAATGAATAATGTGGTTTCAAAAATAAATGTTTGATTGACAAGTGTGTGCCGATATTAGGAATTTCAGGAATTTCCTTAGTATTGTACAAAATACTAGTCCTACACAAATTCAAGGTAGCACATGTGAAGTGGATTAAAAGTTCGCTTGTTAGACGAGTTCAAATTAAAACCAAAAATCTGAAAAATCCTCATCCCATGAAGATTCTGCAAAGATACTTTATTCAATGCTAGGCAGCATTTCTACCAATAATCTGCAAGAAACAAATGCTAAAAAAAAAAAGGAGATGACACAAAAATTGATGGAGCTATAGATAGTGATAAAGGAAAAGTCAGTTCTATAAAATCATCTAGAACAGCTGACAAATGTGTTTTACCTGAAAAAATGTGTTTTAACAGAGATAAGCATAAGGTCACACATTGAGGAATCAGGAATGTAAATCACAGTAGTAGGAAAGCAGTAAATCAAAAGCATTATAACCAACTTCAGAGTAAAACCAACTGGAAAGCGGATGAGAGTGCAAGGCAAAGGTTAAGAGTGTAAACACAGCTCTATGGCTGGATGAAAAGGAGAACACTGAGAAGACAACAGGCAATGACTTATTAGAATCACCATCACATTCTTGTCTCCATACTGACGACACTGAAAGTACTTAGAAAAAAGCTTAAGAAGGAATTCAAAGTCTGTTTTATACTGTGACACTAAAAAAAAAAAAAAATCATGCTTTTCTCCTTCAGGAGAGAATGCCTATTGTACTACCTACGCCTTTGCTAGTAGCCAGCAGATAATCCTTTAAAACAATGATGAGAAGGAAAAAGTTCAAGTAGCTGAAAGCCAAATGTAATTAAATTCAGGTTTGGAACAAGACACGTTACAGCTTCAAAGCAACTCTGGATTAGAACTTCCATTACATACCTTTTAAAATGTGATTTTTGACAACTCCAAGAACAGGCATTTTGCTTTAAGAGACTGCACTAAAACTAAGCTTTAAAAGCTTGTGTTGAAAGAAACACAGCATGCACAGAGCATGGAACAAGTCAGGCACCAAGCACACATCTGCACTTGGGCAAGACTACACAGTCCCTGCTGCTCTTGGTACCTTGGCTAAAACTACAGTAACTTGGTGACTCTCCACATCTCAACTGTAGCACAGGCATGTTGGCACAAGCGAACCTGATGAAAGAAGACATCTGTGTATGGGGATACTAAGAAAGTAAGAGCTGGGCAGCATAAACCTTGGAGCCACCACAAAAATGTCCCCAACCCACACCTCACTGAACCTCCCTGCAGAACTGCTCTGTTTGGACAAGCACTAACTCCACCTGTGAGAGGGAGCAAGACCATATCATAAAAGAACTATAGAGCAAGGAATAGGTACGAACTACATTTTATGAGATAAATATGGAATATAAGATCTAAATGTTTTCAGGAATAATTTTAAGACTAAAACAATTCAGGACTTCAACTCCTAGGATGATTCTGAACATTGGATAAAAATGACTCAGTTGTTCTGTACACATCGTAGGGTTGTTAGATCTCTTTCTAATAAACTATAGCTTAGGCTTTCACATGATACCATTTTAGACAAGCTGATTATTTTTAGCACAATAATCTGCATCAGATGTATTCTACAATAATACTTTTTAAACTACTCAGAGTGAAAGCGAGTATTATTCATCACCTGATTTCTTAAAACTTACATAATCAAAACAAGTCCTCTGCTTTGTTTTGGTTTGTTTCGTTGCTTTTTATTTTTATATTATGAAAGGTGTTTTGTAAGGTCCACTGTGTTGGAAAACTCAATGAATTATAATCACCTCAATTGCATCGTCGTACATTTTCCTTGCCTCTGTGTCCATCTTGTCTGACATAAGCCAGGCTTTCAATAAATATTCATAAAAACTGTCTCCCAGCCCGCCCACGGATGTGTGATCTGTAGGAGGGAAAGAAGAAAAAAACAAAACAAAACACAGTTGAAGTTGTTACATAATAGCACCTTAAATTTATTCAAAATATAAACTTCAGTTTTTAAGGTCTACCTTTGTAGAATTATCAACATTTTAAGCCCATTTAGCAGGACAAACCTGCATTGTATCCCCATCTCCTCCAAACTTAACTTTCTAAGTGTGGAACCTGCTGTATGCGTTCACTATTGATATTTGTCATTCTGCACAGGCTATTCCTCTTATCAAAAAACTAATTTAACGTCTGTTTTTACTTCATTCCACAGAACCTAATTGTTTTGGTGCCAGCTTTTTGTTTTGGTGTTTTTTACATATATAGGATACAACTGGGTCATGTGTCAAGCTATGAACTGCCACAAACTACACAGATTCCAATCTTTCTGGGAGGTTTTTGTTTCCAACAGGGTAGTTACTCAAGAGACTGATTAATTTTTCAAAGTAAATGTTCTTATTTAAATTCTTTCAGTCAAAAGGGAGGCAAATTGCTTTTGCTGTGTACAACACAAGCCCTGCCCTGTTCACTGTGCTTGAGCAACCATGCAGAGCCATCCCATGTCCTACGGGGTAAGGTTGCTTGACTATTAGAATCCACCACCAAAAACACTGGACCTCCTAACATGCAGATTTCTTTTTTTGTCACTTTTTTTTTTTTTTTTTTTTAAAATTCCTTGCAGAGGCTGCCTTTCACAAGTAGTGTCATGGCTATTCTGTGCTGACAGACCTCATGAGAACTACCTACATTTCTCTGAGTGACCCATCACCCTCACAAAAGGTCTACTGATGCTCTGACTCAGTCTTGGAGCTCCAGCTCCAATCATGGTAAGCACTCCCTCCATACACTCTTCATTCAAAAAGCAGTACGCTCTGTGAGATTAATATGTGACTCCAACCACAACAGTACATAACCTTTACTTTCCCAAGTTCACAGCCCCCAAAACGCTGGCACCAGAACCGTCTAAGTCTGCTGAAGCCAGGAGAGGGAAATGTTTTAAGATTAACTTTGTCACAAAGCACAGCTGTTACAGTCATAGTTTTCACCTTTTACCAGGTGAAAAAAGAAGATATGACACTTTCTTTTCCAAAGTAGCTCAAAAAACTGGTGTGATTCACAGTCTTTCCAAGATAAAGGTGTAAAACAGAGGTTAGAGCTCTCCTATTCCTTCTTCCTTCAAGCACTGTCCTGCCCCAGCATGTCTGCTTATCCCTGAAGATGTGAGTAGGAGGTTAGAGCTGGCAGATGCTCCCACCCTAACTCTTCCAGGAGCCTCTTGACTCCTCTGCTACTTACCAATGGATTTCTAAACAAAGGAAGGAGCAAGTGGAAAGCCTGTAGCTTTCCCAGCTGGTTTCAGGTTGCGAATTTGGAGCAAATTCACATGCTCTTCTCATCTCAGTATCTCCTAGACAGCCTTTTCACACCCAGCTACTAAATGATTTAACTACAAACAATGCCTTTTCATAAGCTTTCTAGCCCTGAGCTGTAAGAGGGCATTCAGGTCCTGAGCCACTTTCTTCCACAAATGCAAGGGCTAGAAATTACTCCATCAATGTCTGTGGTTTTCAGGAAGAAAATAAACAAACCATCCAAAGATGTCAAAACTACAGTTCATGTCAGCACTACTCAGAGACTGTCTTCACAAGAGATACAGTTTAAAACTACTTCTGTTAAGCTGCTGCCTCATGCCCAGCTGAGCTCTGCCACTCAAGTCAGTGCTGCTCCTTTGCCAGATCTCTTACAGATGTGCTCAGTACCCAACCAGGACAGGGTTGGGGGTTGCTGAATATCCCTCAGCAGCATTTACCTTGCAGCAGCTTCAGCTGGGTTCACGGAATGAAAGAGTAGGAAGATGAGTGGAGAAGGTTTATTTCCTAAACAGAGAAATGCACATTCTGGCTGAGTTTCCAAAGGCAACTATCAGAAACACACCCCGTTTCACATCTAGTTCTTCAGAGAGTCACTTGAGAACTGCCTTTCTCTCCTATCAGCAGCTCTCCTCCTTTTCCACATTGCTTCTCTTCTTACATGAAAGTACGGGGGGCATGCAGGAACCAGCACAGGATTCAGCACAGGGAGCCATCTCCTCAACAACCTTTTTTGCACCTTCTTCACACATTCAGAGAAGAGAGCTACACAAACCTCTCCTCCCACTGAGCAAGCAAGAAGTGAACACAGCAAAGCTAAGGGCTTCTGAGGGCCTTGCAGCTCTCAGCAGCAGCGTTTTCTTTATTCCTGTTTCACCCTCCAGCTCTGAACTACTAGGAGTTTTCAAGGCTCCTCTCATTAAACAGTGGGCTCTTCCACTCCCCAGGGCAGATGCCCTTCAGAGATGGACCAGAGGGTAGACGTGTCAGAAAGGACAAACTGATTCTGTTCCTTCTCTTCAGCAGCAGGAAAGTGAGAGATGAAATAATTTTGGTGGTTGCACATTGTGGACAGAGATGTTTCACACAGAAGGGAAGCAGTATATCAGTTGTGTTGAGATACAGCTCTCTTTTTATTTCCCTGACCTCCTCCATTTGCAAAAAAAATACCAGAAAGAGGATGGGAGTGAAGAGGCAGCCACTACAGCAGCTCAACTGAAGTTGAAGCACAGCAAGTTTTCCAGCTTCTACTGCTGCATTAACTGCATCCCTGGCAAGATCTCCTTCAGTGTCAGAAGATGATGCTGAAGCAGAATTTCCTGCATTTTGTGTAAGGACTACAAATGACTGGAAACTAAAACACTTTTTGTGACAGATTGCAGGACTTTGACAACTTGCTGTCACCTAGAGTTGAAATGCAAAAGAAATATTTTTCAAGATTTCTCAGGAAACATGTAAGAGGGCTGGTGAAAACTGTAAATCTGGGTCACCACACACCATTATCTCCTACAAAGCTCCAAACTTATCATCAGAAGGTCCACGGTGGTTATCACTCTCTCCTGCTATTTGAGCTACAGCTCAGATGGATGCAAAGATTTAACTCGGCTCAGTTCAAAATATTTCACTCATTAACATGATTTGCACATAAAATATTTTGAAGTTTTTCAATCAGCCTTAACCTTGGCTGTCAATCCAGAGTACTAAAAAGAACAACTCGTGATTTGAATAACTGAGGCTTGGCACTGGGTACCCTTCAGTAGACAGCTATGAAGGTAAGTATTATGTTCAAGATATCTCCAAGTATTTTCCCAACTGAAAAATGGATTTAGTTTTTCATATCTTTGGTCTACAATAATGATTTAATTAGGTCTATGTCATTTAAAGGTTTTTACTGTGAATAAGTATTTCACAGTGAAATCCTGAAGTAAAATTCCAGATAAAGACAAATACAGCAAAGAGAACAGAAGTATGAGGGCATATCAAACAAGTTAGAGGCCACACATTCTGTTCAATGATAGGTATACCTTTTTAGAAGGTTCATTCCTTCCAATCGAGACAAATTAGGCTATTTTTTCATTGCCCATCTTTTCAAATGTAGGCCCAGATGACTGGTCAAACGTGAAAGGATTACAGTCAAGCATTCCTTGGGAAGTCTTCTTTTAAAAGACATAATAGCTACAGTTGCAAAGAATACCTTCAAACATTTCAACCAAAAGCAATGCAAAAAACACTGCATTTTTTTCTAGTTTGTCACACACTTGAAAGCATGTTGTGTGCAAACCTGTGCAGCCAGCCTGTTTGAAGGCTTCCTCCTTGCCAGAAAGAGCCAAATAAAATATTCACAGAAATACATTTACAGTTTCCAGCAACATTTTTGCTAAGATATTTCAAGAGATTTACATCCTGTTAAATACTGGCATTCTTAACAACACACAATTGGAAAAAACTCAATTTCATAGCAATATTTCAATGAATTTTTAATTTATTGATAAAAAAAAATCTATATTTAGTCAAATATTGTGTCTCAGATAATATTTGAAAAATCCTATCCACCTCTTTCCCACAGACTGAGTGGAGGACCTTCTTTTAAATTCTCACACCATCATTATCTAAAGTTTCTAAACCTTGTTTCATTCCAAATGATTTTATTCCCATCAGCAACCCATTAGCTCACTGCTGAAACCGTCTTCTCCGACAAGAACCAGGACAATGATTTCACAGCAAACCCCAGAACACAGAGCAGGTCAGAGCACAGGCCATCTAACTGCAATGACAGTGAATCTCAGCTTGAGACAGGAGGGAGAGCCTGTGGCTTTCTCGTAATTTGTTCTCGGCAATTGAAATAATTTCTTTACAAATCCGGGGAGACAAATAAGCTGGTCTTTTCTCAGCTAGCTCTTCACGGTGTAGTCAGCAGGGTTCCCCCTCCTCAGTTACAGCTGAGGCACTGTGACAAATCTGGCTGTTCATCCATCTACCTAACGGCCGTACAAGCCAGTTTCTAAATGAAAGGCAGTGGTTCCCAAGTACAGGGCTATGGCAGCAGACTGCAAGTTCCAAACATGTGCCACCTCCTTTTGTTTAGAAAGAAAGTTTGGTCCAGTGAGCAATAAAGTATTTTCCACAACAACTGAAAGCCCTATAAAAATAGCATTAATAACAAAACCTGCTCTAGTGAAGGCCTACCTGCTCTCTAGAGTAAACTTAAGATGTGTAAATTATTTTTAAGCAGATGGCTTTAAGCAGCTTAATGAGGCAAATTAAAAACAGTTCATGTTTTGCTAAACCCTCTCTGCTTTGTGCCTTAATTGTTCAATTGTCATTTCTTGGCAATGAGCAGGAATAAAGAAAGAAGCCAGACATTGTTTTAAAAGCAGCACATCACACCAGAACTGATGCTGCAGTCACAACACCTCAGGGTGAGCCTTGGTGTTCCCCATGAGCAGATGGGCAGTGAGCCGCTGCCCCTTCCTGACCCCAGGGCATGTCCTCCTGTCCTTATGCATCATTTACTGCACAGCGAATAAAAACCGACGAAATAAAATGTTGAGCAGAAGTGTGTTCAGCACACACAAGCTGCTGTGCTGAAGACCTGTGCAGTGAGATAGCATTCTATAGCAGTACATAAGCACAAGCAGGAGATGAGGATCACCTATGCCAACAGTATTTTTAGTTCACAAATTTGCAACTATAATACTGATTTAGTGTTGTTAAGTACAGACAGCTAGAGAATAA
Organism: Patagioenas fasciata; assembly: GCF_037038585.1. Lineage (NCBI taxonomy): Eukaryota > Metazoa > Chordata > Aves > Columbiformes > Columbidae > Patagioenas > Patagioenas fasciata. Next base: position 127,855,801 of record NC_092520.1, read on the forward strand.
CCAAGACTTAGAAATTTGGCAATACATAAAAGAAACTTAGTCTTGGAACTGGAACTGTTATGACTAAAGTGAAACTAACATAAACCTGCCTACAGTGCTATACCAAATAGACTGGAAACACCAAATATGAACAAACTACTGATTCACTTCAATCAAAATAAGAGTAGCATGGAACTAGTTTGCAAATAGTCAAAAGGGAGGTGGATTTTCCTTAAGGATCACTAGCACTACCTTTGACAAAGTGCTATTGTAATATGTCAGGAAAGGAGTTCAAGAGCGGAAAAGATAAGTGACTAGGAGGGTGTAGTGAAGTGATTAATTTTAACTTTAATTACGAAATCTGAACACCCCAACACCATTAGTCGTTCCGGGTACCAACTTCTTTAGATTGCAGGAGCCCACTTTCTCTGAGTAGGAAACTTTTAAAGAATTACTTTCCTGTTTGTCTTCAGAGTGACTCTGATTAAATTTCAGTTCAATCTTTACTTCATGTAGTTGGGCTTAGTGCCCCTCAGCTGTTCTAAATAGGTGCAAGCTCCGTTTCTAATCCTTTAATCCAAACAGCTGAGGCCCTGGAAATTGCAGCTGCTGCAATTCACAGTGGAAATTCAACCTAAGGAAGCCATAAGCCATACCGGATGGCTTAAAAGTGCAAACACTTGTAAATTAACTGCAGCAGAAGCAGCCCTGATAAAAGGAGGTGGAGGTGCAATTTTTAGTCAGCTATGAATCATTTATCACTAAGGAATGCGTTACCAGCTTGAGAATTTTTCTGGAAACATGCAGGTTGCCGCATAAGAGAACTACATTCAAAGAATAGTTAGGGTTGCAAAGCCAAGCATTTATAAGTTAGGAGACAGCTGAACAGACATCACTTCCCATTCTACTGCCTGGTGCCGAAACAGATTCAAGCAACAAGGGAAAAACCAGCTCAGTTCCTCCCAACCTGGGGATGCATGATCATGCCTACTCAGCACACGCAACTCTAGAGAACGTAGCAGCTAAATACTTTATATGGAGAAAGTAGAAGGGAATTATTCTCAAAGGCTTGAAAAAATATGGATGGTTTCGTCCTCGAGCAGTCCTGAAACAAACAATTCCCACAGTATTTCATAACCAAAACATGACGGCTCTTGAGTTTCTTAACTGTACGCTTAAAAAAATAAGTCAAACCTTAACCTGGGTAGAATCACATTCCACCTCAAGCTTCATTTAGAAATGGCTAAAGCATTTTTTTGTCAAAGCTGTTTAAAAAAACCCGAACAAAACAGCTTGAGGCAGATAGAACATTCCAGTTGGAAGAGCTGAAGTTTGCCAGCTACAAGAAACTGAAAACAAAATCACCTAATAGAAAGCATGGAGCAGTCTTAACTGTAAGTGCTACCAGTTTCTCATATAATTAAGCAAAATGACTTCTTAGAACTGCAGTGATTATCAAACTAAATGTTACAATTCTCAAGCTTGCATAATTCAAGTGTGTGCAAGGACAGAAATAATTTGAAAAAGACCAACAAGTAAAACTAGCCCAAAGAATACATCTGTTTAGGTAACTCATGTTGTTAGAACCAAAACGCATCTTCAAATTGAATATAGTTCATGATTCTATAACGTCAAAGAAGTATCTTAATTTGGTATCTTGCAACAGGCTCTCTCTTCATATTCAGGAATTCACAGCTGGAACAAGTATTTTCATTTTTGTATTCAAACTTCCCTGAAACTTCAAAACATCCCAGCTATTATTTATTTCTGGAAAATTTTAGGTCACCTCTTAGAAGATGTTCACAAATGAATGATCAATCAACTAAAAACATCAAGTCCATGCTCAAAAATTAAGCACACATTAGACCTTTACGTTGGTGCTTTCACTGAAAGTGGCCTTTTATCACTGGAAGTTGTCTTTTCCAGACTATTACACTCATCAACAGAGTCAGCCGAATGAAACACACCACCCTCTCTGCCAAGTTTGGAGTCAGTATAAATTCCCCCTGCTTTAACTAAGCTGCTGGAATTTGCAATGCGTTGGTGGGAAGTCAGGTACATGTTTACCTCTGGTGACTTTTTAAACCTCACATAGTGGCTGTGGAAAAAACACCTAAGGGGTGGGAACGCTTTCTGCTACAACCAACACTGCTGCAGGTACATGCCCAAAACCTGAAGAGTCTGTTTTGAATAAAAGTTTCTACATAGGGAGATTAACAAACTCTTGATGTCATTGCAACCTTTATTTACCTTAGTCTTCCTGTAAGATCTCGACCCTCCCCTAACAGATTAAAAACAAGAAATGGGGGAGAGAAAACCTTCACAAGATTAAATCTAGCCCAACATCCATCTATGCAAAATTAGCTGGAAAAACCACTGTCAACAACTTCATCCTCTCTTTTCAAGTTGTATCAAGACCATAGCAGCTTATATACTTATATGTATATATATATACAAGACATGTCAACAGTCAAAAGCGATTTAAAGAAGCCACGAAAAACACTCCCTCCTTTTGATGTATTTATGGATTATACCACATGCAATAATAAATCCAGGCTACTCGGCATGTCTCTTTCTCCTAGACTTGTGTCTGTGTACCTCTTAATTTTCTTCTTGTGACAGATGCCAGAAATTGCACACACAGCCAGCTAAAGTTCCGGTCACTCTGCAGGTGCTGACTATAAGACTTGATCCATGCTCTATGAAACTGAACTACTATATCCTACATTTGTACATTATTCAACACCATCACTCTCTTATTTTTGACCATATAAGCCAGAAAGTGTCACAGTGTGATCTGCAATCAAAGATCAGCTATGTCTTCACACAGATCTCCAAGATGAGATAGTGTTTTACCTTGCTGTTACACAACAGTCTATCTCCCAGTGGAACTTCACAATTGAAAGAACCCGTCAGGAAAATATTATACATTTAACATTCCTTGAACAAAACTATAGACCCTCTCCCCTCAGCATCACCAAACTGGAAGTGTTCTCACAGGACTACCAGAAGGCATATCTCCACATGTAAATCAGAACATGAAGTCTCACTTACTGAAGACAGAATTAAAATAAATGGCCTGTTACATGTAATCTGAAACCTACTGTTGTTCTACAGAACAACATCAACATAAACATGTCGGTACACAGCCTCCAACAAGTGAAACAGAAGAACTAAAATAAAAACAAGTAACTGTAATAAAGCTGTAACAAGTTTGTAATTGGACTTCGACAGGCTTCCCTTTGACAGGAAATGAATAAATCAAGAACAGTTAAAAAATACAGTTTAGGTAGATAAAGACCCTAGTACAAAATCAATTAAAGAAATAATGAGACTCCACAGAAGCTCAAACTTTAAAAACTCATAGAATGTGTGTCAAAGTATACCTTCTTAGTCCCAAGTCATTTCAATTTAGCAGTCCTCAAAGCAAACAATATAAACTCTCAAGACTATCAGATGGTACCCTAAGACATGTCAGACTCTGTTAATACAGATAAATTTACTGAATTAACAGTGAGGAAAATAAATGTCAAAGACCTTGTAGGACACATTTCAAATTCCAAATATTGATGTTCTCTCCACCAAGATCATGGTCTAAAAGAAGTTTGGCAGTATGGCAAAATAAAATATTTTTCTCTTTCCACAGGAATGTATGCAAGCACTTTCAAAACCCAGTTATACTATATCTAAACACTGGGGACCATTTATAGACACTCCCTTTCAAATGCATGATTCATATACATATTCAACCTTCCAATAACAGTAGAATCTTTAACACACTAAACAAAGCTTTTATTTGTTTAGCTTTTTCAGCATCTTGCTCAACAAACCAGCAAAACGTCTTAACCTTGTAGACTTTTAAAAACATATGATCTGTAACACATAGCTCTGCTGTATTTTATTAAAACACAGTTTTAAGAGACCAACTTAGTTCTTGGCTTCTAATGAATGATCAAATTTGAATGCAGCCTTTTCCTGGAGCACAGTTAATTAATCTGTTCATTTTTGTTTTACAACCGTGTATAGGAAATTCCCCAGTAGAGATTATATAGATTCTTTTATAATCAAAACACATGCATGTTCCTAAATACAGGACAAGACAGAATATTTTGGAGAGAAAAATTAAGGACATCTGCCATGATAGCAAAGAAAATTAAACAGCAGAGAACCACCCCCACCTCCTCATCTGTAACTGCTGGAAGTCTAGAAATCACAATGTACTCAACTGAAAGCAGACTTGGAATAAAAACATACCACCACAATAAATGCATTCATCAATCCTCAAACCAATCACCACATAGATCACAAGTCTCCAGTTCTATAACTGGTGTTCCAACCACAAATCAAAAAAAGATCTATTTGCCAAGTCAAATAAGCGCGCAAAGATGAAGTCTGGTTGGGTACTACTTCTACAATACATAAAGTTTATTATTTTAATCCTGCACCATTTCTATTTAAGAAAATCTTTTCCTTATGCCAAAGGGGGAGAAAAAGCCTACTTGACACAATTCCCTTCAGTTCCTTCTAGGTTGTGGATGTTTTGCCAGAACTTGACATTACATTTCACAATTGGATTTTTCACAACTCTTGACATCAGTGGTTTCTTAGCTTTGTCTATAGCATGTGGGCGTATTAGCAGATATAATCTAAAGAGACTACTTATACTAAGCATGGCATCCAGTAAGTAAACAAAAAATGGTGGGGGCAAGAAAATGCAAAGTACCTTCACAGGTAAAGGAGAACACCAGCAACTTCAGCTGGCAAAGACAGGAATTTTCCAACACTAGCATCTTTCTCACTACCCATACCTAGACTACTGACCTATTAATTTATGCTGCGATTATATTTTTATCTGAAATATTTACCTGCAATACTTTAATCTTTTGAAAGACTACTTCATTCTTCAGTATTATTGACTTCAACCTGCAGTCTTCAAGGGTTTTAATCTCCCAGAGGCAGATGTGAAGACTGAGTTTCTTGCTTAATTTTAAACAATGAAAGTCCCAGTAATAGAAATCCAAATAGTGATTTATTTATCAATCTTTGCAGCACGTTTACAAGTTTGCATTCAAGAAAGCCATTCCTCCTATATATTACATAGAGCTCACACTGACAGGACAGTATCCTTCAGCTGACATGCTGATGGAAGGACTATTCAGTACGGAAGAAATAACAAAGGACAAGGAAATTGGTAAATTAAACACAAAGATATTAACAAGCAAGTGGCAACAGACAATAAGACCAGAACTCTTCAGCTACTGACTGATTGGCCACTAAAGGAACTACTCAGCCACAGCCTCGGAGAGACCACCTGAACTTTGTCACTGAGAAGAAGGGGGAAACATGGTTGTCATGAGCATTATGAGATATTTGAGGGGACTTGCAGGAGTGTGTAGAAATTACAATGGGCTATTTAAGGGAGGCCACAAAAGGAGGGAAATGGAAGGATAAAGGTAGACTGGGCAAGCATAAGCAAGGGAAAAATGGAGAGAAGGTGGTTAAAAGGGCCTGGTAGCATGTACATAGGCTGCTGATCACCACACTTGTTTGAGCCCTGCACTCTATCAGCACGGTCTGTCCTATCTTCTTATTAAACTCTTGTTTTTATTTTTTTTTTGCATGTAATTCCACTCACTATCCCATGTGTGAGTGCTGCAAGGCATAAACACTAACAGCTGGAGAAGAAGCCATAGGTGACAGCCTGCAGGTCCAGGTGCCAGCATCTGGAATGACTGGCATGCAAGAGAGGTCTGGGTGCCAGTAACTGGAGGGACTGCGGTGTGTGTTACAAGGTCAGAGTGCCAGCACATAGGGAGTGGAGCTGCAGGTCATAGGGGCCAGTAGGTCTGGGTGCCAGCAGCTGGAGAAAGGCAGAGGGTCACAGGGCCCTAGGTTTATGTGCCAGCAAGCAGAAACTCTCATGTGAATTTAATCCTGAGTGCATGCGAGTATGTGGAATTCATTAGCATCTTCCAGCTGGATGGGCTGGTGAGGAGGAGGAGACCTGCATCTGAGATGACCCAAGCTCTGAGTTGATAGCTGAATAAGGGTCCAGGTTCAAGCATGGGTATCAGATTGAGAGCCTTTGCTAGTATTTGAAGGATCTGTGAGGGTGCTTGTGAAGAGTGTGCAAGTGCATGCACCTATTTGGCAGTGAACACTAGGAGGGAGAGCAAGACCTGGCTACCTGTACGTAGGTTTTACGTGAGTTGTGGCAGCGCTATGTGTGGGTGCTACAAAGGCAGTGCTGTGGGTGCCAGTCTGTGTGTGCAGCCAACGTTAGTGACCTCTTGGTATATTGTGTGCACCTCACTAGGGTACATCCTCAGCCTTGCCACTGGCCAAGCCTGCAAGTGGGAACAGCAGCAGCCAAATCCATCAGACTGGGATGGAGAGACCTCCTGGGTCTCATAATGTACCAGGCTGGGCTTCAGTAGCTGGGAAGGAGGAATCCTCATGTCTTGGAGTCTGCTGGATGCAGTGGATTTCTTAACATCTTTAGCAAAGTCCATTACAAACATTTAGATCAAATTTATTGTCAATTTTCCTTTAGATAGTGACAAATAAATATAGACAGAAGGTGATGTGTATTTGACACAATCTCCTATCACAAATGAAAATAGATAGCATGTTATTACTCATAGTTTGTGTATTACCTGCAAGAGTTTAAATGAAGCTGCTCAGTTAATTACCTAGCTCAGCCCAAGAGCATTAGACTAAAACCAGCTGTACAGGCAGGTATAAAAAAAATTAGGTTTAATGTATGCATTTATTGTTGCAAATGGAAGACCAGCTGAAGAACCTGAAATATGCACATCCACAAAGTCATTTGCTTTGGTTTATATAAAAGCTGGTCTCCAGCAAAAGCAACAAGGAGAAAGAGGTTATACATCTTCTCCCATTCAGCCACCTTGGTTGTGACTCTAATTATTCTGTAGTAACAGATGCAGGGACCTTCAAGAAAGTGAGAACATGACCAACAGGTGCTAAGGCAGGGGATGTAACAAAGCCAGCTAAATAGCAACATGAATTCTCTTAGGTGTCTTTAGAGGATAGTCACTAGTCATTACTTTCTGCATGAAAGACAGGATTTTAATTTAGTGCATTAAATACACATACATGGATTAATGTCACATTGCTGGTGATCCTTGTAAATGTGCTGACAGAGTACCTCTCATTGGGCTTTTAACTTAGTCCACTTGCAAATCTGACTAAAGGAGACATGAACAAAACACCATAGAACAGACTGCAGCCTGAATGTTCGTCACATAAGCATTCAGCTATGGTAATTTCAGTATCTGCTATTACAGCCCTAATAACAATGCTCAGCTCATGCACCATAAAGCCACATAGTAACTTACTGTAATTTGTTAATGTGCTCACATATCACTAAGGTGTAATAAATACAGAAGGCCAACACAAAATAGACATCTCTGCTTATTCTCTTGCATATAGAAGCTACACAGAATCTAAACCCCAATTTTAGTTAAATTGACACAACTTTCATAACCAACATAGGTAACTCCATAGGTAGCCCAAGTGTAGGAAGTGAGATGTGAAGACAGAGCGATTTGAGTTTCCCCTCAGTAACATTACTACTGGCAAGAGATGTTGGAACCAGATTAAATGCAGTAATTTGTTCTCAGTATTGAAAAATAGAAAGGAGGAATGTATAATTTACAGAAATGTGCAAACACAAGCAGCATGTCCTGACTTGGCAATAACACACAGATTGGCATTTTATTATTGCTGTTCTAGTTGGTATTCTCACTTAACCTTTTTGCAAATGCAAATTACAATTAAATTTTCTCAAAATATTTTCATTTTTTAAAAAATAATTTATCTTCAGTACAAATTAATTTCCATAATTCCGATATCTCAATCAAAATTCTAGCCCTTGTACCTGCTTAGTAGGATTCTCTAGAAAGCACTGGTTTTGAAAATAATCTAAATTCAAAGTCCTGATGGTTACATCAAACCAACCACCTGCCAAGTGAAAAGAAAAGCTAACAAAGTTAACTACAGATTAATGTGAGGGGTTAGATTATGCTTCTTGCCAGTTGTTGTCCTTTCAGTCTTACAGAAACTGATACCCCCAGGCAGAAGTACTGTAAATCGCTTGTTCTTACTGGACCATCACCTTCGCCCCTAAACAAAAATTGAGTCTGTCAGCATTCCTGTGGGCATTACAGCTCTGCCTCCTAGCAAAAGCTCCAGTGAACTGGTAAATCCTGTGCTGAACCCATTAAAAAGCTGTCATGCCACTCATGCTGTAATAATACCTGCACATTACAAGCTTAAACGCAAATATTTAGCCTAACCATGACATCATTTTCCTCCTCCTGGGTATAATCAACTCCCTTCCCGCTACATAGCAGTAAGGGTCCAGTCATGTACAGGTGTACTACAAAGCGTTCCCACTAGAAAGCATGGAGATTTAGCAGTGAGCCATTCACCTGGCCGTTTTTAGGACTGGGTTTTACAGCATTCAAATGAAAAGTAATGATGGGATGGAAGGGCAGTCCCTGTGCAGCCCTGCCTGCTGCAGGTCCTGACCCTGCCTGCTGCTGCTTCACGAGGCAGGCACAAAGAGAAAGACGGTAATCTGTCACCAGAACCCTTCTTCAAGGGCTATGTAGAATGTATTAAATGCACATGGAAATTTACATTCATAAAAATGTAAACATTACAAAGACATAGTTGTAGATTAGATTTATGTCACAGTATATGACTCCACTCATCATCCAACTTGTTAAGAACCTGGAAGTCACAGTCACATCCTTCTTGATGAAACCATGATTATTAATGAACTGGTAAGTTACTTCACTGATTATACCTTTTTAGGTATTTGTAACAGGAATATTCACTGGTTTGAATGAAAACATACGTCTCTGTAAGCACCAGCAGAAGCAGCTGAACAATGAATGAAAAGGATAGCCTGTACATCACAGGGCACTGTCCCCAGAACATCATTCCCCAAGCAGTGAAACTGCAGAACATGCTGTTTATATAGAGATCAAAAGGCCTGCACACTGATAAATCAAACCACAGCAGAAGTGACTCATCAGACCCGCACCCTAACATCAGAAGGATGGTGACAAGGTTGCAACATATTACACCCTTCCCCTGACTCAAGAAGATAACAGACCACATACATATATTTAAGCATATATTTAAATGAGGAGAAACAGACAAAACACAACAGCATGGCCTAAGATCCATGGAGGCTAAAGACAGAAATATTCTGAGGCACAGAGAAACCCCAAACAATTGCTCATCCCTAAAAAGGCTTGGAAGATCTGCTTAAAAACTAGCTCATAATCATCATTCAAGACCCCTAGATATGTGAAGAGGACTAGATAGCAGTGTCCCCTTTTTTTTAAGTCCAGACAACTTAGACATGTCTTGCTACCTGTGAGTATGAGTGAATTATGAGAAAATAAGAGTAGCTAAAAATCAGCTGGCTTAATGACTCTGTAAACAGATAAATATCACCTTCCCTTCCCATAAGAGCTGTCACTGAATTTTATTACTCTAATTTCCTAACACTAGCAGCTGAGATAACATCTTCATATTTGTGAATTATATCCAGTTCATATAAAGTTCTGACGGACAACACAACATTTAGATTCTGCAAAATCTGAGATTCAAAAAAAGAAAGGCTGTATGTTGTGAGACCTGACATTGCACTAAGAAGTTACTTAAATGGCAGCACATATCCTTGCACACATCTCTGGAGCAAAGAGGAAAAAGGAAGAAAATACTTCTAAATGGGGTATTTCAAAGGCACATTAGTTGCTCACACTAACATTTAATACTTGGGATTCCAAGCCAAATAAAGTAGATGCAATCCTTGTGGGCTTTCTGGTCAAAAAACAAAATGAGGATTGGCCTAGGTTCCTTGTGCAAATACCTCTGAGAAGTTATCAATATACTGTATCGAGGTAGAAGGTACAAAGAATTTTCCACAACATTCTTGTTGCAAGTAGAGATACATCCAGCTTGCAGTGCTATGGAGTCACACCAAAGCCACAGAAAATGTTTGAGGCTTCTCTTTTTCTTTCAAAAATCTGTCTTGCAATAAGAATTGTCTGTATGTATTCAAGTTTACCTATCGGTTTGCTAGAACGTAATTAAACAGAAAAACACCATAGAGGTATATCTTTTTGCTTCCATTCAAATAATATTTTTTTTTCTTTTAAAAAATAAAGGTAAAGACAAAATATAACTACTGAGAAGACTTGACCTAGATGAATTCTTCTATTATAGATTTTGTTTAATACTCTCTAGACAATCAACTGGCAGTAATAACATTAACTAGTCTGACTTATGTGCACACCACTGATATCTTTATTACTTTGAATAAAGTTACTCACCACTAAAATATACACACAGCTAGAATTATGGGTATAGAAACAGAAAATAAAGCCACCACTAGAATGATGCTATATTGCAGCTAAATCCCATATTCTTTCAACAGAGAACCTAACTAGAATTGAGCCAAAAAATCTGAGGAGGGAGAAAAAAAAAGTTAATGGGAAGAAAAAAAAACAAACCCAAACCCAGAAAGATCAGAGTTGAGTTACAGGTATCTAGGTAAATAAAAGAGTTCTGAAATAATTCTTAGAAACTGGAGAAAGCGCTTTGGTACAAGATAAGATGCATCAATCTAAAGGTCACAGCAGAGATGGAAAGGGCAGCTTTCCGAGAAGCTGAAAGAATTTATGCTTTGGTGTTCTTTCCATCGTCTCAGTCTTTCCAGTACTGAAGTTCATAACAAGCCAAACACAACACACTTTGAAATTACCCTCTGAGGAGGACATAAAAGCCTTGCCTGCCCTTAATACCAACAATGTGACTCAAGTCAGTAACAGCATCGTGGACTCTGACAAGAGTCCTCTAGTGAACTGAGATGTAGCGGCATGAAGGTATCACCCTTAGTCAAACAACTTCTGTGATGCAGGATTCAGTGTGTGCAGGAGAATGAGAAAAAGAATTCCTGTCAAAGCCTCAGCTGTTCCAGTTCATATGTCCAGTATTTCAGTGCATGTGTACAGTTACTGTAACTTCTTACATTTCTGCAAATAGATTCACTGAAGAGTGATCTATCAACAAAGTCAGGTTCTACTGTTTCATCCTGGTCTGTGGAAAGAAAAACAGAATTATAATTTCTTGCTATCTTGTCCCCACGAAACTTTTCAAAATTAGCTTACAAGTGCTTGTTGCACTGGGGAAATCTTAGAAACACTACCAGAACATCTGTATCTGCATTTGGAAGCTTATTTGCTCAACACCCCTCTATACATTTTAATTTATTTTTATCACAGGAACTTAAGTCTCAACCTGTAAACCTAAACTTTAGCCCCAAATATATTATCTTTCAAAATTTATTTAAATAATATGTTTGAGCTCCATCAAACTTCCGTAAAGTTAAAATTTTCACTGTATGTTTATTCTCAGTAACAAGGACTATTTTCTTCCTAAGAGCTACTAATTCTGAGCATCATTAATACAACTGACAAAAAGCCCCTTAAGAATCCCAGCGATGTGCCACATCAGATTACTTTTGATAAAAGTAGCAGGACAATTGGTTTGGAATAGAAAGAAACAATAGAAAAAAATATTTCAGAACAATGTAAAATTGTATTTTGAATAAGTAATGGGTGAATATTTTCATTTGTTCACTTTATTTTTTCTGAATGCATTGTTAAACCTTAATTTGTCTGAAGATTTATCATATCAATCCATGTTTCCATCTGAGAGGGAATCACTGTTCACCAAATATACTGATGCCTTGGAGAGAATTTTGGCCTTAATGATGCTATTAGACAACTCTTTTCACAGTGACTGCAATGACAGTAGCTTTCATTTCTCTCACATATCAGACTCAAAGTCAGAATCAAATTCTCAGTTTGCAAGCCAGAATGTCTTCTCCTGGACATTTACAGCCAACCACTGAAATCCCCAAAACCCGTCAGTGATGGCAAATAGGACAGAAATAGATAATCTTGTTTTTTCCTAAGTAAACTTGCATTCATAAAAGAAACAGGAACAGAAACCTTGAAGAAAAAGGTCCCCTTTTATCACACCCACTACGAAAGCACAAAACCACTCAACCTTTCTCGGAAGAGCCACTTCAAGAAAAGGAATCATGTTTGTGTCTCTGTCTTCATGTTTCACCTCTTCACTTATACTGTCAGCAACAAAACCTGATTTTTCTTTTCATTCAAAAGCCTTTTTTTTTTAAAATGGGATACATTGATATCAGCTGGATCTATAGGGGTGGTTCATCATGACATTACACATGCCTTTAAGCAGAAGAATTATGTTGATATATATGTATATCAGTCCCTAACATCAAGTGAAGGAGCCCAAATTTAACCACCACAAACATGAATTACTTCTGTTACCTTATAGTAATCCCTGCACCAGATGGTTTACAGAACGAAACTAGGAACAAAATAAAAATGAGGAAACTATTTTCAGCCTCGTTCTTTATTATTGAAAATTTTATTAACTGAAAAAAGGATAGGCATCAGGTTTGGTAGGAAGCTGCTTTCAGAAAACACTATAAAAACTGAGCTGTGTGACTTCAGAGAGAGTGACAGGCAAAAATTGGTTTCAGGAGATCTCAAAAGTAATCCTTTTTCGCTGCATGTTTTCAAGCAATGCTGGTCATAACTTAGAGAATATTTTTTCTGATCTCCAATTCAACAACAAAGTAGGAAGTAGAGTTTAAAAAAAAAAAAAAATACTTACGCTGCCCCCACCGGCCTGTTCTCGGATTCAAATAATTTGGATAAAGTCCATTAGGACGATCCATTTTTTGAAGTAACTTCCGAATGTGCATGACCTAAATTAAATCAAGAATCAGGATCACCATTAACAACATCAATCTGCTTGCTGCACATAATTAAGTAAAATATTTTTCTTGTTGTGTTTTTCTTTTTTTTTTTTTTTTCCAGTTGTAACTTTTCTTAAACTGAACCCAGAAGCTTTCTTGATGGCTTCCTGGAGATCAGTACATTTTTGTTTTTAAAGGACTGCTCATCTAAGCATGTTTAAAAATTATGATTTTTAAATGTACGCTGAAACAAGTAAGAAAACTTGTGTTGTCATAAATTTCCACTTGAAAAACTCACCTATTTGGTAACAGAAATACAAGTATGAAAAAATTCACCTGCTACCAGGAATACAAATAGAAGTCAATATAGGAAGTACTCCCCTTTTAATGCAATTTATGATGATAAAGTAGAGAAGACACTTGTACGATAAGAAAACTGAATTTGAGACCCACCTTGTTGTAGTATACAGGGTCCCCTGTCAAATAGCTGAGGTGGACAAATTCCATGTGCAGAGTACCAAACTCAGCAAGGATGCTGCTGCCAGCAGAAGCCCAGCCCCAGTTTCGACCCACACCGCTGAATTCCAACAAATATGCATAAAAAGGTGAGAAAACAACAAAAAAATCAGTATTACTGTGCACAGCACTAGTAACAACAACCACAGCAAATTAAACAAGTAATGGCAAAATATTAACCCATTCTTAAGATTACAGGCATTGTGGTTTCATTGTTCAGTTGGTTCATTGGTTGGGTCTTTTTGGAAAAAAAGATACCATAACCTCATCAACAAAAACTCCTGTGTTTAAAAGATATAACATCTTCATGTCACAAAAATACAGTGACTTAACACTGGGCCCAATCTTGATTGCTCTTTATTCATTGTATGTTCATAAGATCACAAATCAAAAGCAATTATCAGATGCCATCAGCAGACTTCCGAAGGTGGCAACATTCACTTCCCTGTTCTGCCAAACACCTGCTGTGCTCCCTTTATTAACGTGGGATGCCCTTCAAGTCAGTGTTAGATAATCCAGCAGGATGGGACTGGGACCTATCAGTATCTACATAGGGAAACAGTATTTTCACTGTAAGCAGAATGAGTTCCTCATGCTCACATAAAGAATCAACAGAAAGTATCATGTGTCTTGTGTCTTTTTCACTCTAGGAGACACCATCTTGCTAATTTATAACTCCTTAACTACTTCTGTTTTAATCTAATTTGGAAGTTTTCACCATCTTTCAAGATTGGGTCTTTTAATTTCTGAAGTTAACTACATTTTCCTGGAGATTACTTTACTTCCTGTCATAAAAGACCTCAGTTATGATTAAAACTACAATCAATTAGGAATGTCACCCTACTTACTTTTTAAATTATAAAGCAGAGATGTAAGGGAAAAATGTTGGTAAGGGTTCAGTATTTGTAGCACTGAACTGAGAGAGAACAAGACCTTTTAAAATACAGTAACTACTGTTTATAGAGCCTAGAGAGACAAAATCATAGCTTGTCTCGGGGCTTTTTTTGGTACAGCTCTCATAAAAAGAGAAAATTAAGTGCTTCATTAAGAATACAAAAGCTAATAAAGTCGATAGTTTTCCATGTATTTCTTTCAGGTCTTGTCTCTTATTGCATGTCAGGCTTGTGATAAGTGTTCTCATATACGCCTGCTACTGTCACTGCCCCTGGCCACTATTTTCTGCTGTGATGCTGCCTGGTTCTGTGCATGACCAAGAGACTGACAGTAAACACATAAATGTAAACAACACCTGCGTGCAAGAAACTTCTGGTGCTCCAATCCTTTCACCTCCCACCTACTGCAAATCCTCCTCGGTCCTGCTTTCCTGACTGTGCTCTGATGCCTGACTTATGTGTTTTACTGATATGTATCCATGTAGCTACTGCTTCCAGCTTCTTAAACCTCGCCATCTGTGTTGCCTGAGCCAGTGAACCAGGTGCCTGTGCTTCCTGAGGAGTATGGCCACCTGGGCCATTCAGACATACTGGAATCATGGGGCAGGTCTGGGCTGAACAAAGCAAAAATAAAAAAAACTTATGTACAGAGGAATTTCAAGCTGTATGAAACTGCAGGAAGAATGCAAGACTGAGTAAACCATAATGCCCTGCAGAAAGCGCACGGGGAAATTTAACCCAACAATTTTAATTCTACAGAGGTCCAAAAAATGGGGAAAGTGCAGCACATGCAAAGCAGAGAAAACCAGGCAATGGTGGTGAGGTCCTGTGCCGACAGAAGGGCAAACCACAGCTCCACGGTCATCACCCAAGGAATGACAGCGAAGTGAGGATCATTTCCTGATCACAAAAAGGCAAGTAAGGCTAATGCTTTCAAAGCAGCCCTAAACCTCTTCACAGTCTAACAAAACACAACAAATATCTCTTCTAAAAGGAAAAAAAAATGAAAAACTCTCTGCTGTTTACTGTCCTGCATTGCTTAAGTGTACACACAATCTAGACATGCATTCTAATTCAGCTCCTGTTTAAGAACATAATTTTTTTTTATAATGCCTTGCATCAAAAACACTTTCTCGAAATCTGAGGGAAAACCCAGCATTGAACAAGCAACACAAGATAAATTAGACAAGGCAATTCTCTTCCACAAGGTACTGCAGACTACTTAAGCTCAGTATCTGAACAGCCATCTAAAGAAGCCTCTCCATCTCCATGGACCATAGTGGATTTCAGCACACTAGCGTTTATACCTAAGCTGAACTGCAAAATGAATTAATATATTCAGAGTCCCATCATCTTCTCAAACATCATGAGTCTTCTAAAGGTAATATACAGCTCAAACAGTACACAAAACCCAGTAAGTTCAACCATGGCCTGTCAACAATTTTGGTTTTTCATTGGTTCTTTAGTGAGTACAGAACCAATGATTAAGCTCTAGGGCAAAACATGGCATAATACACTGGGTAACATGGCCTAATCCATCGGGTATGTTTCAATGGTATGCTGAATTCCTATTGCAGAATCATGAAAGAAAAAATAAACCACAGTCACAATTTATTGCAGTTAATGAGGCAGAATGCTCTGAACTCTATTAAAATTATTCTAAAGTGCCAGGAATGCCAATTTGCCCACATCTTCTACAGTTCCACTACTAAGAAAAACTGACATATGCCATTACTAATTTTAAGTTGGAAGGAGGGGGAAGAACACACTTCCCCACAAAAGAAAATTGATTACCTTTTCAGATTCACCATTGCCCATGGTATACCCGTAGGTGTGTTGAAGGCTGGAAGAAGTTTTCCTGCCAGCTGCACGGCTTTGATCTTGAAAACCTAAGATAGCAGGATCAATTGCAAATAGTTACAAAGTCTGGTTTATCTCCAAGAACTATAAAGACTGAAATTTCCTTGCCACACCCACCTCTTTGTATTAGAAAATCTTTACATTGTGAAAATTATATTAACTTATCATTTATTTTTTACTTGTTCCCTTTATAATTCCATTAAGATTTGAACATGAAAAGAAAACTTGTCATTTTCATTTCTTTCCTTCCATGCTCTCCAGCAATAGTGCTCAGGTTCCTATTGAAGAATATCAATTCTCCTCCTACCTCCCTCCACCAGCATTAGGTATTTCAACTGCTTCCTAAAGCAGTCTTTAATTCATACTTTATATTTTGTAGCTAAAAAAAAAGACAATTCCCCCAGCCCCCATACAAGTATTTTAACTTTTACAAACTTCCAATCTCCCTTTAACAAGACATATATATAGAGAGCAGATCGAGTTCCTATTTTATTGTCTATTCAAAACCATATATATCCAGTTTCCTGTAGCTTTTCCTTCATTGATAATGCATGAAAAAAATAATTATAGGCTTAATCTTCCTCTGAAGTCTGATTACTCATAGAAATTACTGACAGAACAAATCTCTTTCATTTCTAGTGTTCTACTTACTTCTGGAACATAAATCTGTAATAGCTTTATTCAGAGCCTAGTGTTTATTAATTAATGGAGCAATTGGGAGAAAGTTCCTTCTAATCCTATCGGAAGCATCTTTTCCAAAAAGGCATATTTAGTAGATCCCCATGACATAAAACTGTTTTAACCAGTTAGTTGCTAGAATACATTTTAAGCAACTCATTCACTACATTTTTGCAAAAATATGTGCTTAATTTGGAGATAACATTATTCATCAGTTTGAAGCACTGCACAAACATTTAACAAAAAGAGCTACCATGCCCCAAAATAACTTATGCAACACAGACGTGCTGTAGAAACATTATCAGCTACCTAACCAATATTCTCTAATCAGGAAGAATAAGTTTCAGAATAAGAGCTTTAAGAAAGACCACAAGGCAGCTCTGCTGGATTTTGAAAAAGTATTTCTCCCTTTTGTAAAGTCTATAGAAGGAAAACAGAAGAGATGCTCACTGGAGAGAGAACCAAGGCTGAAAAGTAAGCAACCAAGAGCATCCTCATTTTTCACATGAAGGTGGGAAAAGATCAATATCTTAATATTTGAGGAGATGACTAGTGAGACATGAAATAAACTAGAAAACAATATTAAAGATAACATCTAATTGTATTTGATGCAGCGGAGTATGGAGAGATGGAGGTGGATCTGAAAGAAATAAGCCAGGAATAAAAACTTTCACAGAGGTTCTCTAAATGAATTGTAAGATGGGATAAACCTAAACTGAAAGATACCTCAGAATATGATTTGACAGTATTATGAAGTAACAGAGGCAACACGGCTTGAATGTTTTTTTTACCAAAGATGCTGACAAGAGACAGTCTTTGAGAAAATATGCAGAAATTTAGCAGTAAAGTTCAGATAATACTCTGACCTTAAATAAAGGACCAAGTCAAAATAGGAAGGCATAGTGTAAGTACGGTATAATACAGGTAGAATCTATGGTAAATGGAGAAAAAAAAAATCCTCCGAAGAGAACTAGAAGATCTGTCTTGGCCCAGTTACATATAAACTACCCAATTTGAATATAGAAATGTGTCAAAAATTCATGCTGATTTTTGAGTAGTGGATGGATCAAGACCAGACAGAACTATCTACAGGCAGTCATTGAAAGGGTGTTCCTCAGCAGCACAAACAAGCTTCAGTACCTAATCCAGAACAGAATGATGACTTCCTGTTAAATGGTACACAGTTGGGAAAGACAGTTGTGGCATAAATTTGGTTAGCTTCAGCTTTTGGATCCCGCACCCTCTGAAAGTGCTGTGTTATTGTCTAATTCATTAATAAAAGACATTGAAACATTAGGGTAAGAATATTCAATGCAAAAACATTTCTAGAAACCTCCTCACTAGAAGAATATTCTTAATGGCTAACTATGTGCCTCTGTCCATCTTTTAATCAATTTGAAATGTACTACAATGATCTGGGGAACAAACTATAGGAGTAGATGCAGTTTTTAGTAAGAACGTATAAAGCAAAGGTGTATAAAGCTGATCTAAACGTGCATGAATTTAAATCAGGACAGTTACGGCAATCACTGTGTTCGCCACTTTAGCACGTGAACAACCCAGAGTATCAGGGCAGCAGCAGTAGCTGCAAGTTTGGACAACCAGGTCAGCAGTACCTGCAAGAACTTGCTGTGGTTAGAGCTGCCCTCCTGTCACCTCAGCTAGGATGAGGACTGTGTGCTGCTTAATCTAGCATCAGAAGGTAACACTCCACCTCTCTCATCCAAGACTGAATCGAAAGAAACACTTAAAAAAATCAGCCAAAGACATGCCTTTACTTTCTGTTACTGCCATCTCAGCCCCATTTTGCCACTGCTTCTGGATGAAAAAAAAAAACCCAAACACCTAGTGCTTGGTACCGTGCTTACCTATGCAGACTGGAGTGAGAACTGAGAGACAGCTGCATAGGTTTTTATCAGAGCAAAACAACAAGAAGAGATGCAGAGAAAAGAAAGAAATGTAGCAAGCAGTGGCGAATAAGATGCCTTTATGGGAGCCTACAGATGTGACAAAAGTGCTCTACTGAGCTTATAAAAGTGGCTTATTTTAATAAGTTTCAGACTTAACATAGGAGGAACAGCAAATGCATTGGGCTCTAGCTTTTAAATGAAGTGCTGGCATCAGACAACATCATTACTTATCACATGGTAAGTATTTTTATTTTTTTAAAAGAGGTTGAACTGATAGATTCTCTTTCAGCCTCGGCAGTTCCCTGCTGACAGGCAATGCATTTCAAGAAACACATAGGCAAGAAGAACCGAGAAGAAAAAGAACAACAACAACAAAGAATGGGCGCCTTGAAAACAAGCTCATTAGGAAACAGTAAAAGATTGAGGTATTTAATCCAGATAAAAGATGTTCAAGAGAGGATAAGATAATGACTTTTGAGCATATAAAAGGCTAATACAAGGAAGAGGAAATAATTTTTTTCCCATAGACATGGAGAATACAAAGTAACACCAAAATGAAGCACGGGAAAGTACATTAGTTATTAGGAAAAAGTTGTTGAGAAGGATAACTCATAATGAAACAGGACTGTGATTGCTGCAGAGTTATCACTACAGCTTTTAAAAACACCCTGATTTGACTCCGTCAGAGAACAGAAGAATAACTGAAAGCTACACAGCTTCCTCAGCGCCCTTCCAGCCATATTGCCGACTAATCAAATGTCTAGTGCACATTCCATACATACAAGAGGAAAGTGTTTTGTCTCTCTTGGGACCTTATGCCTACTCTCCAGACCCACACAGCACCTTTGTAACTGGTGTGTAAATCATGGAGACCACCCGCCCCCAAGTTTCTTTCTTAGCACAAGCTCCAAAGCACAGGATGCTAGAACAGAGAGGGAGTCACAGAAACCAAAGAGACAACAGCTCTCAAAAAAATGCTGTTCCTGCAAGATAACACAATATTTTTTCAAATGTGCATTCACACTTGCATTAATTACAGAATTTAGCATGCAGTGGCATTAAGATGTGGAGGTAACTGATTAGAGTCTTCTTAAAGTAAAGACACCATAACAGCTCTAGCAAGGCATCCTATTTTGAAGATGCAAAAATACTGTTCTAAGTAAATGTATATTAATCCCAGGGTAGCTGTTCTGTCCATTCTCAAAATATGGACATTTTTTCAGAAAAGTTTCAGAAGCCACCACAGACTTGAAGTATTTCCATTTTACATGGCAAAAATCTAATACACTAAATCCATGAATTTTACATGGTCTTTGGTAGGTTAATGCTTATTTTTGCAAATTCTGTAAAGCAATGAAAGGATTTTTTTCTCCCTATCAAAATACAAATCAAGCTGTTTACAGCTAGAAGGGGAGAGAGCGAAAAAGCGACAGAAATAGCAAAACATAACCCCCCAAATTAGATAAGTGGATCCCTCATTAAAATGAAAACATTGATGAGTATCTACAAACTAGGATGTACAGTAGACCAGCTGTGAGGGCCTGAATCATTTGCATCCACTAAATTGATGCTTAAAATATCGAACCTGCCACCCACCCAACAACATGAAAGCTTGCACCCAAGTCTATTAATCCAAGTAAGGCAAAAATATTCAGCAGAAAAGGTCTTAAAGATTACAATGATTCTTCAAAAGCCTCCTTAACATATCCAGTGACTGCCGAGATGCATGGCTGCAACTCTCAGAAGACCATGTTATGCTAATACCGCTGTTAGATGTTCCCTTCCAGCACTATGAATGGCAAACAGCCTCAAATGGCCTCTGTTCCTAACTCTGAGGAGGATTATAGATGTTTTATACAAATAAAGAATCTCTTTCATTTATGTGCATAGGCCAGTCTTTGAGTCATTCTTCTTAAACACTAATAAACGCCAGACTTCTGCTTAATCTGATATTTCTTAACTAGTGAGTATCCACAGTCATGCAATGTGGCTGGTTCTGTGGGTTTGGTAAGTTTTGATCCTTGGAAAAACACCAGGCAAAACATATACTGCACAAGTTCACAAAAATGTAGCACTCTCATAATGCCTACCAAATCATGCACGTTTCCTTTGAACACTAAGCATGAAGATGAGGAAGATCTAATTACTGAATGCAGATAAAAAAACCAGAGCATCTGACAGCAATACTATAGTTAGACCCTTGAGCAAAATATTTGCTATTTCTTGGTCCAATCTAGAATAGTTACCTTTCTACCTTCAAAGTTCAATGTGCAGTAATGAACTAACTCTTTGCTGCCCTTTTGTGGCTAACCACCCATTTTAAAGCTCAGCTTGTCAGATAGGACTTTCTGCATGAGCAGACATAGAGGCTCGTGGTATTGCTTACTGCTGAAAATCAAGATGAGCAGCATTGTCACCAAAGGAAAAAAAAAAAGAAAACTAGCTAAATAAGCATTGCTGCTTTGTTGCCTATTTATATAAAAGCCTTACTACATAGTAAAATGTCTGCATGCCAGATGAATAGCTGTAAGTTCCAACACACTTTCCCCCTTGAAGACTGAGAACTCCTGGTTTACAGTGCTCCTATGGCACTTCCCTCTGCAAGTGAGGGTCATCCTGCTATCAAGAAATGAAGAAATTACTCCCCCTTTACATATTTGCTTCTAATAAATTCCTGTGATTTAATGACAAAGGCATCTTGTGAGATGAGGGAGATGCAATAAGATTCTGGTAACATTTCAGCTGTCATGGTATGAATTGAGAGTGGGAGAGCACTTCAGCTGTATTTTACAGATGTTTGTGAGTGAAGATTGAAGAGGTATGTCACCTCTAGAATTGGTCCTGAGAATGTAAATCCATATTCATGTGAGATTTAGCAAGGCAGCTACAAACTACACCTATAACGGTGAAACGATGTAGAACGACATAAATACAACAGCATCGCTTCAGCATTATAGGTCTCTGAAGTCATAGCAAATGTTCAAGGAAAGAATATTTGCAGATACTATAAAGACAATGCCACAGCTTCTGCTTTTGCTGTCTTTAGTGAGCTGTAATGATTACCAAAGTACTTGACGAATAACACTTAACATTTCTAAAAGACTGAAAGTCTTTAAACAAGAGAAGACTCATCCTGCAAAGGGATGCTCTGTAACTTCATATTACTTTCTCTACGACAGAAGTAAAATTCATATGGAAATGAAAAATCTAAAGCCATCTCAGCAGTTTAAAATAAGAGTTTAAAAACAGGAATCAACTTGAATCTGCACTATGCTGCCAACCTAAAATGGCTATGACATGCTGGCTACTCTCAATCACCTTGTCCCTCATGGGCCAGGGAATAGTTTTCCAAGATGAGCTGCTCCATCACCTTCCCAGAGACTGAGGTGAGGCTGACCAGCCTGTAGTTCCCTGGGTCCTCCTTCTTACCCTTTCTGAAGGTAGGAGTGATCTAAGGGTGATGCCATTCATCTTGTGCATTAGCTTTGGTGTCCAATGCTACTCATTTAAACCTTAGCCTTTTAAGCTACTACACTTTTGTAAGGCATGCAGCTGTCAAAAGCAGAAGATTTACATGGCCAGAGAGAAAGAAACTTGGCTTAAGTCCTTAATTCTAACAGTCTTTACAATTTTAAAACACTGCCAAATTCATCCTGACGGAAATCCAGGAGCAGTTACTTCTGATAGCGCAACTGCTGCTGCAGAGTCCTCCTGCGCTATGAGAATTCTGATCTCTCAGAAACAGGATAACACAGATAGTACTTCCTCTGTAAGTGATGTACTTCATCCACAAACTTGCCAATTTACTCATTTCATAAGCAAATAAATGCTTCATGCAATGTTCCTTCTTTCAGAAATAAGCACACAAACACACACCCTAACAAAACAACAACAACAACAACACAACATTACCAATTCAGTAAACTCAAGAGAGTCAACATTTATCAATGTTTATGACTGCCTCCTCCTGCAACCTGGTTCTGATCCAGGTCTCTCTTCCCTCTAGAGGTTTCCAAAATCAAACCAGGTTTTTCTACACTAAAAGAAAAAAATGCCTTTGTAAAGAGATTTTCTGAAATTCCCTTAGTTTTCAAAACATGCAGACTAGGCTGACATTTTCTTTAACCAGTAACACCACACGTGAGACTTCCACAAATAGTTTTACAAAAGAAAATCACACTGGTTACATCCCTGAAAGATATGCTTTTGTTGACAATTTGAAAGAACGGTAGGAAGACAGGAAAGGCTGTCCATTTTCAGATGATGCATGAAACTAGGTGGTGTAACAGTTCCTCTGATGTAAAGATGATGGCTACACAAGCCTTACTATCCTTATTCTGTCTGAGGTTCAGAGACTGATCTTGTAGAAAGTTTCTAATGCAGTGTATCAGAATTATCTTGACTTCAAGGAAAAAGCTGTAAGTGTGTTCTCTATTCTACTTCTGAAATAAAAAGCTCCATAAAGCCCACAGGACACCCAAGTCTCCAGACATCCCCTGTCCTAGAGGCTCTGGACAGTTCTGAGATTAAAAAAAATAAAGGTCAGGGGTTTTTTTTTAATACTAAATATAGGGACAGGTAAAACACCAGTAAAAGAGATGGCAAGAAACTATTCCATCGTACCAACTGATGTGGATGGATGAGATAACCTAGAAAAACTATCCTACTGGTAGTTCCTAAATTACAGTTACACTGAAAAGCATTACAATCCCTATTTGATCATATTATTCAGCTACAATCTCCAGTCTACAAACGAGCAGAAAAATAAACACAGAAAAATGCTTCAGCTACATCAGTTAAATGCAGATAAGACAGATATTATCTGGTTGACTAAAACTTTCCCTATTTACATTTTACAAATTAGCAATTATATGTTTAAATGCTGCTTCTTAGATATAAGATAATAAATACTATGGTGGTTTTCTACCATCAGCAGGGAAATATTTGCAAAATTCTGATTTGCAGAATTCTTAAGCGATGCTATCTTTATCTTTTACTAAAGTTTTCCAAAACTGCCTTCCTGGACAACAGACATCAGAAATCTAGTTACTGTTGACTAAGGCATCTTAGGATCTAATTAAATATTCATTGGTTTCACACTATTGATATATTTGAAAAATTTACATGAGAAAGTTCATGCATATATTAGTTTATTAGAAATACATGAATATTTTGCTCTAGAAGATATAAACATAAAAAATTGGCATGCATTGGACAACCAGCTAGTCACATTTAAACTACCTGGCACTGGCTAATAAAACCTCAATTAAACTGCATGGTTTCCATTCAAGAGTCTTATCAGCTTCCTTGGCATGGGTGTCATGCATATCTGAGTGGAAAAGTTACATGTTCTCCATTTTTAAGGGGCCTCCAAATCTGAGGCACTTTGCACCACTCGGCCAACATCACTTAAAATTCAAAATAAATGCAATGAAAATCTGGCATACAAGTGCCTCCTTGATCTGATCATTCCAGGAAGTTATAATACACTGTTTCCTATCCCATCTAACTGAGCCAAAACGCACAGCAGTCTTGAGTTAATCTATTATTATTAGAAAGTTGCTTTCAGCCCAGGCAATTTTTGCCTTATCTTTCCTTGTTTTCATAGCTGACTTCTTCACCTAAGTTTTCTAGTAGAAGCAGTATTAACCTGCCAGATTAGTTACTTTAGTAAATAAATTGTCTCAGGACTAGAAGCAACGATCTTGAATTTGCACAACATGCCAATCACAATCACTCATACCTAAGCATGCTCCGAGGATGTTAGTGGACTTTTAAAAGACTCTTGGATGATTTCTTCTTACTGAGAGTGCTACTATAGCACAGGGAACCAGATGTGAGAGCAGAGACAATGTCTGGCATTCTGGCTTAAATGTTCTCCCACTAGTTACTGGCTGTGAGAAAGTAGATTGACTTAGAAAGCCTGGAAAAAGGGAATGGAGAAAGAGAAGGATAAAATCTGAATGGCCATCAGGAAACCAAACAAAAGAGCCATGAGGGGCCAGAAGATCAGCATAGAGCTCTGCCAGCAGGGAAGCAAAACTGGCAAAAGATAAGGCTTCCAGTCTCCCACCACATACAATGTGAAGTGCCAGGGAGGAGAAGAGAAAGCAGCACAGGAGCTGAAGAGGAGAACCAAAAGGCATCAGGAGGAAGGACGGGGCAGATGGAAGGCTAAAGTACACAAGACATAGCAATGAACCACGGAGGGAGTGCCAAGAGTGCAGTGGTACAGAACCAGAGTATGAAGAATATCTTGGGGAACCTGATGGGGGAAGAATGCTTTCTTATGTCCAGAACATATTCTTCAGATCTAGAACTGACCCTAATGTATCAGCCTCTCAACATGCTTTTGTAGTCAAACACACCCAGGCAAAGCAAATGGTAAAAATTAATCTTGGTGGGGTTTTTTTGTTTGGTTTGGTTTGTTTTTAAACTAATCAACAATTCTTGTCATTTTGCTGCTACCAGTAGTTCTCCCGAGTAACAGATGGCATTATGCTCCTGAAGGTCCTAACCCAACTGATGAGTTTTTAAGAAAGAAAATGTGTATTAAGAACCCTAAGTAATAGTTCTAAAGTCAAGTAATTAAGCAGTTTGTCCTACACTTACAAGTCTTACGAGAATCCTTTTCATGCAATAAAAATTATCTACCTTCTCTGATTATTAATCTCTCTTGACACTGTCTTCTTTTTTGGTAACACCTGCTCCTAACATGTTCTCCATTCATGTCAAATATCTCCTTAATTTCCCATATATTTTTCTCTGCCATGTCATCTTTTTCTGTCCTTCAGGTCTGTGCTTACATTGTATTAATTTCTACTTTCTGTCTCAATTATTCCTCCACCACCTGTTTCTCTGGAATGTGCTGCCAAGCTTTCCGTTTTAAATTAGTCTTGATTTCCCCTTTAGACTTTGCCAGAAATGACTCAGTCCCCTTTAGACTGTATTTGCCTTTACAAAAAAAGTGTTAAACAGAGATGAAATTATGTATTGTTTCGCACTCATTATACACACAGACACCCTTCTCCCATTGGTATGATGTAACAGATTACAATGCAAAAATCGGTCAGTCTAGGGGAAAAAAAAAAAAAAACAACAAACCAACCAAACAAAAAAAACACATAGCTTTTACATCTTCAAAAACATATCCTTCACCCAATGTCAGGTGCAAAATATATTTTATTGCATTGTATCTGATGAAAGTGAGAATATAATGGTTTTGTTGTTGTTTATTTTTTTAATGGATGAACTGGCTTGTTTTCAGATTTACAGACATACTTAAATTATCTACAGTTAATATATATTATTAGGACCACATTCTGACAGAAAATTAGTTGGCAAACAAAAGCTATGAGCAATGAATTAGTAAGCACTGAATCTTCATAGCTGCATAAATTCTGCAAGGCACTTGAAAACCCAGACATTTATTTTGAAAAATGGTAAGATAAATACCCTAAACTCCTGCAGGGATAGAAATGAGACAAACTTTTTTTTTATTTCATGCCATACGAACACAAATTTAAAATGCTCAACAGAGCAGCAATTTGGTCTTCTATAGAAAATAAAGAATAATTACCAAGACACCTTTGTGTTTCTGTCAATATGTAGTATTTAAGTAGAACATTTCTTCCAGAGATGTATCTGGACTAAGTCATATATAACATATTGACTATTCACGTGTTCAGGAAGCATAACTATCAGTCCTCTGTATTTTTGTGTGCGTGTGTTAGTTTTTTTCCCTACACTTCTGCTGTTTTTACAAATCCTTTCAAGAACTTGATTACCGAGACACTTACAGCATACAAACAGCAATCCTTTATTAATGACTTAAACAGAAATAAATTCCTCCTCATATTCAAAACTCCTATTTATAAATCCAAATGCTCACGGGTCTTTTGCCACAGGATTTCATGCCAAAAGTTCAAACTGAGCTCCTTGCCTTTTGTGAGTTCAACATACTCTCAAAGCCACAGCTATTCAGAACATATTCCCTTGTTCTGTTCCCACATTTGCCTGAACAACATGGGTTGTTGGTTTTTTTTTCTTGTAACTTATAGCCTGCATCTAGACCTTTGTCAACATTAAAATGGACTTCATTTATACAGATCACATTGACCAACTGATCCAATTTCTCCAGAGTTTTCTATTTAATATATCAACATGAGCAAATCTACAATTAGCCATAAATTCTTACAATAATACTTTCATTGTCATATCATTGCTATACTGATGATCTCTTATTTTCCATTACCTGAATTTCTGAGATGAGGAGGAGGAGTGCAATCAGACTAATAGCAATCTAGGTCATTTAAATGACCTTTTCTGAACATAGACATAGTTGTGTTATTTGGGTTTAGGCACTTATCTGCAATTTTATATTTTGAATTGAAAAAAAAAAAGGAATGTTAATAGATTAGAGAGCTTCTTGGTTATTTCTTTAAAGATTTTTCAGCTGATTATCCCATTCATAAATGCAAATACAGTACTGTTGCAGACAGCTTAGCATCCTCGTGATTCCTAATAGATTAGAAGAGTTCACCATCTTTATCATGGGATACGTGAACACATCATTAGAGACAACATGACTTTTGCTAGTGTTTTTCCTACTTGTTAGTGGTTTTGCTTAGCAGTTTTTTTGCAGCATATGTGGTACTTACTTCGTTTTTCTTTCACTGTACCCGTTCTTGTCTAAAATGTTTTTTAAGAGGGAAGCAATAAATGAAAACAAGTTCCAAAAGGCAAAACAGGCCAAAGACGCCTGGTCTTGAAGTGCTATCTATGTCTCAGGTTGTATTTTTGTTTTAAGCGAAAATAAAAGTCTTACTGAAAGAACTATGTTTTCAGCTGCCAATAAAGAACGGTATACTTCTTCTCTGGATCAAATCAAGCATGAAAACCCTCATTGCAGACAGTAATGTAGGAGGAAAGAACATGGGAGAACAGTGGGTAGAAATCAGTGTGTTACTGTGTCAGCAGTAATGCCAATAAATAAATGTCTGGAAAAATAAGGTAAGATACTGTGCTTGCTGTCACTGTGCCCATCCATATGACCGTTCCACTACTGAAAAGGGAGCCAAAAACTAATAGACATAGTCAACAGGAGATAATGGATCATTTATAACTACTTGCACCCCATGTTCTTTCTTAGCTTTTACAGCCTGTCCTGGTTTTGTTAAAAAACAAGTTTCTCTTTTAGTGAATTTTGCCTGTCAGCTAAAGCCTTCATATTAGCTGCATTTTCCTGAAGAACCAGACACATGTTTTGGTAAACCTAGCAATGGAATGCAAACTTATTGATAAGCACGGATGGACATCTCGCAAGAGGGGCAACGAGAAACCAGTGATCAAGAAACTGACCAACTGTGTATAACATTCCATTCATGTGAATACTTCATATAAAAGTGGGAGATCATGAGGACCTCGGCCCTTTTCCCTTTTTTCCTTTTTCCCTTCTGCTTATGGCCAACATTAGGAGAAGACCTTGCTGATCATCCCTGTGAACGGAGGCCTAGTGAGAGACTGAATCCAGCTCCGGTTGGCTACAGAGTCTAATCCAGGACTTTGGGTGCTGGCTCTGCAGTTGCTGAGACTTACAAGATTGGTTTTGTATACTTTGTATTATTTTCTCTATTCTCATTAGTAGCATCAGTAAAACATCTTTAATTTTTCCAACTCTCTTCTCTCCGTCCTCCTTTCCCTCCCGATCGCCTGTCCCTAGTGGGAAGGGGGGAGAGGGAGGGGCAAAAGGGGGAAGTCGGGGAAAGAGGAGGTTAACAGTACATCTGCCAGGGTTTGATTGTCATCCCCTGCAATCTAAACCATCGACACAGCCCTCTACGGGAACATGACCAAAGAGTGAGTTTTAAGGGTGTCCCTTAGTGCATAGTTACTGTATTTTCTATTGTTAAAACAGTTTATCCTTTTTTTCCACCAGTTTAAAGCACGCTATACCAACCCGCAAACCTATTTCCAATCAGACTAAGAGGAAACAAAGTTGCAATGAAGTCAAGTTCTCCCTCTTCAGGTGCTGTATGGTACCAAGGTGCAGAAATAAATCGGGCCAAATGTCATTTGCCAGTCAAGAAAACATTTAGTACAAGCCTGGTAAACAGAATTTGCACAAGGATTGCAATCTGCACTGCAGTGGCAATGCCCAATATGTGACAATGCTTTAAAATAAAAAAATATTTTTTTCAGGCTGTGTCCTATTAGAGATCAGTGAGCTGTCACAAGCACTTCAGAATAAGCAGCTCATCTCCTGGCAACAAAGTGACAATCTCATCTTTATTGGATAGGACGTACACAATGCCATTCTCTCTTTCAAGACTTCATACCTTTGAAAACTTAATTTAGATAAGCCCCTTCATAGGTACAGTCAAGGCTTCTGTGAAACCAGTTCACAAAATACATTGCCCAACTTACTGAAGACCATACTTTGTATATTTAGGTCAGTTATTGGGTATATCCATTGGTATATATAACAATTTTACTAATGAGTCTTTCTGAACAGACTCTTGGAAAGGATTAGTTTGATTATCTTCTAATAGAATATCAAGCACTTAACAGCCCTTTCTCTATTTTAAATGACAGATTTCAGTCTGGATTTATCCACGGGAATTTTATTATTATCTTGCCTAGAAAGACATGTCATTTTGATGGTGTTTATAAAGATACGAAAGATGATCATGTAAAAGAACTGTTTATATCTAAAGCTGGCAATGGTAAACACAGTAAATCATTAGTGGTTTTTTAACACTGCAAATACCATAAATAATGGCTCAACAAAAATAAAACAATAAGCTATCCTTTTTGTTGTATTAATAAATCAGCAGACAAGCAAAATTTGTCATAACAGTGTAAGTGTCCTCCTGCTACTATCACACAAGAGTCATTAGAATAATACTCACTTTGTTTTCCCTACTTGATGTTGATTCTCAAGCTCAGCCATGAAACTCTGCACATTAATTGACCCTCTGTCCATCTCTAGACTTTTGTCATTCCATGCATTATTGCTGGGAGGAATGTTTTATTTGCAACTACCAGTCACATCACAATTTTAATAATTTGTGCATCTCTACTTCATGCAAAAAAGCAGTCAACAGGTACCTTGTGCACTCTCTCCACAGACAATGCTCTTCACTCTAGATAAGATGCTTAGTTACTCTAAAGGCAAGATAAGGTTACTTCTGCACAACTTACAAATCTCTTTACGGACTGCTAGCAAATGAGCTCTAGGCAAAGCATGCAAGTATAACTTACTAATCCTATTTCTCAGTCAGTTGGCTTTCTTTACAACCCAGAACACACTTAAGCACTGGAAACAACCCCCAAACCCTGTTGCAAACAGCTACAGCTGAACTTTTGGGGGGAGGACCCCAGAAGCCATAGTCTCAAGTGTTTGGTTTTATTACAGACTTCCTACAGGATGCTACGTCAAGAGAGTCAAATCTGAGTTTTCAGAAACTACTGCTAGCTACAGCATTCCTTTTTCTAGTTCATCTTGCTTCAGAAAATGTGCTGAATTTTCAGAAGCTTTAAGAACACTGATCTGTAAATGTGGGCCACAGGATCTCAGAATGCTAACTGCTGGGAAAAAGTACAGTCATACTTCTGTTCACTGAGGCACCCAAAATCCAGTTAATATCTCCAGCCTTTTATTTATAAGTCTGTCCAGTACTATATTGCTTATGTCTGAAATTAGCATGATAACATGTACTCTCACAAGAATACTTTAAACTTTCACAAATGAACATTTATGGGGCACATGCCCAGTATAATTTTGCAGAAAAGATTAAAATAGAAGTTTCGTATAAAGACAGGTGTTAGATACACCTGCACAGAAGGTATGAGCAATGACCTGCTCTTCCCCTGTGATCTGTCCTCTGGTTGGGCTTGCACTCCATGCATTTGCAGGACAGAACAACTTCCTGAGCACTCTGTGACCTACCGACCATCTCAGATCTGGAACAGACAAGTGGCTGTAGTGCTGTACTACAGTCAGCACGCACACTTTGTGGGAAACCCCTGCTCAAAACCGCAACCCATGATACAATTAAAAAAAACCCACCGAACCCACGTATCCAAACAAGCAATGACTTCTTGAGGATCAGAAGAAAAACAAGCTTACTCACAGAAACGAGCATTAAAGGAGAAATAGTACAAACCCATGTAAACATAGCCCTCATCTATACAGAAATAAAAAGTTATGTCATGTTTAAAAATCATTCAAATCAAAATTTCAGTTAAATAAATACTCAACAGCCCCAAGTTATTCAGTCTGAAGAAACTGAGCTTCCCAAAGGCAAAGCTCAGAAAGAAAGGGAAAACCCACACGTTTGCAGGATCCAGCTTAATTTGAATAAAATCTAGGTACCTGAAGGAAAGTCTGCAATGAAACAAAAGAAAACCATGTAACACACCATGTTCCTCTGACTGTCTTAATCTGGGTTAACTACATCTTTTCAGCCTCCTGACAATGAACTGCCTTTTGTGCCCTGCCTTCTCCTACCTGGAGACATGGATGCTCCAGCAGGCACCCAGATATGCTTGCTCCACGTACTTTCTCTCAACATCAACGGATTTTCTTTCCTGCTCTCAATATACACAGGATCTCACTAACTCCTAACATACATGAGACAGCAGAAAATAAAGCATGCCGGAACACACAGGGGAAAAAACAAAATCCTTAAACCAAGGCTACAAGTTTATGAAGGCACTACAAATGGAAATAAGATTAGTGGAAGTCTAATATCAAAAGACTTCATCTTCCAATTTAGACAGCCAAGGGAAGGAGGAAGGAGTCACTATGAGAAAAGCTGCTATTTGAAGGAGTTCACTGACCATCCCCTGGGTGACACCAAGCCCCAGAAGGTGTCCATGGTGATAAGGGCTTGCCACCACGGGGAACCACAGAGTGTCAAAGTTAAGGTGTGGTTGCAGCCATGGGGAAGGCACAGACTTGACACTTGGAAGGCAGGAGACTCTTTCCTCAGTTAGGGAGGTGCAGATAACTCTGTAATGATGAGTATGTGTGGCTAGGACTTGCTATGTAACAGGCAAGTATGCTGAGTCACTCTGGAAAGACAGACACTTTCTTGAAGGAAGGAGTAAGAGGTCTCACATCATGGAGAACAGTTGGAAGATAGTGGCTTCTTCCCTTCCTGCTGCTCTTGTTTCTTCTGCAAATGCCAACTCAGCAAATTGGACTCGAACTTACCCCAAAAATAAGAGGAGATTACTGCTTTCTGGTCCCTTCTCGCTGAGGAGCAGGGATAGTCAGCCTTGCTGGTTTCAGCCCTATCAGAAATTCACCTTCTCAGACTTAAGTCTTCTTTTGGTGAGGAAGACTGTGATGGCAGGGGCCTCATCACTAAAACTGCCTCAGAGAGAAAGGGTAACTGCAACTTCATTGAAAGCTCCAGGAAACAAAAGGTACCCAAGGATTATTAACAATCAGGAGAGATGACACAGTATTCAGAGACACTGAACATGCCAATGATTTGGATCGCTGTGAAGATATTACAATTCCTGTGGATTTGCTCAAAAATTTGGACTTTACCTATCTATTCTTCAAGAAGCTGGACAGACATTTGGCTTGTAATATGAGTATCACATTCATTCTAGCAGTGGGGGTAGTCACTGCCAGAGACTACTGGGCAAGAGCTATAAATTAGAAGAGACAGCAATTCCTCAAATAAAGCTGTAAAAAACTCGGAATATTTTGAACACACAGCAATCAAGTCTGGTATCTTCTTTATTTGCAAAAAACAGAGCAACATTGTTCTTTGTGTTGCTTATGCTTCATTGCTCCTATGATAATTTAGTGTGTTTAATTACAGGACTATTCTGCATATATGCAACACTTGGGCTCTACAGCTCTCTCTCTCCTTCCTTGAACAAATGCCCATTTGGAGAGCAGAAAGTCCATTTACAGTGTCTTCACAAAGGCTTGGAAGCGAACAAACTGCTCCTAGCAAGGTTCAGCATCTTCACTGCTGTCTTTTGGGCAGTCTTCAGAAATGAGGAACAATGGGCCTGGATCCTGCAAGATGCTCTAGGAAACTCCATCTGCCTTTATGAGCTCAAAGAAGTTCACATAGCCAATATGAAGAACTGCAGCTTGTTTCTGCTGGCATTGTTGGTCTGTTATGTCTTCCTTGTACTTATCACTCCTTTGCTAATCAGGTGTGGGGACAGCATAATGGAAATTATAGTTCTTAGACCACTTGACTCAGCACATCACAAGAAAATCTGATCCCTGCTGAGGTTTGGTGCCCTACATCAGGTTTGGACACACCTTTTACTGTCCTGGGCCTTGAGAACATTTTAATTCCTGCTCTCCTGGTAGCCTACTCTCACAGATTTGACATTCAGGCACACTCATCACAGGTCTGTCTTGTATCTTCTACTGCAGCTTATGGCTGTGGTCTATTGGCAAGCTTTGCTGTGCAGCAGTAACACAGAAAGATCAGCCAGCTCGTTTCTGCTTGGTATTGTTCGTTCTTACTGCTTGCATGGTTGATGCTTTTTTGCGCCAGGAGTTGAAAGCGTTCTGGGTAGGCAGCAATTTTTACAAAGCAGCCCTTCTATGCTCCCTCAGAAATCGGTATCAGCTACTCTGATGCCCAAAAAAACCCAGATCCATAAATGCGACTGAAAGAAGTGGAAGAATATATAACCAGTCATATACCAAATAAAGACAAATTAGACTGATCTTGAATGAAATCTTAAACGGGAGAACTGGATATGCACCATGGGAGATGAAAGAACTCCAGAGCTGCATCCTGAGAAACCAGCTGATTATATATATATATATATAATCAAACTCTATTTGATAGATGGATAAGAGGATGCATAGTGGTGCCTGTGAACTCAGAAGGAGGAAAACTTGTAGTTCTCACATCTTTAACTATAAGATCATGGTTCCTTTTTGACAGAAATGCCAAATGTAAACATTTTATCTATTCAATATAACCTGAGGTGGAGAAAAGAAGTGCCTCATTCTCACAGTATAGCTTCCAGACACTTTCTACTAAGCAACTCTCCTAAACCCTGTACCTCCAAAAATAATTAGTAGCTTGTAATTGAGCATAGGCACAATGCATTTTGTACTTCTTATTTAGAGATTTAGGTACTTAGAGATTATGCCTATTAACGTACAGCTTAATAATGAATAATGATGAAGTAAGCCCTTTGTATTGGTTGCTTAGTAGAAACTGGGAAGAAACCTCTTGCATACAACAAAATACAGGAGAGCCTGCCTGCACATACATGCCTGGCTGATCTCCCAAGAAATCACATGCTTTTTTCTTCTGCTTTTTATCAAGTCTCTTTCTTTCTTTGGTTTGACCGTATAATTTCAAAAAAAAAAGGTATACAGTATACCCTACTTATTCTGTATCCAGCTCTGCGGTTCCCAGTACAAGACAGACAGGGACCTGTTAGAGTGCGTCTAGAGGAGGCCACAAATATAGTCAAAGGGCTGGGACAGCTCTGCTGTGAGGAAAGGCTGAGAGAGTTGGGGTTGTTCAGTCTGGAGCAGAGAAGGCTCCAGGAAAACCTTATAGTGGCCTTTCAATATATAAAGGGCACTTATAAGAAAGATGGAGACTTTTTACCACAGCCTGTAGTGACAGGAGAAGACACAGTAGTTTTAGAACTGAAAGAGGATAGATTTAGACTGGATATAAGGAAGAAATTTGTTCTGATGAAGGTGGTGAGATACTGGAGCAGAGGTTACCCAGAGAAGATGTGGATCCTTGGCAGTGTTCAAAGTCAGGTTGGATGGGGCTTTGAGCAACCTGTCCTAGTGAGAGATGTCCGTGCTCATTGCAGGGGGTCGATGATCTTAAAAGGTCCTTTCCAACTCAAACCATTCTATGAGTCCATGATTCTACATTGATAATCTATTTTAATAATGTACGTTGAAGAAAAGTCACTGGCCCAAAGCTTTAAAAAAAAAAAAAACACCAAGAATCTCAAAAGCAACAACAGATTGGGACCTCATTCCTACATAAGAGCTGAGACAAACACAGCACACTCTTAGATCTGATAATATAACACCTAGCCAGACACCAGATGGTCACAATTAGCCAGGAAAAACTTATTGCACAGAGGATTTAAACAAAGGCCTCCCAGACAGCAGACCTATTACCCCTGCAACCAGATAAACCTCTATGTTTTTTCAACTTGAGAAGACTGAAACAGAAAGCACAGGCAGATGTTTTAAGTAGCAGGCTACAGAAGGGCCATGAAAAACAAAGGATAAAAACAAATCAAAGACACAGGCAACAGAGCAAAAGACGGGTAGCTGTTAAGACATAAGAGCAGCTATGACTCAAACTGTTGGTTGGGTCAGGCTCCAGTGTTGTTAAAATATGTGAAGTAAGAGGTCACAGCAATGTTACTGTTAGAACAACAAGTCCATGGGTGCAAGTCTTTGGGTATCTGCACTCTTTCGATCTAAGCATGTCCTTGCATAAGCGCTCAGAAGTACAAGTCTCCGATCTCTTTTAATAGAAATTTAAAAAGTGAGACAAAATTGGCTTGTTATTTCTCAGTTTGTCACTGAGAAAATGGTAACAAGATTGTGTATCACTTCTGTGAAGCAAGCCTACAGCCTTGCAGAACAAGTGACAAAACTACTAATTCCACTTTCAGACAGTCACAAAATATCAAAACAAGTTATTGTCAGCAAGGTGAGTGACTTGACATTTCAGGCTGATGTTTACTTGAGTGGATATCTTTTGGAAACATTGATAAAAGAAGCATTTCAAAGCTCTAAAGAGTCCTAAATTGGCCAAAACCTGCACAGGAACGTGATTTAAGGATTCCATACTCTAAAAATTTTATTACTTCAGACAAATTATTGCTGTAAAATTAGTTCGGACACAACTGAGAAACCAAGATTCTAGAAAATTCTTCATATGCAACATTTGCTATAATACATTAAACTTCAGACATCTCCCAGTCTCCTTACCTCTTGTCCTGAAAGGTAGTATGCTGCTAGAAGACCACCAATAAAGCGAATATTGACCTCGAAAACAGACACTTCGGAATTCTAGAACAGAAAAAAAAAGAGTAAATAAATTAACAAACACCCTAATTAAAGAAGAAAACAAAAGAAAAATCATCAAGGCAGAGGTAACTCCATGTCCCAAACTAATCCGCATGCAAGGGCTTATACTGTTTCAGTATCTAAGTCCATACTGAAATTCCTGTGCACTTCTTCACAACACCAAGTGATAATTCTAGTCACAGTTTCAACTGATTTTAAAAATCAAATTAGTTTTTCTCCTGCTCTCTAACCATGTTATTAATACAAACTGCAATTAAAGTTGTTTGGGGATGGTGGGAAAGAAGGCAAGGACTATACAACATTTCCATAATCCAGCATTTTTTCCTCTTACATTTAAGTATAACAACAAATCTTCTGAGTTTACAGGATAAAGTAGAATAATAATTACAGAATTGCTGTAATGTGCTTTCTTAGCCTGAATTACCAATGCGCAATCTCAAATTCAGAGCTCCATTTTAACATAGTCTCTGCCCGGAAATAGCCTTTATGTATTTAATGTTATAACAACAAGCATGGTAAGACCACTGAGAAACTCAAGAGAATAAACCATTTTACTGCTCCTCTTCCACATCAACATCCTTGGGTTAAATTCACCAGTATCTTTTGACTCATTCAAGCCACTCAAAAATTAAGATAAACTAGATAGTTTCAACATTCTTCTGCCTTGCTCTGTGCCCCGTTCGCTCCTTCGCCTGCATACACTCCATTCTGCTTCCCCCGTAAACTTCATTCAACCCATTAGACACACAAATGCAGTTTTATTAAAAGATTTGGAGAGAAAGGAGACTTTTCTGGATTAAAAAAATGTACACCACAATGTACACTGTACACGTTGACCCACCAATTAGCATACAGTTGAAATGACACTTATAGGTATGTCTTTCCTTTCATGCTATTTTTTTGGCACCTGTGGTTGTATTATGCATTTTGCTTGTATCCAAAATAAATGAATTTTGCACATATTACTTATTTAAAAAAGATTATATGAATACTTTAAAAACTCCCTCAAATAGCACTGGATTAAGTCTAAAGTTTGAAATACTCCCAAATATAAATGATAGAAGAAAAATACCAATAATGCAGCATATAGTTCCAGTTCATACCTATTAAAGTAATGAATCACACAAGTAATGGTACAGTCTAGAGTGAAAGCAATCATTTCTACTTCCTAGTGCAAGAATCCAAGAGGAAGAAACTTATGTATTTATTTATAAACTTCAATCCATAAGGAAATTACTCAAGCATGGTGTGTATCTAAAACAGGTCATTAAACTTCAGAAATGTTTTTTGATACATAGGAAGCTGTCGTTGAACCCCAACAGGTCACATAAATTTCTTCCACCCAAATCCTAGATTAATTCTGCAAATGTGTATTGAGATTGCCTCAGATCAGACAAAAGTTATAGAAGTAATTCAGTTCACCCTTATAATGGTACCATTATGTCTACGCTGCCTCTGATATATTTAGGGTCTTCAGCTTTACACTGAAAAATTATCTGGCACTAACTGGAAAAAAAAAAAAAAAAGAAGAAGAAAAAAAGCAGTGTAGAATCTTTTTAATGTTTGCCAGACAATCAACATATAAAACGACAGGAGAAAAGCCAAATGACCACTTCTGAAATGTAGGATAGAATATAAAAAAAAGTAAGCATTTACTCAATTCTGACTGTACACTTACATTTCATTGCATGTGTTACTGAATGAAAAATTCCTTTTGGAACCATAGAGCAAGGCCAAGGACTGAAATACAAACTCTGTCACAGTCCCAGAATTAGTAATAAGAACACTAATCTAATAAGAATAAAAGAGACATTTCTTCCACTCAGTGCTTCCAAACTCTGCACTCACAAAGAATGTCAGATGCTGTATGACCAACTGGGAAATTTTTGTTTTAGACTCAGAACCTGTAGGCAACCTAGGACAATTCAAGTGGCATTCTTCATGTTAAAACATCTTAAAGACATGGAAGAAGAGATTGTATTGTTAAGTAATTTATACCCTGTGGTTTGGATGGAAATCATATTTCACAGCTCGGTTACTTCCAACTACTACCAGTTTGCAAAGCCTTAACTTTCTGCCTTCATTCCTGAAACCCTGTTGTTTCTCACTGACCACTTTCCATTTTTTCCATTACACAAATTATAATTTGTACTTTGAAAATACAATATATAGGTGTGCCTTTACTTACAATTAAAGTGTGAAAGGGTTGGATAAGTTTCTTTTCAAAATCATTGCAAACAGTGAACTTCACTAAAGCTTACATCTGATACTTTGAATGATAATTTTTTAAAGTTCCTGTCAAAAGACCTCTTCTGTCTCCTCCCAGGAGGAACACTGTGAAAAGGACTAAAGAAATATTACAGTAAGCTCTACTCACCACGCTGAAATCAAGATTTTTGTCAATCCACTCTTGTCCTTCTCTGAATTCATCATGAAGCCCCATGATATAAAGAGTATCCAATGCATCTACTATGGTAGCACCCATTTGTGAGTTTCCTACACGCAAAAAAAAAAAAAAAAAAAAAAAAAGAATTTCTATTACAAGTGATTGTTTCATTACTTTTCTTGATTATTTCATTATTTTTCTTAAACATCACAAGTATGATAACCCAAGCAGTAGCAAAGTTACTACAAAGATGACATCACAAGGAATAATCAAAAATGAGCAAGGAATCAGAAGCTACATAAGATAGTCACACTTCTCTTTCAAAGCATCAGTCCTCTGGCACCGTTCGTCTTCTGGGGAGAAAAGACAACTAAAGACAGAAAAAAAAAACAAACCAAAACAAAACAAAAAACAACCCCAACCAACCAACAAAACAAAACAAAAAAAAAAAACCAACAAAAAAACCCAAACAAACAAACAAAAAAAAACCACCTAAAAACCACCTTCTCATCTGCTTTCCTAAGCTGAACATGAGCAACTGCACTTCAACACAAAAAAGGAGAGAAAGACATTCAGCTTCAAAAAGCTATTATGAATTCTAGGAGAGAAGTATGTTTTAAGAAAAAAGCATATGCAAGATAAAGCCATCAGTACTCGTAGTCATGCCTTGCATTTCCCAACATTTAGTCCTGAAACGTTCAAAGTTTGGAATTACGGAAGCTACCCGGTGACTGTGAAAGCAGAGGCCAACAAGCAGGGGTGCCCTCGCTTGGCTTGAGTGGGAAAGCCGCAGCCCCAAGATGTTCTCCAAGGGTTCAGGCCGCTGCCCACAGGGACCCACACTGAGCCACTAACGGATTCCTCAAGTGTCACCATTTAAAGTGGAGCACTTGAAGCCAAATAAAAATCAATGGTGCTTTACCCTAAAATGCAGTTCACTTGAAACAGCAGCAATTTAGAGTTGATTGATGAGTGACTCATCAGTTTGTACAAGGGAGGCAGGATGAAGAGGCGGTGAGCCATTGCTCATGTTAGCCTTCACCTCCTTAGGCCAGCCCAACCTAAGCTGCTGCCCTTAGTATTCTTTGTTTCTAGAGGAAAGCAAAAATTACCATGGGTTTATTTATTTTCATGAAGTGTACGGAACTTCCTATGCCCTAAGAAAGTAGCTGAATTTCACTGTTCCTACCACTATTCTACAAAACAGTACAACAACTATATAATTAGCAACTTAATGACAGGAGTCTCCTAGCAAGTTATACCAATTTTGTGTTTAGCTTTGGTTTTTATTTAATGTGCTTTTCATCCATAATGAAATCTCTACAGCATAGTGTCCCTGCTTGGTTGTTTCTATTCATTCATTTCTGATTTTAACGTGTTTAGAAATATTATTTTCCCCCCCTCAAGCATAACAATAACTCAATGAAGCCATTTACCCCCATTGTATTGCTTTTACACACCTAAATGACTGTTACATGCAAGCTTAACTCCATTTTCAGGGATTTCTTTCCCTGAAAAACAAACATTGAACACAACAATCTTTATGACAAAGTAATCACCAACTAATTTCTTAGCTGTGCAGCTGTTTTAATTAATTTAAACTAGATATGGAAAGCCTAAAGTCAGTGGTGTTTGTTATAAATATTCAAGTACAGATTGAGACACACAATCTTTTGCAAAATTAATTAAAAGACATCTCCTTTGACAAACTGGCCACTGTGCTGGTTTGACTGAAAATGAGTTAATTTTCTTCATGCAGTTAGAAACCTTTTTTTTTTTTCACAGCTAGCACTGTCACTTTTTGAACTGATTTTGACAACAAAGAGATAACACCCCAGGACAGAGTTAATGTTTTTAATTGCTCTGGTCTGAGAGCCAAGGATGTTTTGAGTTCTGCCCACAGTTGTGAGGCAGCCAGGAATGGGGGGCATAGATGGGGCAGACCTTGACTGACATCCAGACTGATCAATAAGAGTATTCCATCCCACTAGCATCATGCTTTGTATTGAGATCTTCCGGGTTCTCGCATGTTGTCTTTTCTTTGTGGTTGGTGGTGTGTGTTTGTTTTCAGAGCCGAGGGAGTTCTGTTCAGGACTTTCATTTGTTCGGCCTTTTGCCATCCTGCCATTTTGTAGAGGCCTCTGTACCTTTCCAGCTTTTTTCCTTTTTCCTCCCTCTGGGATCGGTTGTTGGGACCAGGTGCTGTTTCCTGGGACTGGCTGCTCAGTGTGGGCAGAATTCATGAAGAATTGCCTTGAGTATCTTTTGTTTCTATTATATTTATATATATTTATATATATATATATGTTTACTAGTAGTATATTAGCATTTTCTTATTTTATTAAACTGTTTTCATCTCAATCCAAGTTTCTCCCTTCCCTTCCAATTCTCTCCCCTATTTGGGGGGTTTGGGAGGGGGATGAGTGAGCAGCTATCATGGCTGTAATGCTAGCTTGGGTTAAACCATGACAGCAACCAGGCAGACTGATAACTCCCTGGAAATGAATTCACTGTGGTGCTTTAGTACAGGAAGGCTTAATGACTCCAGCCAAATGACAATTCCATTGCTTGTGCTGAAGGAGAGGTTTTTTTGAGCAGAGCTACAGCACGCACTTCACACCTTTTCATAAGCATAAGGTGACAGTTATCTAATTTATCGCTTCAAAAATATGCAAATCAGACCATGACAGAAGGACTAACTTCAGTATTAGCTGACAAGGTATTTTTGACATAAATTTGGAATGTGTTATACTGCTATGGCACTCAAAGTAATTTATATTCCTCTATTTAAACCACTTTGATAAAATTTTCAGATACACAAGGTGTTTGAACAAACAGGGATGCATAGCCTTGGGAAACCTTGAAAGCTCCTCTTGTAATAGTTTCAAAAAATAAAAACCTTCTAAGTTAAAAATAGTGATAACCACATCAGCAAGCTCTCATATTCTACAACTGCCATAGGGTGAGGAGAATACATTGCATGAGGATGGATTGCTGTGTCGTCATTCCCACCCATCCCAGAAAGAAGTTCAGACACCACTGTATGGTAATCTACAATTTTCTAGTTCTCAGAAGTACATTCAAGTGTTCACAAAGGGGGACAGCAATGTGTTGGTCACAGGTCATCTGCTTTCCAGCCCTCTAGAAAATATCTTTGAAAATACAAATTTAAGCAGCCTTTTTCATGCACCAAAACATGAAAGAAGGGCCATGAAAATGCAAAAGCCCATGATTATTTTTGCCATCTCATGAATCCAATAGATGCATCCAAACAGAGACTGAGAGCAGAAAATCCCAAACTGCTGGAATAGAGCTCTCTCCATAATTGACCAAAAGTGTCCATGGATTCCTAGTGCATCCCACAGTAATTGAACAATACAACTTCACCAAACACAGACAAATTTGCTGTCATCCTCACAGTGCTAAAAGTGAGCTCTCAACCACGTATACAGCAATCTCACCTAAACCAACAGACCCCAAGAGGGATTGACTGACAACCCATTTCACACAAGATTCTCCAGTGTTGTTTGCAGTCACAGAAATAAACACAGCCTGACAAAGCAAAACAGAATTGCTCAACATTTTTTTTTCCCCTAATAGTCAACTAAAGGCACAGGTTCATATCCTAAGCTTTTGTCTGGGCCACGCTTCAATAGCTTGTTCAAACTCTCCCTCTTGCTGCCTTTTTGCTCCTTTCTCTCATCTTTTACATCTATCTATCTTAGACCCACAAATATCCAACAAACATTACTGAACAAAGACCCTTCAGCTCACACATGCCCCTCCCCCGAGCAGTGATGGATGCCTGTTTCTGACATGCAGATCAGTATGGTTATAGTTTCTAGACTATATGAGAACTCAACTATTTCTTACTATGGTCTCCTAAGGATAGCATTTATATCCCAACCTGTAATAAATTAATCTCTTTTCTTCTTTCTTATTAGCAAGTAGGCTAATTCAACTGAATAAGGTTTATTTTTCCTTTTTCTTCTTAAACATATGCTAACTAACCCTAACTGCACACCAGCACTTCTTCCTTGAGGAAGACTCAAAAGAACAATCTTTTTGAACCTTCTTGGCTGAACACATTTCCAAAAGGTCAAGAGATGACGCGTCAATATGTTGTAACAGATTGTCTACCCAGTCTTCTTACTTTAGTGTCAATCAGGCAGCATAAAGCAAGCTAATTCCTTTCTCCTGGACACCGAGGGGGAAAGAGTGCAAAATGCAAGTTCACACCCAGAAGTCTTGTGCCTACAAGACTAAAGGGCAGAACTGGACTTAAGGCAACACAGAGCACAATACACCTAACGCCATTTGTGGACTACACTAGTTTGGGTTAGAGAGTAAAAATCAATTAATTCCTCTCAGATTCCTTCTTGGAGGTCTATGTGGAGAGGATGTAATTCTTAATCTGTTTCTCAATAACAGCTTCTGCTGAATTCTTCTGTATTTGCTGAGGTCCAAAACCTGATTAGGACAGGCAGTGATGTTGTCATAGCTGCCTTCTTCCATCTTAAAATGCACTGCACTACCAGGAAGGCATCAACTAAAATCCAAAGCAAGTATTCAAAGACCACTGGCCTGCATTAGAGTCACACGTGGTGCTGTTGGCAAAACAGACAACAGATAGGCAGCTGTACTTCCCCCTCCTGATGTGAATACATCAGTCTAAAGTCACAAAGAGAAATCAGTTTTCACTAATAACAGAATATGGAATTTTTTCTTTTAATAACCATGCTAAGGTTCATAAATTTTGCCTTAAATGACAAGAGGATCTTCTTCTAGGACTTAAAGGTGCCATTTGAAAAGTAATAAAGTAACTCTAGGTAATCAGATATTATTTTAGAGGAGTATACACTGCTTACTGCCACCTAAACCAGTCTGATCTATTAGTGCTCCATATACAGAGAGAGCAGATGTCTCATTGTGGTAAAAAAAGGCTACAAAACAGTCAAATTATAATAGAAAATAATACTACTTCTAGTTGAAGGCACTCCTCCCGGGGTCTGCCTCTGCTCAATACAAAGGTTCAGTTGGTCATGTTGCATAAGATAATAACTGATTCCAAAAGGGCTCAGATTCACAAATGTCAGATTAGGAAGTTTCCTCTCCATATAATTATAGTTCTAGTTGATTGAGCTCCAAATTTAATGAAGTTTGCCTCATGAATGCAACGTTCATTCTTCTAAATAAAACAGAACATCTATCATGAAGTAATGGAAGGAATTTAGCAGTGAAATAGCTGAACTATTAACAAAATCATACACACTCTCAATAAGCAAGAGTATTATGCCAAAGGACTGCAAAATAGCAATTCAGATTTATATTTATGTAGACTTCAGTTTCCTGAGATTAGACAAATAATTCCTTCAGCTGATAGTACATAAATCTACAGTCTGAAATATCTAGCAAATCATACGACTAAGTGTAAACAGCAGGGCCATTAAAAGAAAAATGATCTTCCTATCTAAAATTCTTTCAGTATGCCAAAGCTCTAGATGAAGAA
Source organism: Patagioenas fasciata (assembly GCF_037038585.1). Classification (NCBI taxonomy): domain Eukaryota; kingdom Metazoa; phylum Chordata; class Aves; order Columbiformes; family Columbidae; genus Patagioenas; species Patagioenas fasciata. The sequence goes on from NC_092520.1 coordinate 127,899,456, forward strand.
CTGGTTTATTTATACCATTTTAAAGTCTTGCAAGAGACTATCAAAGCATGGGGAGACAGATCATTGTCAAGTGTTTCACGACAAAAGGAATATGAACAAAATAAATAGCCCATTTTGATTATACCATAAGGATAAGTACAGAGATTTACAGAGTCTGGTACCAGCTACAGGGTTGCTTAGTGTATTTATTATGTGGAAGCAAAAGAGACTATGAGCAGTGAGGTACAAGAGAAAATATGCAAACTAGCAAAGATCAATTACCGTCAGAGAAGACTACGAAAATTTGAGACAGACACATTATGTAAACAGGAAGATCACAAATTAAAACTCTATACCAGCAAATTTAAGTCATGCACTCAGAGTTGAAAAGTAATCATCAAATAGGTGCTTCATAGAAATTCTGATTATTTGACATGTCACCCATACCTACTCCTTTTTTCAACAGGTATATACCACACACAAGTCTCAGTACTTCTTTCGAAAAACACTTCCACAGAGGCTTTCATTAGCCCAAGCTGAGGGCTGAGCAGGTGCACCGGGTCTGGCTGGGACAGAGTTAATGTTCTTCATAGCAGCTTATATGGTGCTACAGGTTTGATTTGTGACTGAAACAGTGTTGATAATGCAGGAGAGTTTTGGCTACTGCTGAGCAGTGCTTGCACAGCATTAAGGTTTTCTTTTATTTTTCCTTCTCTGTTTCCCCACAGCGAAGAAGCCAGGAGTGGACAAGAGGCTGGGGGGAGTGAGAGGAGGCATGGGACACATGGACATGACACACAGCCATGACACCTGACCCAAACTGGCCAAAGGGACACTCCATACCATATGACATCACACTGAGTGATAAAAGCTGGCGGGGGAGGGGAGGGGGGCTTTAGTCTGGCAGGTAGCCATTCCCCAGGGACTAGCTGGGTTTCAGTCTGCCTTTGTATTACTTTCCCCCCTGCTCCCACCCCTTTCCTTTACTTATTAAACTGTCTTCATCTCAAGCCATGGGTTTTCTGACTTTTGCTCTTCCTAGTCTCTCTCCCTGATCCCCCTGGGTGAGTGGTGAAAAGTGATCAAGTGGCTGCCTAGTGCTGAGCTGCTGGATGGGGTCAACAGCAGGAGATCATACTCCAGAAGAAGCAAAGATGGGATTTGTATGGTCAGCAGATTTCAAATAGCTATAGCTACGGATAGTTATATTTTCAATTCCCTTTTCACCTTCTGTCTGTGTGTACTCTAACATTACCGTGTTACAAGTGTGTTAGTGTCTTACAACACACTTGGTATCTATCCAAAGGCCAGTTAGAGGGGTAACAAACCTGAAGAAAATGCAAATCAAATTAATCTCTCATTATTAAAATGCACACAATGCTAGAGAAGAGCTGCTACAAAAGAAACCAGCCTAAGTGGAAAAATTACCATGAGGCCACTCTGGCTTCAAGGCAAGTCAGACACAAAAGGCCCTAATAGGTAGATGTAACCATTCTTGCCCTTCTACCTTATGCAGTGACTAAGAAGGAAATATTTTATTATCAAGGAGAAGAGATAGTAGATCAAAGACACAGAAGTGGGATGCTCATCAATTCCTTCACCATCAAGGTAGGGTTTTTAATACATCCTAAACCAGTGAAACACAAAAAAGGAGGAATCTAATAGAGACTTACTCTTGTTTATAAGGACAGCCTGCAGATACCATCACCAGCTGTGCTTTGATGAAAGCCAAAGGAATCAGCAAGATTGCTTGAGAAAAAACAAGCAGTTGGATACAGTAAAATCATTTGGGGTGTTATTGAAGACAACTGCCTCTATATCATACAAAAGCAAATATCTCCACATCACAGCATCCCTGCTGTGGAAATAAGTTATGCTACAACCCAGAAAGCCAGCTTCTCTTCATAAGCATTAGAAACCTGGAATCCATGGTTAGTTATGTGTAGAGATTAGAGACCTAGATGTAAGGAAATTGCTTTCACTCTCAAAACAGCAGAACCCAGAACCCATGGCAAGATCCTACTGATGGACAGAACAGTAAGATAGAAACAGACCGCATGTGCCAGAAATAGTATTGGTCTCATAGCCACCCATATCCAGTTCTTGGTTTTTCCAGGGCCCCAGACAGACATTTACCAGAAGCAGAACACCTTTGATTACTGGTGTGTATAATGGGGGCTGAGAGGATCAGTTTGCAAAATGAACCTAAGAGGACTGAAGTCTCAAGGGATAATTTAACTTAATACCCACGCTAAATTTGCACTCTGGCAGGTGACTTGAGCTTCAGAGCAGTCCAGCACTACTGCCAGAGTAAAACAGCAACCGGGGTGCGCTCAAGCATAGAGCAGAACCTCACGATTCCACTGCAGTGGTTCCAGATATGAAAGAGGAGATGTAAAGCCTCATTAACGAAGTATACCCTGGATTACTTTGAACCAGAACGATTAGTTATTTTTCACACAAGCGAGTGTTTTAATCCCTAGCAAGAGAACAAAAATGTTTCCTTGATAAACTCAGCCTGACATTAAATACAGAGTTATTACAGTCTTTAAAAAACAAATATTCTTGTTATTGATATTCCTGCCTGACCAGCTTCAGAATGGCTGAAAAATGCAGATTGGCCAAGACTGTACTGATCTAGGAGAACTATAGCAATTACTCAAAAAGATACAAAGAACTCAAGTTTTCAGACCATAGCAACAGGGTTTCTTAATGTGATAGACAATTAAAGACCTGGTAAAGAAACATATAACATGAAAATTAAAAGCACACAGTTATCAACCCAGTTTTCTGTATCTCTAATGAGGCTCTGGCAATAAAGCTGCTACTACTGAAGCTTACCACTTGTAAAATAGCTTAATGACTCACAAGTAACAAGATAATGTTTAAGAAAGCGAATTAAACTTTTGAACAGAGTTTAATTCCACTGTGAAAAAAAGTGCCTTAAAATTAGTCAATGAAACCATATATTTCATACAAAACCGCAACATATGATTTTAACCCAGCCATAAAATGCAATGAATAAGCCTTTAAGTATCCATGAAGAAACCAATTGCTTTTAACATTTTAGACTAATTAAAAAAGCAGAACAAAAAACGAAGCATATTGACTGCTTAGTTCTGTTTCACTGCTGATAAAACACAGCATGAAAAGTATTCTGTATCAGACAGTACAGTATTTTAGCATACCAATAACATTAAATAATCAACTGTAATGCTTTACTTAATTTCATAAATGAGGAAGTAACAGGACTGAAGCATTTCAGTGCATGCTAATCTTTGTTCTTTGAATCTGTTTAAAAGTGAACCTGCAGGTAAATGTTTTCATTAACAAACTACTGTTTAAATAGCTATGTCCTTAAGACGCAAATTTAAAAACTTTGTCTAAGAATTTATAATACAGTAAACCTTCCTCTTCCCAGCTTTTCATTTGATTGCTTCACTTTGCTCTGCAACTAAATTCTACACAGCTCTTCAGCTTACCTCAAAATTCATACAAGCAAGATCTGAATGCAGTTCCTTTAGTGCAAAGCCTGATGCCCTCAAAACTAAATTTGGAAAGGGCTGAATTACTGTAGATAGGAGGAGGAGTGGACTGTGTGCAGACCATAATTAAGATTAGTGCTCGAACTATGACTTGAGTAAGCGGAAGGTTAAGACCTAGTGATAACTGAAAGGCCACAATGTCAAAGAGAAAGATTAGGATGAGCTTCAAAGTAGAAAAGGAACAATGGAGAGGAGATGGCAGCAAAGTGACTAAAAAGGAAAGGATACAAGTGTATCAAAAAGAGAGGTAAGAATAACAGGTGAGAATTGAATGATGATGACAATCAGCTGCACACATGAAGTAGCCAACCAAAACGAGCCAAAAACAGAGATCTGGAGCAACTCCATTTTGAGAAATTAGGAAAACTAAATACAGGCAGTAGTCAGTTAAACCCAGCTGCAAGCAAAATAAGATTAATATTTGACAGTAAATAAGAAAGCAAAATGTTATCTGGACTCCAGTACAGTTGTGTGACTCGAGTGCTGAAATCTTATACATGAAGCAAGCCAACTACTGATCTTCCAAGACAGTAAAGATACAATTGCTTACAGATAATTGTAAGCTAGACTACTTTGTCAGCTAGGTAGCAGGAGAAGCATTAGAAAAAATGCACTTCTAACAGTCATCATGTCACAGACGCTTTTCCATCTTTAGATAAATGCTTGGGCCACTTCCACATATTTTGGTCCAAACCACATTGTAAATTGTCTTTAAGACAGCTGAAGAGGAGCTGATTTCAGTGTGGTAGCCGTTAAAACTTCATCAGAACACTGCAAAACTAGAGTGAATAAGATTAGTGTATTAGGTACAAGCACAGCGCTGCACTCATGTGGTTGAACTGCTTCTGAATTACAGCTGCCCTGTAAATGGCTTCAGACAACAGCAAAGCATCCTTGCATCTGCCTCCTATCTTTGCACACATATCCATATTGCTGTCCTTACCACATTTAGTTTTAGATCTCAGTATGCTCATTTACTTAATATTTTAACACAGTCCAAAATAGATTGCATAGTCTTAATTTCATTTCCTTATAACACCTGCTGGTTTTAATTCCAAATGACTGTAAAAAAGTTTAAATTCAGGAATAGCATTCCCACAACCTAAATAATTCCCAAATCGAAACAAATGTAAGTCTGTGAAAAATGTAATTACAATTCCTGTTAAAAGAGCACAGCTATTCCACTTGCATAGAGAGTTACAAAAAGGACATTACGAAAGTTACAAAAGACATTACGATTGCTAATAAGACCCCCTCTTAACCAAATAAGGCATGGAACTAAGACAAAGGAAATAACGGCTAAGCTTTGAGCAAACTCTGTGGCTAATTGTAAACCTGGCTTGCTTTAAACCAACTGTAAGACTAATTGTGAAACTAGAAGGTAACAAGGTAAGAAGAAGACATGGAGGAAAAAAAGAGGAACTTCCTCCAGAATGACCAACCGCAAGAAGGCCTGCTGAAGACCACGAAGGAAAGATTAATACCAAAGAAACTAAAATAGGCTGAAACAAACTGAACTCAAGGACAATAAAAAGGGTCAGTTTGGAGATCTTCATGTGTGTGTTGATGGAGTGCAGACTCCCTGCGCACCCAGCGCTGTTTTGCTTATGCTTTATCAAACGCATGATAATAAATGGTATTAAGTGCTGCTATCCATGATTAGAGTAGCTTGAGTTGTTTATTTCAAATCCAAAGATTCCCAATGGGAAACCATTTTTTTTTTCCTCAGAGCAAACCATCTGGTTTATAAGAAAAAAAACAGGAGAGGATGCTACTAGAGAGAATAAAAATTCTCAGTTTGAGCCCGAGACCTGAACTCTAATATGACTTAATTTCTTCATTACCATTTGACATAGATGATTACTCCATTATTTTATAAGGCAGGTTACAGAAATAAGGTGTGTTTATTTAATGGGATTAAACCTGTGCATCCTATTATATATATATATATTTTTAAAGGCAGAATTCTTAGTCTTCTGAAGAATGCCATAGGATTTAACACCAGTCCAGAAACATGTTAAAAAGCTACTGAGAACAACTGACCTAAATGTGTTGTATGTAAGCTAATATAGACTGGGTGAGAAGGATTCAGTGGGAATGCTGTATTAAAAAGAAGAGACAACAGTTGCTCATGGTGAGTTTTCCTGATATGCGCAGGCATACTTGTAACAGCTGGATGACATAGCGATAACATTCAAAAATATTCATAGCCAATCACAGTTGACTTTATCTATGACACCAGTAATCTAAAACAGTTAAGAATCACAGCCAGATTGCATCCTGCCTGCACACATTTCCAGTTTTTAGAGAACAATAATGTTCAGAATAAACACCCTGTCTATTGCAGTGAAGCAAAATACTGTTTACAAAACACTATTTTCCAATTAGCAGTATCAGTGAGAAAACAGCTCTAAATTAGATGAACTGAGGAAAAGTAAGAAATTTCATAAAAAGAAGTCGTAGCATCAATGTTGCAGTCTTTTTAAGAAGCGAATTTGCGTATGGACAGAGAATACATACAGAAGGTATATAAGAATACCCTTCAAAGGCTTTTAAGAAAACTAACCTGCCACAGGATAAGAGAAAATTTTTCTCACACAGATGAATAATGGTTTAAAAGATAGGAAATGGGATAAATGTAAACAAGCTGTCACCACTGTGAAGGGAAATCACCAGTGAGATCCTATAGAGCTGAATGCCTATTTATTAAATCATTTGAAAATACTTGTAAGTCATCGTATTTATAAATCATTCAGAATACTATACACATTGGATTAGGATTTTGAAGAGGAATGCTACTATGAAAAAGCCACCCTACAGTGAGCTTCTAGACTCCATAAGGAGCCTAAAAGATGAAAAATACACTTATTCGGAAAGGAATAGTTAATAAAATGGAAATCAGAACAAAGGCTGTCTTCTCAAAAAAAAAAAAAAAAAAGGAACTTGAAAATACATAAAGAAATGAGATAATGTATAGGGTACGAAAAAATGTACATACGAGAAATTACTTAAGAGATCAAGGCTCTCCATGAAAGACAAGCACACAACTGAGGGCATAAGCAGTTCTACAGACTCATGAATGGCACAGAAGAGACAAATAATGGATTGGGTTTTTCAAGTACCAAAATTAGTCGCCTAGGACAGTAAGCAGACTTCAAAATCAAACTTTTCTACATAATACAGAATCAAACCCACAGAATCCCCCACAATGGGATATGGCTGCTTAAGTTTGCACAGACTCAAAAGCAGACTGGACAAAAATCACAGAAAAAATAAAGTAAAAGTGATTTAATAAAACTTTCTGCCTCTGACCACAGAAGCGTTACCACTACATAAACTTCTGGAAACCTGGAAAGAACTCCGAGAAACACTCAGTCCCTACAGGTTTTCCCTGCTCTTAGATTTATTCCCTAGGTACCTGCTGTGAGCAATTTTTGGAGGATGAGTAATGATAATGTTTGATGTTTTGTCCGACCTGAAAGAACTTTTCTTGTGTTATCAAGCACTGTTCTAATTCCAAATTTGGCCAGTAACTGGAGACTTACGTTTGTTCTTAAAATTTACCTTTCCAAAACCTGTGTTACTGGCCAAAAAAAACCCACACAAAACATTAAATGTACATGTAATATTCAACATTGTCTCAGTGTAGTCACTCATTACTGATTTTGCAGGGGACACAGCTGCATAGGCCTGTCCCAAGGCCAGTTCCATTTACTTTAAAAACAGAATAAGAAATACAGACATTGGGTTGAAATTTGTATCATGAAACTGCCTCTCTTTACGAGTCAGCATGAATGGATTTTCTTTCCCCTTTCATTTGCCACAGAAAAAGGCAATGATGGGTAGGTTACTTGTGCATGTACAGTTCAAAAACTGCTTAGCACATTTTTCCTCAAAACAAGTCAAGAACAAATTTGTTTATATATTTACACCTCATATTCCTTTTTTGTTTTCATTTATCCTCCACGTGAATTCAGAGGCTGAAAACATGTATAGGAAAAGGATGCTGAGCAGAAGTTATTTCTCCTGCCTGTCTCTTCATTAGGATTTTTATCGTAAGAAGACATCAGACGTTTTTAGCCATATTTTCAAAAGGTCATCCCTCAATTTTTACTTTAGGGTGTATCTATTTTCTTCCCAGTAGAAGTGTTTGTCTCCATAATGTTTAAAACTTTGTCTTTTTTTGGCAGCTAAAAAAACAACTGACAACAAAAAAGGCCTAGAAAACCTGTCACCCTTGACACTCAATTTCATGAACTTAGAATGTAAGTGACAACTAATCAGATAACAGCAGATAATAGTGTCAGATCAGCTCAGACAGCCCAATAACTTACCATGACAAATGACAAAAATGTCTAATAAACTAATGAAAATTTTCCAGGGTAATTAAAACAAACAAAACCCGCAACTATAACAGCAGCAGTTAAATAATTTTTATGTAGTGTCTGCAAGAAATACTGTACCTCTTGTTTTCTAGAACACAAACTGGACAAAGAAATCACGTTACTCTCCCAAGCTTTACTGTTCTTGCCAAAAGTACTGGGAAAACAGATGCCTTTACATGACTCAGCTCCTTCTCACAATGGGCTCATGCCCTTGCAGCCTGACAAATGCACTTTCTCCGTGGGTCTCGGGAGCATCGCTGCTCTCCGGCACAGCAGAGAAATGCGCTGTCAGATCTCCATTGCTTAGCAACACAGGAATCTGCAGCAAGAGCTTCCCACGCTGCAGCAGTGGGCACTCGGCTCAGCAACTTTCTCCCAGGTCAGGGGGGTTCATCAGTGGCACTGGTAGCAGAAAGCTGAGACAGGTTGTGCAGCAACCAGGCAACAGGACACACTCAACGAGGTGGCAGAAACCAAGCAGTCCGCTGGCAAGTTAAAAAACCAAACCAAACCAACCAACAAAAAAAAAAAAAAAAATCAGCTTACTAGAGCTGACCCAGCTGAATTCTTGAGTTGTTCCCTTGGTCACATCTTGCTTGGTAACCAACATGCACCTCAAAATTTCATTTTTCCCAATACATGAAGCAGTAGCACATTATGTTATATGACACTGAATGTGTTAGACTGAAGTCCCTCATAAAAGAGAAAACAGCTGCATTTGGTCATGTGTTAGGGAAGAGATATGTCACTGCATTACAGCCTCGAGGCTCTACTAGATAATACAAATGCAACCACAATGTGACTTCATTTTCCCTTCCTCGCAGAATGCAACATCCCAAGACAGAGCGTGCAGACATCACAGATTAAATTGACCACTTACATGGCACGTGTGATAAGAGATCAGGAGAGCCACGAAAGCACTAGAGATGCGTGAGACAGTCCTAGTGTGTCAAATTATGAAATAATTTCATTAAGACCTTCGGCATGAAAATGGGCATGCTGGTATGCAGGCTTGTACAACTTAAACTCCACATCAATATTACCTAGGAAAGATTTTTTTTCACACCCTTCAAAACATATCTAGACATATCTATTTATGTATTATGAGATAGTCTTCACATAACGCAGCTCATCTTTAGACAGAATACATACAAATGCAAGGTTTAGAAATGCACTCCTAGTAATATGGGAATTTTACAATTTTGCAAGAGTTTCTATCATTACTTTGTCGTGTACTTACTACTTGGCAAATTGCACAGTCAACTTCACACACAGATCAAAAAACACAACAACAACAAAAAAACCCCAAACAACAATAAAAAACCAAAAACAAACAAAAAATACCCCACAAAAACAACACTATCACAAACACCCACACACAACAATTTTCAGACCTCTAATTTCAGAAAGCATCAGGTAAGATGACCATGATTTCTAGTTTTGCTGAGGATGACGTTCGGAGTTGGCCAAAACTGTGGTCTTTTTTTTTTCTTAGTCATTCAGGTTCTCAAATAAATACAGTTTTTGAAAAATAAAGATTGAAGACTGATACAAACCCAACAGTACAAACTGCTCAATTTAACTCACAATGAAGAGTCTTCCAACTTGTGCTATGGTAATTAGTTCATAAGATACTTAAGTAAAAGATGTCACAAATATACATAATTTAAAACTCTGAAGCATATCTAGATTGAGTAACTTTACTGGTGTTTCCACGAGGTGTTCACCTACGGGTCACCAAACAAGTTCAGGAACAAATCTTCCTTAAACAGCATAGTTTAGACCATTACTCTGATCCTCAAAAGCAAATCCAATCAGATTTCATTACAGTAAGAGAATCTACCAACACCATCAATTACTCTGGTTTTCACTAAAGGCAAAAAACCTTCTGAAGTAAGGCTCAGTGTTTGTCATGTTTGCTCATGATCTTACATGCATCATTTGCCATCAGCCTTTTGTCTTCACTCTTTGTATTCTAATGAGAACTTGACCCAGATCCCATACAACCCCACCTCTGCAACAATGCCCTGCAGCTGCTAAATTATTCCAGCAAAACACTTTTTTCTTTTAGCTTAGCTGCTACAACCACCAGCAGAGCTGCAAATAAAAATTTAAACTACAAAGAGAAATTAACATCTCTCTGATATAATTTCTCCTTGTCTTTTATACTTTATTTTATAGGGAAGTAATAAATGACATATCTTGACATTACTAGCTCTTTCAAAAACCGACAACTTTCACAAAAACGGGAGCAAGTTATCAACCTGTTTCAGCAACACAGAACTTATAAAGGTTTGTTTCGTAGGTCATCTAAATGTAAATATTTTTAAAAGCCCACCAGTTCCCAGTCACCTGTCCAACAGCAGCACCAGACTACTAATTCTGAGACCCAGCTGTTGAAGAGGTACTATTCAAGATTTTAACTACTGACTGACTACACAGTTTGAAAGACAACATTTTTAGCAGGCTCTGCTTTACAATTTACCATCACCAGGCCGGAAATTTCAAAAAGACTGACAAGAGTTTCTAGTCGCAGGTCAACTAAAGCAAGTCCAGCAGGTTTTGTTATAAAAATTGAAATACTAACTGGGGCAGCCCACAAATGTTCTTGCTGCCATGCTTCAGTGAGGCACAAAGCACCTTGCTTGAAAGTTTATCACCCTTCCTTATTTTTTTTAAATGACTTAAAACTAAGATTTATGAGAGCAGAGCAGGCCACCTCCTTTCCCCTTCTCTGACCTCAGCTAGATCTTGTGATGCTGGGAACACTGATACTCCTCTTGGCATAGATACAGATATGCACTGCTTCAGAGGGAAAGGGGAGTCCAACAGGGAAGATTAATGGCCCATTTGCCTTCTAAATTGAATTGCATTTGCCTCACTTGAAAGTTATCAGTAAACCTGACTTCCCAAAGATTCATGCAAAGGGCTGCAGTGACAACCAGCGATACCATCTCCTTGCTGAATCTCTCAGACGTGCAATGAATTGAAATGGAAGTACAACAGACTGCAGTAACGGCAGAAAATAGTCTGGGTCAAAAACAGGTTTTGCTGTGCAGCTTTTTTTACTAAAAGTGGCATCAGTTTTCAAAAAAATTATGTAATGCCTCTATAAAGACAAATACCACTGGGAGTGGTGTCATTATGAGTAAAAGAGGTTAGTAAACTACTAGCAATAACAATACAGCCTGGACAGTCCTTGGTACAAGAACCAATTTTTTTCCCCCATTCCTATCAACCACCCACCAAATCAACAACAGCTGATTCTATTTTAGACTTGGTATATACTGAATATTATAGTATAAATTTCAGAAAAGTTTTTCAGATTAAATAAGCCTTGAACATAGCAATCATATTTGGCTAAAAATTAAATGGCACAAAATAGCATCTGGATTTTAAAAGGAGAAACACTTAGGGAATTGGCTGCTAGAGTTAGCTGGAATAAGAAGATCAGAAACTTGAATGTGGAGGAAGCCTGCAAGTTCTTTCAGACAACCATCCCAAAACTCCAAACAATAGGCATTCCAAAGGATAAGCATTCCAAGGAGAAAAAAGTAGAAGATGTATTAGAAGTAAGCAGAGGAGGAATAAAAAGAAAAGAGTAAAATTATAATTCAAATGGTTTCAAAATGTTGTGTCAGTCATATTAAAAACAAACATTAGAAAAATGTTTTTCTGCCACATAAAAACAAAAACAAACAAAAAACCCACACACACACAAAACCCAAAGCACACCACCCCCCCCCCCCCCGTCCCGCCCCCCAAAAAAAGTCACTTCACAGAGAGTCTGGGTTGCAAACCAAGACTGGTATATTAAGCAAAGGAATTGCATACAAATTCAACAGCAAAGACTACATCATCATACAAGAGAACAAAGATTTTCACTGTCAGACCCAACTTCATCAGCTAGAGAAAATATAAAGGAAAGCTATGTATTATAGGTAACATAGCTGCAGAAGAGATTTTTCTAGTGGAAATGAAAGCAGTACCAATACACAAGGTAGCAAAACGAAATTATCTAAGAATACTCTACAATACTCTCCAGGAACCTATGAAATATCCTTTCATCTATCACAGCTGAATCATGTTGCCCTGGCTTTCCCTGCAGCCTCACACTATGCTCAGTAGCGGCTGCATCTTCAGCTCTTCCATTTCACTTTTCAAACTCCTCATCCAGTCCAGATGCTCTTTTTCCCCTGAGCACACTAACTTCTACATCTTACTCCCCTCAGACAACTCCACCCGACTCTATAATTTTCTTCATAAATGAATATAAAGTAGTAAAACAAATATCAGCCTTTACGCCCTGACAAAGTGTAAGAAAGCAGGTTCCAGTGCACCACAGAAGGCAATCACTGCCAGGCTCTAAGGGGTTTGCTTGCATAAAGGCAAACAGTCTGTACTGCAGATAGGGCTCATACAGAAGTTGAAATTATTCTCCTTTGGATTTAAATAAGCTTCTACAAACTACAGCTTTGGGGGAAGGATTTTATTTGCTGGGACCAAGGGAGAGGAGCAGTGTGTCCATTTAAAGATCTCCCTTATCCATGTCCGGCAGGTATTTAAGGTTGAAGTTCATCATGTAGATAAATTTGAGGAAGAACTGTTTGGATATAAAGAAAATCACTTGTTTATTTGTAAAATATAAGAACGCTTTATATAAGAATGCTTTCAAGATAAAACTTAAGGAGATCAAGGGAAGGGATAGGGTGAAAAAAATAAAAACCCTTTAAGTATTACAATACTTTTGAAACAACTCCTTTGACACTTCTTTTGGAATGAGTTTCCTCTGTGAGTTTACTTTTTCCCTTACAAAAGAAAACAAAAAGCTAAATGATTTTTTATCTAAGTCAAAATAATTTATCTTGGGTTCAGGCACTAAACACAGAAAACCAGAAGTTACAGAATCCTAATCTGTATTGTTATCATCCACAAGAAACAAATACAAGATTTAAAGCAAGATAAATAAAACAAATACCAGCTGCAAGGAGAAACAACCTCACACAAAGTCATTAGACAATCGCCTTACAATAAAAGCCAATAAAGACCCGATTGCAAGCAAATGATTATAACCAATACTAACATACTTAAGATATACACAGTATATCCACACTCATTCTTGATGTAAAAACTAGTTATGATGAATTTGTACCTTTCTCAGATACTAGAGCACAGATTAATACAATATGAAACTCTGACGCTACACAGTCTTAGAGCAGCTCTCCTGGGTGCATTTTAAAATAAATGCATGAACTTCATGTCTCAGTCATCATAGGTGCACTCTGGACCAATCCAAGCTTAACCTCAAGCACTAACATCAAGGGTATGTGTTTTGCTATACCAGAGGATGAGCCTAGAGAACCTCCAGGCCTCAGTCCTCAACAGTTAAAACCACCAGATTTTTTTGAACCATCAGCAGTCCTAGGGAACTGGGGATTAAAAAAATTGATTCCTTCCTGGTTCGAGTACCAATAAAATGCTTGTCAGTTCCCAATCACTATTCTACTTATTCTGTCCCAATGCGTTTACATTACAAAAGCAGTACTACTACAGATCACCGATATTTTAAGGAAGAAAAGCCATCTAGTCTGATCACACATACAGAGTACAAGGCTATTCAAGTTCTTGATCTTTGCCTTCTGCACGTTTCATACTTTTCTAAATAGCATTTGCAACATTCATTCACACTCCATTGCTCAAATATTCTCACTTTACCCATTGAATTTCTTCAAAACTTGCCACTACTCTCAAAATTTCTGTATTTTGAATGTTGTTTTTTTCTTTCATTACAGTCTACAGGTTGAGGATCCACAAGTCACACATAAAGTAACAATGTTACTTTTGCTGTACCCAGATCCCTTTTTAAAAGTTACTTTAAATTTCACCATGATACTAGCAGTTTTTCAGCATCTTTCATGTGCATTTTATCTTGTATCACATTCTCATGGAATTAAACACAAAGATCAAGACAAGATGAGGTTGTTTTAAATTACATTAATTGCATCCCAAAATATCATCACTGCGTTGTAACTCTTATTTATATATATGTGTACACAAAGTAACTGCACATAGACACAGCTTAGCTTTTGTAACAATAAGAACATACTACTCCCAAAAAGATAGTTTAGACAAGTAATCCATTGAGGTACCATTGAAATAATCAACACACTTCTGTCATCCACACTTCAAAAGATTTATATAAAAGAAAAACTTGCTAAGAAGTTTAGGTAGACTTTCAAAGAAGATAGCATGAAGAGAATGTAAATTAAAAAAAAATAAAATAAAATAAAAATAAAATATATATAGTGCCTACCAAATATGTTGGTGGAATGTCCTTTCCGGGCAATTGGTTTGAGCTCATTATGTCCCCATCCATATTGCCTATAATTGTCCCAGGCATGCTTCATCATCTAAGGGATGGAAAAAATAGGATTCGATTACATTATAAAACTACTTTGTATGAATACAATATTTTACTCCTTATTTGAGACTTCATCTTTCACAGTCATCCCAATATACTGATAGTTACTTTGCCACTATTTCTACCTGTTACAGAAATTGGATTATACAGCATGAATAAATTTGGAAACAACTTCAAGTCTATTTGACTTGAGCTACAGAGACTAATGCACTGCATTAGGTAATTTCATTGTTCGTTCTTTCTTTTCCTTAAATATATGCAGAGACATTTAAGAATTTAAGCATAAGTAATGCATTTAAGCATAAGGAACTGTGAAAAATACTGGTTAATGTCTAAAATGCTAACCAAAAGAAAAAATATCTACCAATATCTGAAGCATAAAAGGGATTTATTTACACTGGTGCATCCAAGTATGACTAAACAATTTTGCAAAAGGCACAATAAATTTTTTATTAGCAACACCTACTTGACAAAGATAGAGTCATACAGCCTCTACCAAAAGAAATGCCAAAAGCTTTGCACTTTAGAAAGCATAATGAACAAAGTAGTACGAAATTATTAATATTTGCTCCACTAAACATTCTCAGCTCCTTTTTAATAGATGTTTCCACCACCTACTGTAGCAAACTACACCTAAAACCAAAAGATCTTATTGACATGCAAGTATTAACTGTGAACATCAACCACTAAGCAGAGTTTTTATGGATTTACTAAAATTTGTTAAATTCTTTGTGCTTCTTTGCATACAGCAGAAATCAAACAGCGACCGAGTTGCAAAACAAATGCAGTTTAAAACAATGAAATATTATTACCTAAACAGATCAAAGCAAGTAATGTGAAGAAATCAGATACCAAAAGATATTGCCCCAGACATAAGAACAGTCAGGAACAAACCTGTTCTAAAACAATAGCCATGCCACTGTATTCACAATCTTATGTATTGTTCTATTATACCTTAGAAAGTGGTATTATAATAATGTTAATATAAACAAGTTGAATCATGATACCAACAAGTGTGAGAAAGGTTCTCCAAGGGGAAAGGCTACGCTAATGTAACTACCAGATTAAGTCTTTAAGAAACCAATTATATGAGGGCAAATAAAGTTTTCACTATGATTTACAAGATCCTAGTTTTCTTATGTGAATCGAAGAGTCACCATACTCATTGAAACCAGGAGTAAACAAGCAGATGCCGCCTAAAAGCTATGATGCAGCCAGCAGAAGCAGCTCTCTTTTCTTACTGAGTTTAGGATTTAGTGGAACTCGGCATCTGGCAATCCCAAATATTTCACACTGCATCTAAACTGCCTGCTGAGAAATGCAAAACAAAGTTTCTGTCTCTCCACAACCATCAAGAGATCCCTGTCCAACTTACATGGCTGCAATTCCTTTGAATGTAAACTCCCTCCAAATTTCTCATGGCTCAGTTAATTCATGCCCAGACAATAAATCTGAACAGCAGCAAAAGTATATGCACAGGCCCAGGAGCTGGGAAGCACTCCTGTGCTAAGTTAAACTGACATCAACCTAGGTATGGATGTCCCTCTCAACATGCCAGATGTCCCACTCCTACTGCTTGTCATTCAAGGTCAGCTCCCATGTTGCTTTTGAGCTTTGCACTAAAAGATTCTGACACCTGATGAGGCAATAATAATGCATAGTTGGTTTTAGTGTCATGAACCTGTAATGCAAGAAAAAGAGGATATAAATATTATACTAAAAAAGGAGAGAAAAAACATTTCATCAGCATTCACAAATTAGTGTTTACAAAGCACTTATCAAATTGAACAATTAATAGCTATTAGAACCTCAAGATGGCTCACGTAAAGTGATCTCCTCTCAACAGGTACAAACTACAGCATGACACACAATAGAAGCCTAATCACAGTCAGCATAGAAATTCCTCTGAGACCTCTTATTAAGATTATCCAGAACCAAACTACAAGTTTTTATATAAAACTGTTCATTAACTTACGAATCGAGAATCACGGCATCCTTCAGGTGGGAAGGGACCTTAGGATGTGTCTAGTTCAATCTCCTGCTCAAAGCAGGATCAGTTATGGGATGAGACTGGGCTCCTTAAGACTTTCTCCAGTTAGGTTAGACTTAAGGCTTTCTCCAGTCAGAATGGGGCAGTGAAGGCCTCTGTGAAGTGTCCCACTCTAACTCCAATTGCCAATCCACCTTTAAATCCTGAAAACTCTACCTGGGAAGACACAGATCTATAGTTTTAGATGGCACTAAAGGATGAAACTAAAGAATTACTGATCAGTGACTTCAATGTGAGTTTGATAACACAGATGCGTGAACAACAAGGTGACCATGACACAGCAGATCTAACCAACCTGCTTCCACACAAGGGAAACTGGGCTTTTGAGACCTTTGAATTCAAATATATGAAATCATGGAATCATTTAGGTTGGAAAAAAACCTTTAAAATAGAGTCCAACTGTAAACCTAACACTTCAAAGTCCACCATTAAACCATGTCCCTAAGTGCCACATCTACATGTAAATGGATGCAGCAATTAAATTCTTAATGAAGGAGAATCAAGTGAGCATTGACATTTTAGCTTTGTGAAAATCTCAAAGTGTAGGCAAATACCAGTATAGATCAAAACTAGCTAAATCCAATAGAAGAACATCAACTTGCTTCCTCACAGCAGAATGTTAATTGTGGAATATTTCATTGTCCCAGTGCTTTTTGGGGAAAGTACAAATTTTGTTACAAACTATTTAGTTCTGAGGAAACCCAATATAATTACAAAGTGATAAAACAGAATACGTGACAACATAAGAAGTTTCTATATCCATACGGTCATAAGATAAAATTTATCCTAGGATAAACTTTCATTAACACAAACTGTAAAGGAGTCAGTTTCACCAGATTCATTAATTAATGCAGAAGTAACTTAAAAATACACTATTGAGACTAGAAACGCTGTCAAACACAAGAGACTAAGTTGACTGAGGTTCTGAGATAGGAAAGCATACTTTGATGAGACCAAGCAGTTTGATAAACACAAACACTGTCCCCTCTGCCTCTCCCAAACAGTGTACAAAGAATATGGTGTTATACTCAAGAATCTTTTGACTTTCTTAGACTAACTAGTCAACTGATTTTTTTGGATGAACACTGAACATTACTCTGACACACAGCTCATTACCACATACTAAGAACTCTCCATGATATCACATTAGCAGGTAACTGCACATTACATTCAAATGAGAAACTGCACAGCCTTTATATAAAATGTTAGTTTTGTAAGGATGATATGCCAAGAGATCTCATAACAACATGGAGATTCCTGCTACTGCCAGAACTGGTAGCATGATAATACTACAGATACGATCTCTGTACTATTGGAAGCAGTTGTGCATGCAGAAGCTTTTGAAAGGCAGGAAAAGACAGATGCCTCTGTCAGCTAAAACTTTAACAGAGGATGTCACTTTGGCTCATGAAGCACAAGTTAGGTGAACTCCTGATATGTAGACCAAGATTATCTCTATGGCTGTGCCAGAGAGTATTTGCATAGTGAAAACTGGAAATGCTGAAGAATAGCTGTAGGTATAGATAAGTTTTTCTTCAAAAACACTTGTCTGTAAGAAGAGAGGGAAGTCTCAGAGAATGACTGGAATGTTTCTTATGGGATGCATCATACAAAAATACAAGCCAGCAAGATGCTGCTGCTTGTACAACTTGATAATTCTACAAAAAGATTAATTTGTATTCTGTTGCAAGAGAGTCAGACTGGCAAGAAGTAGGCCATGTCTCAAATGAAACTGCTCTTGTAGGTACACCATTATCTAGGCGCTTTTACTAACTTCAGAACACGTTCATGGGACCTGACTATAGAGTTTATAGTCACCGGGAAATAATTTTATTTTTTTTTAAAGACAGAGCAGCAATGACATCTTTTGACAAAATCATGATTGTAACAGTAAAAAGAGGATACAGTGATTGAGAAGAGACTTTCTTAAGAGAGATCTATCAGTACAGCAGCATGTTAGAAATAATAATTCAAACCACAGACTGGTTCAAAAACCCCTTTCCACTTGACAAAAAGGGCAGTCACCTAGCAAATAGAAAATAAGAGTCCTGAGAAATAAGTAAAAGAAAACTTACTGGCAGATCACAAAGACTGACTGTACACAGAATGAGGAACCTCTCCTCTTCTTGCCACTCATCAGGAATGTGCATAACAGAGACAGCAAATAGGTTTTGCTTTCAAAGGAACCTCTTCTGGTTAAGGGTATGATTTTAAGATATTTATATAAACCACCTTCAAATTCTGTTTTAAAATTAACCAAGGACTTGCTAGACAAGATCATTTCTCAATTTGCAGATTAAAAATTAATAACCATTTTCCTACTGTCTGCAGAGAATACTTTTTGGAGGTTAAAGAACAATCTATTCCTTGTATAGATATTCAGATTTTTGAATAAACTTAGAAAACTCATACAGATTATTTTATTCTTCTGGGAGCTACAAATCTCTACCTAAAGAGAAATTATTTCAGGTATCAGTCTGTGACTGTCATGCATTTTTGAACACTGCTACTGAAAAAGTCTCTTTGGAACTTGTTCCTAACACACACATAAAGCTGGGTTTTCTTCTACTGATGAATTCATAAGAAATTCATTACTAAAAGCAAAACTAAAATGTTTGTCAAACGTATGCAAAACAGGAAGCTTGTCCTTTTCTGTTGGCATGAAATACTTCAAGACTAAGATGCCTGATGGAACTATGGGGAAAACACTTCAGACTGCAGAGAACTAGAATAGTAGATGTAAAGTGTCTAAATTTGGAAAGCTTACAGCAGTGAACCAACTGCTCAAATTTGTACAAGAAAGCCAAACGCTTTTTTCTCCAAGATGATGAATCGGTATTTTTGACCTTGTGTGTCTTCATGGTTTCCAGAGAAACTGGCAGTCACAGGTTTGACTGGTCCTGTGGTGTTCAGAAAACTAGAACCTCCTAGATCACCTCTGTAAACAAGGACTGAACATCAGCCAGCAGAAAACAGTTCATTTCTTCCTGTTTTGCCTTCTCAAACATCAATCTAATCATCTTCATCAGTTTGCTCTTTCACCTCTGCCAGTTTTACGGTATCATTTTTGAAGCTGAGAGAACAGAACTACATGAAGCCTGCAAGATACAGGGGCACTACCATAGGAACCTTGTCTCTTTTTTGTTCTTTTCCAAAAATACTGAATATTAGCTTTTTGTCTGCTATTGGGCAGTACAGTGACATTTCCAAGGAACTATTATAAATATGAGCTCTCATTCTCAGGTGGTAGTAAGTCACCTCATACCTTTTCATACTAAGCATGAAGTTGGAACTTCAACCCCTCCAGCCCCAATGTGCGTCATTTTACATTTAGCTGAGAAATAAAAGGGGAGCTATTCACTCAGTCCCATAGGATTTTTCTGCAATTCTGTAGTCTGGCCTCAGTTTTCTACTCCAAACCTCCATATTGGCAGCAAAGTTCATCATACCACTATTAATCCATTTTCCAATTCTAAATAGTTTATTTGCATTATTTAGAGCATGGATCTCCCAGCACGTCCTCTATGGTCTCTAGCTCCACTTATTTGTTCTCTCAATTTCCTGCCTTCTAACCAGTTTTTCCAGGCAAATAGAGACATGACCTTCCAACCCAGGGCTGCCTAGTTCTACAGTTGTTAGTGATGAACCTTGCCAAACATTTTTTTGACAAATTGTGTATGTAACTATCTGCTTTGTCCACATGCTTATTGACTCTTTCACAGATCTGCTATAGCTTTTTGCATCATGACATCACTTAAATATACTGGGAGATCTTGAGTACTTGTGTGCTAAACAATTCTATTGCCTGTTCTAGTTTCTGTTAATCTGCACAGCTGATTCATCAGGCATAGAGCCCTGCAGTTCCCTTGACCTCTCCTTGAAATCTCAAAAACTGATGTCTTGTTAGCCACCTTCTAGTCCTCTGGTAACAAAGCAGAAAATAAGAATAGAGGCCAGCAATGCAATTCAAGAAGCCAAATCTCAGCAAACTAAGTTTGTTGCAAGTTTCAGGTACTACAGTATTGTATGCAGATGGTCTATGTCTTAATGAGTAACCTCTTGTGGTGTGTTCCATTAACTACAAGTAGCTCACATCGCGTACCGATGACATCATTAATATCAGTAATTCTGAAATATATCATCATCAGGCATTAACATACTGGCATATATTCTATGGAGCTGCTCTGGGAAACACAAAAGGGACTACAGCAGATGTTATGTAAAGACAACTAACAATTAATGGAATTTTTACGATGTTTAAGAGGACGCTCTTGTTTTCCAATCAAAATCTCCACAGCTGCAAAATACACATTGTCACTTGTATAACAATTTGATATACAGCCCTCTTCCATCTAGCCATAACTTATGATTTTTGGTACAAA
This sequence comes from Patagioenas fasciata, assembly GCF_037038585.1. Lineage (NCBI taxonomy): Eukaryota > Metazoa > Chordata > Aves > Columbiformes > Columbidae > Patagioenas > Patagioenas fasciata. The sequence continues at coordinate 127,920,218 of NC_092520.1, forward strand.
AGTCTCAGTAATATGGGAATAAATAGTACATAAAATTAAAACAAAAATAAAAAACAAAACACAACACACAAACCCACAGCAACAAGGTTCATCAGATTTCATGAAGCCTTTTGATTTACCCAGCTCTGGAGACAAATAATTTACCTGGGGTTTTGCTCATTTCTGTTCAGCTGATTGTATCAGTGAAGTGAAATATTTCCTTCTTTTCTTGATTTTTATTTTGCATTATGAATTTTAAATACTGCAAACGTGTTAGTTCATTGTTGGAAGAGAGGTTCTTCTCACAATGGTCTAGGAAAAAGCTGTCTTCAACAATGAAGACCTCGAATTTTTAACATGCTTCAAATAATGCACAAGTGCTGGAGAGTTTCGTAACTGCTACAACTGGAGTAAATCAATTCATTTTTA